>NC_089283.1:21423584-22023584 GCF_963678975.1 Dysidea avara
GTTTGTAGTTTGACCACAAGACACGCCCCATTATTAATTTCACACTTTGTAAACATTTTTGGTGACCTTTGTGACATTTTCCACTATTTATAACATCAAAAAAAAAGTTTAACAGGCTTCTGTTCTGATTTATAAAATTCGGTGGATCTCGGCAGGGGCACGCCCTCCAGCCTCAAATTTTACATAAAAAGGTGTCTTTCAAGGTAGGTAATGGTTTAATATGTGAAGAAACACTGTACATTGCAAACTGTCCATGTTACAGGCCAAAAGGTGGGTTTTCTGCAAATAGCTCAACACCAGTACTTTGCCTATATATATAGTATTTACAGTATAGTTAGACCATGTTTTTAAAAATGAGATTTTAGATTTAAAAATCACTTTTATGCCTGTAACATGGACACTTTGAGATGTACAATGTTTCTTCACATATTAAACCATTACCTACCTTGAAAGACACCTTTTTATGTAAAATTTGAGGCTGGTGGGCGTGCCCCTGCCGAGATCCACCAAATTTTATAAATCAGAACAGAAGCCTGTTAAACTTTTTTTTTGATGTTATAAATAGTGGAAAATGTCACAAAGGTCACCAAAAAGGTTTACAAAGTGTGAAATTAATAATGGGGCGTGTCTCGTGGTCAAACTACAAACCTCAATTTTCAAATATTCCACTCCATAATCCTATACTTACTGGCCGTCTCAAGACATGAAACTTAAGTGATGGATAGTGATACTCTATGCCTACATATGTATAAAAGAATCGAGGACAATGTAAAGTTCCTCATCGAGATATGAATTTCGTAAAAAAGTCATGATATTTTTGTAATGCTTCATTCTACTAGGTGTTCTTTCAATGAAACTTGACTATCCCACTTTAAATAGGTATGCCACACCCTCATTAATGATATGGCAGGGTGTTGCCATGATTGCGTGGCCACATTATTAAACCATCGGCATTTCTCTGCAGTGATATTGTAGCTGCTTCAACGATTAAGTCAACTTAACCACCTGTCTTATGATTTGGATATTCTGGAAGCCATATGAGCCAATTAGGTAATGATCGATTTACATCTATTAGTAAGATGTACAGTTAGCTGTAGCTGCTGGGTAAAAAAGGGAAATCATGCATCACGGTCATCACGTAACAACATTCAAGTCATTCAAGCACTATTGCCTTGTTTGTGTGAAGCCATACAGCTTAATTTTGCTAACAACACTGTTACGTTAGCACATGTAGATTGATATCAATGTACATTGTAACTCATGAGTGTATATGTAGTGTTTGCCAATCAAAATAATTTCTGTTGAACATATATACATTATGCATGTGCACAGTCAATGATATACATGGATGATGTGATCACAGCTGGATTATCCTCTTCATTCAAGGGACACAATAAAGAGCCGACAATATGATTGTAGACTGGTGATGTCCATGGGTCAGAAAGGGGCAAACACATGTCTTTTCATTCAGATCATTGAAAGTTCTTCGTCTAAAGTTATGTATGCTTGAACAAATCAGGCTTGTTCACCACAAATATGAAGTTGTTCCAGCATTTGAAATGCTTTTCAGGGAACAACTTCGTACTTGTAATACACAACCCTATCGCACCTACATAAAGATAGTGACAACACAAAATTAAATTTCCATAAGAATATGTGCATATGCTTGTGCTCTAATGTGCAAATACATGCTGTAGTGTAAGTTGAGTCTGTAGTATGTGTTGGAGCATGTGTGTTTGTGTAGTATACAGTCTTTATGTTTTTTATAGTGTGTGTGCATGTATGCGTGTGTGTGTAGTGTGTGTGTGTGTGTAGTGTGTGTGTGTGTGTGTGTGTGTGTGTGTGTGTGTGTGTGTGTGTGTGTGTATGTGTGTGTGTGTGTGTGTGTGTGTGTGTGTGTGTGTGTGTGTGTGTGTGTGTGTGTGTGTGTGTGGTGTGTGTGTGTGTGTGTGGTGCGTGTGCGTGTGTGTGTCTGTGGTATGTGTGCGCGCGCATGTGTGTGTGTCTGTCTGTGTGTGTGGTGTGTGTGTGCGTGTGTGTGTCTGTGGTGTGGGTGCGCACTTGTGTGTGTGTGTGCGCACTTGTGTGTGTGTGCGCACTCGTGTGTGTGTGTGTGTGTGTGCGGTGTGCGCGTGTGTGTGTAGTGTGCATGCTTGTTTGTGTGTGTTGTGTATGTAGCGTGCATGTGTGTGTGTGTGTGTGTGTGTGTGTGTGTGTGTGTGTGTGTGTGTGTGTGTGTGTGTGTGTGTGTGTGTGTGTGTGTGTGTGTGGTGCACTACGAATGTGAGGAATACCACCAAAATACACCTGTGTATTGTACACACACACACAACACAACACTCACACAGTTGTCCAGTAATATACATATTGCACACTGTATAGCATATATAGCATAAACATTTTGAAGGACAAATTTTTTAATAGGTTGAGCAATGTTAAAATTTTAGAGGATTTGCAAACACTCCCAAAGTGTACTACACTATATGGATCAGCTAACCCATACTAGTGTACGATTGTGGCGAGTTGGCCAGCAGTAAGCAGTCTTTTCAATTACCACTTTTCAGGGAAATTTCCTATAACTGTACTGATACTTACTTATGTACATATTACGATATTGCATGCATCTTTTGGGCTGTGCCCCTAGGTGTTACCAGCACATTGCTGACTACCCACTATTCAAACTTCAAAGTCAAATTAACTTAGGTTAGATATAATGCAAACATGTGAAAGGTTGAATTGCAGCTGCCATGTTACAGGGGGTTTATTACTTCTTGCAACACAGAAGATAAAATCCAAAAAGCATAGAGCGTCACATGGCTTCTTTAATTGACCAAAGAATGTTGTTCTATAGTCCATATTAGGAATGATAGCAGTAAACATACACCATAATGGGAGTGAACTATACATGTTTGTAGCTAGTTAACATGTAAGAAGCCATGCCACACTCTACGCTTTTCACTCCCAATATTGCAAGAAGTAATAAATCCCCTGTATTTTGTTCGTTGATATAGGAATACTGGGACCTTAAACTGCTCTTGGTGTAATACTTGCACTAATACTCATCATACATCTATGTGCACTTATTCATACTTGCTACCATCGGAGTGGACAAACAATAATGATCATGAGGATTTTATTAACTGTGACAACAATTCTTAGCTAAAAACTTTCTGTTTAATCAGTGTATGTCATTATTTTATTGCAGTCGACGGTGACCACTGCCTGAAAGCACAGCCTGTATACTTTACCACTAGCTTAGTAGCTTTGGCAGTAACTTGAAGTATGCTGTATGATGAGTATGCTCTGGTAAGGAAGAACAGCTATACCGATTACCAAGAGGTTAATTAAAAATCAAATAAAGTAGTCATAGTCTACGCACACTACATACATGCACGCCGGGTGCACACACACACACAAGAATACAAAGGAATTATAATTGCAATCAATTGTAATAGATTTCATGAAAGAATTCCACCATGGTGTAGCAGAGGAACAGAAATATTTTTTGGTGGTTGATAAAGGGTAACTAAGTGGGTTGACAAAACAATCTTTACACTGTGTGTTGTAACTATGCTGTGCTCCGAGCATAATAGGAGGATCGAGGAGCAAACAAAGTTGTTTATCATGATGGTAGTGGCGACACATGGCACAGGCTGACTTAATAATCTGGTGTGAGGTCGGTAGCCAGTTTAATCGGTGACGATGTAAAGAGACATGATCATATTTTCTCAAACACATGAATTGCTCTGTGCTGTAGACGTGCCACACGTGATTTGTTGAGAGGTGCCCCCCCACACAGGCAAAGCATAGTCAATTCTGGAAAGAATCAGGGACTCAGTTAGCATATTCAGGACATCAAATGTTAGTGACTTCCGGTTAACACTTAGCATTATACAGGTAATACAATATCATACATTAATACTCACCTGTACATGTGCTCCCCCACTTTAATTCTTTGTCAAATATGATTCACACTGGTTCCTTACTGGTAAAGTTCATGAGACCATAGACCAGATCGAATCGTCACCACCGCATCACAGATCTTCGTGGCGTTCTCACACACTAGACCAGGTTTAATTATAAGCGCCACGCCCGACATTTGCTTTTAATGTCAGGCGCACGAGACTAAAGAGGACCTAGCCTGGACGTAGCCTGGACCTAGCTGGAGGCCGCGAGTTAGGACTTTTTCACAGAACGGACCCCTAGTCGTATTAAAGAAGCAGAGCGTTATGTAATGTTACGAGTGTCATGTGAAAGGAGCCTGTCGCCGTCTCATAGACTCATCCTTTGTTGGGCAGGGAGAGCCAGTAGGGTATGGTATCTACAAATTATACAATAGTAGCTACGTAGCATGTAATATCTATGGTAGTTTAGGCTACTTTCGACTTGGAAGGAAGTGCCTTAGCCTCGGGATTTATCACCAGAGTGTTGGTGTAAAAGACAGTTTCACCAGTATATAGACTACTAGTCGGTAGCTAGCTGAGCTCTCTAACAACAATGCATCACTTTTTACTGTGACTATAGGAGTATATAGTCCATTCTAAACAAGAAGGTATTCAAAGATTAAGTTTGTGGTTTCCTGTATTTTAACCACAAAACCATGTTTTCTGATGGCTCCAATGTATATATTGAATTAGCATCTATGGGTTTAGTGGTGCTATAAACTTTTGAAGAGATACCATTTGTAATCTATGTGCTCAAAACTGTGACTTAAATCAAATCATTGTTAGTCATGTCAATGGAACGCTCTACCCCCTGAAGTGATTAACTCTCAATCAATTTCTGAATTCAAGAGAAAGCTTGACCTATTTTGGCCAGAAACTGGACATGGACACAATTAAAGGCCAATGGCCTACCAATGTATTTAATTTGTGTTGATTTTTGTCCATTAAATATAATAAGCAGTAGTAGTATTAGTAGTAGTAAACTGGATGCATTACAATACAATATCAGTCAGTTACATAGTACTGTTAGTATATACGCTACTAGGTTATTGACGACTAATCCTTGGAATCTTCCTTCGTGATTCTTGAATGCCACCTTTATACCACCATAAATCATCCTGTTTTCTATAAAAAAAAAATGAGAAGGATGTTTTACTTATGTAATAGTTGTTTACAAGACACTTACTCAAAAGGTCGTTTCCTTCTTTCACAATGCCTTAAACTATTCTTTTGGAATCCTCTCTTCAACATATCAGTGGCTGGGTCCCATTTATTACTGCCATGAAAAAATGTCTTCTTAGCATCATCATTCTTTTTTTCAACCGCTGTAATTTACTGGTATGCATATAATTCTATCAGTAGGTAGTATACCTTGGCATGAAAATTGTTTAATATTACCATATATTCCCATCATTGTCGGGACATGTTTCACCATCAGATGCATGTATGGCGAAACCTTTTCAGGGTCATAGCCATCAGAAGATGGATGGTTTTTACTAAAGTCTGTAAATGACTCTATCCATTTTATTCCCTAATAAAAAATGTGCACACAATCATAAACATTTGCATGTGTCCACTTACTGTACCTGTCCTTGTAGCTGATCAGAAGTATATGATGGTGTGCGAGATGATATATTTGAATAGATAGTACTGAAATCCTAATCAATTAAGGTAAGTGGTTATTACATAACAGATGATACTTACATTCCATAGAGTTTTAATGTCTGTTACCATGCCTGATGGCTGGCACTTGTCCATCTCTGGTGGCAAGTATTTTAGAAGTTTTTTCTTAGCAGGTCCCATTATAGATGGCCACTGTAGTTCGTCTTCCTTTTTGTCCTCCCAAACATAAAAATGCACCCCACACTCACTGATTGTCTTCACAAGGCTCTGGATCAATGGCCCCTCCGTCGCTTTGATACTGCGCTGCCCAAGTCTATGTGCCTCATTGGCATCATAAGCTTTAGCAGTATTTATCAAAGCCTGGATGAGAATATCCATCACCCTCAGCAATAGATGGAGCTCATCACAAATAATGTCATCAGGCTCCAGATTGAGTAGGGGTGCATTTTTACATCCCAATTCTCCATTTGTGGCACTGGTTTTTATGGACTGTAAGGTCCGTTTCTCGGCTGTTTTACTCATATCATGCCTGTAAGGGTTAACATGAGAGTAAACATGACAGGGTTAAATATATATGCAAGTATAAGTAATAGAAAATTCTGTTCCCTTGTAATGGCTATACAAAATTATGCTTTAAAAGGACTGAAAAAATAATGGATTTGTAGTATTTGGTAACAGCGATAATGTGATGTGTATTAATTACGTATATCATGTAAACATGAATCGTGTGATCTTACAAGTACTCAAGCACCTATTTTACTATCTGAATACCTTATGGGTATTTCAGTATTTGTTTTGACCCTACTTATAAAATTTTGGGTTAGCAAATAAACATAAACAGTGAGATATTACTGTATATACACATGCTTACCTATTACTTTCACTGATGGTACACCATATGCAGGAATGTTTGGAATTTGCTGCTTTCATTCCCATCATAAGTAATAGGAACTATGAGAAAAAGCAATTACACATTTTATCACAGTCCTATATGCACCTTGTAGTCAGCACAGAATACAATCTTCACTCTGTAATTCTTTCCATCGACTGTTATTTGCGGACTTGCAATCAGTTGATTGATGGATGCAAATACATCTGCAAATCCATCACGAAAGGCTTCATAGCTTTCGTGAGCTTTTATAGCTGCTATGGAATGCACGTCTATTCAGCATCATACAATTATTTTATGTCCACCAAGGTATGATGATTACCTAAGACACTGAGGTTGCTTCCATCCCGAATGAAAGTAAATGATAATAAGCAGAAGCTGGAAGTTCGGCTGTATTTCGCCCCATCGCCAGACACTTTGACCATTATGATGTTATCATTGTAGTAATTCTTATTTTCCTCGATCTATACGTGGGATTTTGAATTTTTCTACTTCTATTATGGTTTAAAAGGTGATGTGTTTGTGTATGTTGTACCTCTTTCTTGGCCATTGTTTCAAGAATATCCTTGAAACTGAACTGCGCTCCATCAAATGTCCCAGGTGTTTTAGTGATATCGGGCACATTGATATTCTTCTTGAACTTTTTCAACTGTAATGTATAAATAATAGTAGAATTGTGTCATAATATTTCACCCATTCACCTTGTAGGATCTTGGGAGGTCTTTAAATCGCATGGACATTTCATGATAAAACTCCATGGATACACCATGCTTTATTAGGAGGTATGTCAGTGTATCAATATGTTGATCTCGGTGTTGACCTTCTTCATTGTTTTCCTTGTCGACATGTAGCTTGAAAGTATCTGTTGGCTCTTCAGAGGTCAATTCAACAGATTTTAGGAAAAGCCCTATCCCAGCTAAAGCTGGACCAAAGCTATACTGCAGATCATCTCGGATGTCCGCCCGGCGTCTCCTTTGTTGACGATCCTGGACGTCAGTGTAGAAGTTTCCTGTGATCCAATTGAGTTAATGTAACAAACTATATCAGTTTACTTTTTATATGCGAGCATGTATTATTTATTGCTCACCTGTATAATTCAAATGTGTTTTAAATGTTGGTTTTTGCACAGCCTCTTCCTCATACAATAACATGTTAGTACTATTGCTTAACATCTTATCACGGTAGTTAGAACCTTTTGTCCTATCCCGATACTTTCTCAAAAACCTAGAGGTATTATGTAACTACGTATGCTTACTTGAACTTTGCAACTCTACCTTTGTGAATTTGCAATTAGCCTTTTCTCAAAAGATTCTCCAGAGCTCTTAATGACAACTGCATTGTAACCCGCCTTAATTCGACAGTTTAGCATGTCTGAGAGTTTAGAAATCGTAGCGCCGATCCTCTTCTGCAGCTCAATTTTGCTATCCCATAGCAAAAATAACTTGTTCGGAACAATCAAGGAGGCCACTGCTTCATTTGCTCGTGCACCACAGTGTGGATTGGTGGATGGGTCTACAACTTCAATCTCCAATCGCTGGATTTCCACGTTCACCGCTTTCAGTTTCTTCAAAGAGTCCGACATCGCCTTTCACTAACTTCGTATTTGTAGCTAGCTAGCTAAGTGGTGCAGTGGAGTGATGTTAGGACTTTTATAGCGCTTGTGGTCTCCCGCCTTTTTGGTGTGTGCGTGTAACGGGAGCAAGTAAAGCCTTAAGGATGGCGTATAATCTGCAGTGACAAACTCATAGCTAATTGCGACCTTAAAATTTAGTTCCTCCGGTTATTTCCTTCCACAATCGTGTATCATAGTATATTTATAATGCATATGGAATACAGATAGCTGTTGGGTTATTTACGTATACTAGGATCAATGAAAACAACCAATGAAATGTACTGAAACTACAGCCAATCGGAACATAGTACAATACAAGGTTTCTCCTTACAGACCTCCGCATGGCATTATTGCATTATAGACACCACACTTGGGCTTGTGAATATCATTATAGCTGACCTCTGACAGTCTTGACAGCTTCTTTGAGACGTTTATAAACTATCTATTCACTACTGGATCATTATGGAATATAGTCGTCAGTCAAGAACTACTGCCAGCAACGATAGCGGTTATTATCGCCGGCTTGCACACGAAGACAGCAGTGATGAGGTGGGTTATGGAGCCCCTGTATATATGTTTGGTATAGCCTAAACACCTACTTGTGCAGGATGACATATACGAGGTGGAACGTGCAGTAGCTAAAAGAGTAGTTAAAGTGAGTAACCCCTCCTCCTATGCATACACTATACAGCATGTTAATTTTTTCGAATTTGAGGGGGAAGAGCAAATGCTGGTGACATGGACCGGCTTTCCTGTCCACACTGCATCATGGGTGCCATCCACACATGTAACTCCTTCTGTGCTCAGGTTAGCAAGCTACTGCTTTTACCTTGTAAAATAGTATACTTCCTCTCTTTATAGCTCATATGACAACCCAATTGTGTCTGACAGAATAGTCAGGCATGAAGTACATACGTTAACGTCTCGATTAGATAGGTGTTTAGCGAAAGGTGTAAGTAAAGACAGGGTTTTTACCATTTCTTTTTTTCATGATGTATATAGAATGTTGTTTAGTAATAAGTTAGTGTTAAATAAGGATGATTTTCGTAGTGAATATTTTATGGATGGTTGGGATTATAACTACAGAAAAATAGGAGATACAAGAAGAGGGCGCCGCATAGTATATCCAATTAGATGTAGACTGCATATTATTAAAGACATTGACAACAGATATACAATCAACAGTAAAGGCAAACTTGTACCTAAAAGTAAGGGATTTAAAGAGATGTTAAGAATTACTTTAGGTAAAGAAAATATTGTTTTGTAAACTTAATAATTTTTGTAATCATAGTTTTTGTAATGCAGTATAGCTTTCCAATTCTGTTGACAATAATAATCATTATTCTAAAATGCTTATCATGATTTATAATGAACCATCCATTATTTTCACAACTAATACATAGGGCATGATAGAGTGAGAAAGTAAATTCACTTGTACGCTTTTTGAAAATGTTTGATCATATATAGACAGATATTGTACACATTACTCTCTGTACATATACTTATGAAAATCCTGATAGCAATATAGATGATCCCTAAGAATATAGTGTGAATGGAAATGCATCAGCTGCATGATTGAAATAACATGGCTACCAATATAATTATTTATTTCTTTATTGTTGTACCTGCAGGTAATCTATAACCTGTAGAAGCCTTAATAAGTTAAAACCAGTTGTGGTCATCATGTGCGGGGGTATATGCATACTCATAGTTAGTGTCACACATGTTGCCTGTTGCAAAACATGTATACAGAACCATGCCTGCGTATTTTGGGCTAGTGTAAACACTGTATAATGGGGTTACTTGTTAACATCTATATAGCACCAGGTGTCAGGTACAATCTGCAAATGATTTTTGATTTATACCTTTAGTGGTTTCACTAGTGGTCTGGTTTCCAAAGCTTTGTCTTGTGGTTTGCACACCTAAGTATAGACACCTGTTTACAAAAGAGTTTTCTGTGATTAGTATAAGAAAGTGTTGGTTCTGGAAGACAACATGTCAAGTTTGACAATGGTTAGGGGCTTTCAAACAAGTCATTCTATAGCTGCA
Source organism: Dysidea avara (assembly GCF_963678975.1). Taxonomy (NCBI): domain Eukaryota; kingdom Metazoa; phylum Porifera; class Demospongiae; order Dictyoceratida; family Dysideidae; genus Dysidea; species Dysidea avara. Next base: position 21,433,702 of record NC_089283.1, read on the forward strand.
CTCTATAAGCCATTTACACATATATCTCTGCTTTTAAATGTGACAGGCAAAATACTACTCTCACTAACCAGCCTGTATTTTTGGTTGAAAGAGAGTCTGGTAACATGGCCAATAGATAAATGTTGACTATTGTACAATGGTCATTGTACCCTCAGTTATGTGCTCATATGATTTCTTCTGGCAGCACTTAGTAGATTGAGGTTCAGCTTGCAAGGTTTGAGGTTAACCACTCAATTCCAGTCATCAAAAGCTTGGACAATGTTACCAAACTGTCTTTTTTTCTGACAAAATGACAAAAGAAAAAATATAGACTGGCTGGTGAGACTAGCAAAGCACATAGCAAAACAATAAATGTACATAAAGTTTGGTCACAGCTGTAACAGTCCATGTTAGGCAGTCATTTAATATTCACTGGTTTGTGGTTTGTTGCATCATACATCTAAGCCTACAATATGTCTCATTATACATGGTACAACCAACAAAAGATTTTCATTTATACCATCAATGCAACTGTTCTAGACACCAGTGCACTGTCCTTAGTGCATAACCTATATACATAGTATTCTACCAGTGTCCTGGTATAGACACTAGTGACCAGTTCTAGACTTCACACCACTTAGCACATTTGTTGTATGATGGTTGCTAAGGCTTTGTTAGCAGTCTGGCTTCCATTTGTGGCTTGCACCCTGGCCACCTGTCTCCAAGAGTTCCTTTATTGACATCTAAGTAGTGAGAAAGTCTTTCTGGCTGACAGAGTGTGTAGTCCTGGAAGACAACATACATACTAAATCTGATAATAATTTGGCTCATTCACAACTACAAGATGCTAAATAAAGTGACATAAATGTAATTACAATTAGTCACATGCAGTGGAGCCTGACAAGCAATAATACCAGGAGCAACATAAAATCATAAAGTGAAATTGTTATGAGGTAAGACTGATACAAGTAGATCACAGAATTGACGACATCTTGATAATCAGAACACTTGTCCATGGTCCCATTTGTATTAGTGTACACATATTTAGACCACTAAAATCAGAATACCTCACTAGTAAGGACACTTTGATAATCAAGACATTGTCCACAATCAGAACAACTATCAAAACAGAGTTCTGTAATGAAATTTTTGGATAGATACAAAAATTAGTCTGGCTGTATAAATTTACTTGACCAAAAATTGGTCTTTAGTCTTTGAGCTAGCTAGCTAGCAGCATAATAAATGCATAATTAAATCGAGGAAGGTTATTGGAATCTACGTATAGGGCTGAAACAAATACTACGAATACTTGAGTAATCGTTAAGGATTTGGTACTTGGATAGTAACATTGGTACTCAAGTACTTGTTAAGATCACATGACCCAGCTTACATGATGCATTTGACATCAGGAAGAGAAATACTGAAGGCTACACAGTTTGATTGGCATAATTTCTTGCCAAGAACACTAGCATCACTATATATAATACAGTGTGTGCATCATTGTTGTTACTTGAAAAGCTGTAAACTGCTAAAAGTGAGTATAAAGCATGTCACATGGGTATGACTACAAGTAGCTAGTATTTGTGCAATGGTGACAAAAATCAACCTACTAAGGAGTGATCATTGCTACTTAAAATTATAAGAGAATCTGCTCTCTACAACCACCTACAATTTAGCCTGTTTGTGCCCCTCCCCTCGCTAACTCCTGGATCCGCCCCTGTTTGTGAGTACTCGACTGTTAACTCTAGAGCATACTTGAATACTAGAAAACCATGATTGTTTCAGTCCTATTGGAATATGTCATTAGATAGTGCAGTTATCCTGCATATTTTAATAGCCAACCACAGAAGGCAGATCTTGTAGGTGTTCATTTTGGCATGGTGATAAATCACATAATGCCCAAATCTTTGGCTTTACTGATTGCAGTATAGGTATGTGAGGACAGAATCGTACCTGAAAGACAAAATGTGGCCCAGGCCAGACCAGTTTTGGGGGACAAAAAGTGGTCAGGGTGGTTCAATTATGGTTGCTAAATATGGTCCAGTGAGACATTTTACATTGGACCATTTTTCCATTACAGACCATGATAATTTGGGCTCTTGTGTATATGTACATATATAATTGAATAGCATATACACACACTCATTTAAACCCCACACCAAGGACACACCTCATGGTTACTTAACAATATATCTTATATGTTCATATAAATGTTACACCAAACTTCCCACAAAAGGGGTAGAATCTACAAATCATCCACTCTGGGGACAACTTTAAGTTACAAATTCCTATTCAGATGAAGAGATACCAGAGGAGGTTGGATGCATTTCGCGTGAACTATATACCCTTAATTGCATTCTTTGATTTGGTATTTCACATGACCCTCAATAGTCGCAATACTCAACTGAAAAACGGTGGGATCGCTGGGGATCGTTACATGTTCAGATCGTCCTTCATGTAAGCTTCAAGGCAATGTACTTTGTTTTGTAATTAGTGCTTGAATTCTGGGTGAAATCAATAACTTGCGGTTTGGTGTATACTACTTCACCAGTCTTCATGTACATATTCTATTGCAAAACATGATATGATTCTCAGATCACGATGTATTAACCCCCTCAACAAAATGAATTTTGTGTAATTTGTTTTAGTGGTGCTTAAAGTGCATCCAACCTCCACTGAATCAAGGTTCATGGTTTTCATTTAATAGACTGTGATTACCAATTGACACCAAATGTGCTAAATACTTTGACGCAGGCCATAAAAATCACCACAGTGCAGATTGTGTAGTACAGTGGAATATAAAAGTCACCTTTGGGCCAAATCATAGGTTGCTTGACTGCTTTACTCAGGTGGATTATTGTTGTATAATATATGTGACTGGATCTGCAAAAACCCGACATAATGGCACACTTTTCAAATTCTTTATTATTGAATATTTATAATCTACTTAGCCAAGTGTGTGTTCTGGTCACGTTTTAGCCTTGTATGCCAACAACTTTTGGAGTACAGCCCTACAAAGTAGCAATACAGAATAGGAAAATAAATTACAGGCATTTACAAAAATGGCTGTAACTTACACACACAATGCAGTACAGAGCACTATTGTGTTCTCCATGAATAGGGAATGCACTGCTGGGTACGTTTTTCTTTCTATCACTATTCTTCACTACATACAGAGATGAAGAAAGATCGATCACGTATGACTCCTTCAACGTGACATAAACAAATACCCTTAACTCATGTATCCTTTAGTCCACTGCAACGAAACAAAAGACTTTTGAACTCCTCTTGAATAGGTGAATAAGATGATATACATGTTTTTATCATTGAAACCTTTCTACACAAGGAACAAAGCATTTAAAAATTTACAATTTTTTTCAGTTACACAAATATTTTACCCATTGCAATTAATGGCTTACAGTGAAAAATTAGGCTTGCGCCATTATGTCGGGTTTTCGCAGATCCGGTCACAGACACACACACAAATATATATCTAGTGAACCTCTTAATAGCGTTCATTCTATAGTGGTAGCCACTAGACATGTTCATTGTAGAAGCACAGACAAAACAAATGTGGGCACATTCAGATATTTAGCATTTCAATTGCTACAGATTGGTGATGTAGAAGGAAAAACATGATGCTATGAATGATAAAGAATGACAAGCTGAACTTCAACGTAACAATGATAAGAATCTACTTTTATCAATTGTAAACCTCTAAAGCAATGCTGAAAAAGCATAACCAATTAAGTAGTACCTGTATAAAGTCTGTCATAATTTGTGCCATTTAAAGTGTTTGCGATGTCATTGTGGTACACAATCAGCATACCTATGTCCTCCTTGTGTCATTGTATCCCATTTCTCTTCAATGACAGCTCAAGGTGTTGATTTGTAGCAGTGCAAGTAGTGGCTTCCCTGTGTTTGTAATGGGAATAGTCCATATTTCCTTATTGGTTGGATTGCTTACAAAGGTGCTTCTTCATTTGTCATGTAACAGGCAACATAGCTATAAACAGGGTGTGACAGGCACTCAATAATTAATTGTTTTGGGAACACACTCAGTAGGTGTCATTCTTGCTTTTAATGCAGTAAACGCTGGTTCAGTAGTCATAATCGTGTTATAAATAAAGAACACAACAAGTAGAAGGACAGTTGGTAAACTAGTGCCTGTATATTGCCCAGTTCTCATGCCAATAATAGTATAATTTTTCCAGGATGTTCAACTGAACATACAATTACAAATACCTCAAACACATGCGACTAGACATGCAAAATGCATAGTAATAATGTGGGAAAATACAAAATATGACATACAGAACCAACTCGTAGACATTAACAAGAAATTATAATCATCATAGAGTATAGGAAATGCAAACGATTTCCAGTTTGATTTCCATTACACTTGAGTTGAAAAGATGTGCCGGATTTCTGCTTTATTGTAGAAAATTAGTGTTCTAAACACAGTAAATGTTTAGGGCTTTGTAAGAGATTTTAGCATGGGAATTTAAATAGCAGATTTGCTATTGCATTAATTTTGACTCTTACATGTTGCACTTTTGCTCATAATACCAACATGCTTCATCCATACTACCTCTTGTATAGCCAGTTCCACTTTCGATTCTAGTGGTAAGCAACGTACGTAGGTGTGTCACCCACAACCTTCTACCCTTGTGTTGCACTGCTATAGATTTAAAACTTTTGAAATACATAATACCATGTGGTTTCTTCGCTTTGATATTCCCTCTGGTTAAATGGTAAGGAATAGGCTTAATAGTATGGACTATATTTGCAAAGAAAATTATGGGGTTTAAAGTAATTTTTGAGCCGTTTTAAAGCCTATTTTATTTTGCGCATAACTCCTTCTTGAGCTTTGGTTTATCCTAGTTCCTTATTTTAGCAAACATTATATACCAAAAGTGCTAGAACAGTAACGAAAGATACCTATCCTACCCAAGGTTGTGAAGATTTGCAAAAACTACTACAATTCCCACCCATAGAGTTAAAAATTCCAAGTGAAAAACCCTACAAAATAATATACCCTGGAAATACAGTAACCGTCAATGTCCCTATCTGATGAAGTACCCACAGAGGTAGTGTGCAGTACTACAGTAACACTAACCGCTACTTTATTGGCCATTTGACGTACTAAAGTCCAATCTGTCATTCTCTAAGCAAAGAGCCGAAGGGTCCAAATCTTGGACGCATAATACTGAATCTTGCCTGAAATCCGAGATCCCAAATAAGTATTTACCAATTGTTTCCATAAAATAATGTAACATTTCCATAAAATTACAGAAACAGCCACATAATTTTGCAATGGCAATCTCGTGCTCCAGTTAACACGAGTTATTGAAAGCTTGCTACAAGGCACAGTAATGGATAAATTGCCTGAGTGTAACAGTGGGCAGGCCTCCAGGAGGACTCGGGATGGAAGCAGGAAACTTGTGGCAACCAAGATTGGAGTTTAGCAAGTGGAAGGTAGAATGCTCGTACAGTTCACTAAGTACATTTTAGTGACTTCTTAACTGCCAGCTATTACATACAGTGCTAAATGCACACGAAATCTACAAATCTTTTGAAATCTTCTGAGAAATCTTAATGAGATCCTCGTCGAGATCTTGACATCTATAAGAGATCTTGAGATCTCTGTGAAATCCTGAAATCTCAATGAAATCTCGAGATCCTGAAGTCTTGGACGCCACTTTTGTTCTGTTGCTGCATGATCCTCGCAAAGAGCACTGTCTAAAGCCATAAGGTCACAGATAGACGCCGTAAAAGCTGATGCCTAGCTAATTTGGGCATAGACCATTCGTAAATAACTGTGGTACTGTCAGCAATAGTGTAGTTTTAAATTAATAAGAATGCGAGTGGTGTGTTGATGTCGTATTAAATAAAGTAAAGACTAATACAAGATATATAAACACTTTATACTATGGTAGGCCTCACTTGGTAATACATAGGAGTCCATGGCCATTATCTTGTTCTTCCTTGGTCATCATCAACTAACGCCCCTTGAATAAATTGTAATAAGTACGCCTGTTGCACGCTTATACGTAAAGCGGCCGGTTGTGGTGTTATACGCATGCGTACACCTTTTTCATACTAAAACCAGCTTTTAATACAGCAAATCACGAATTTACAGCTGGTACCCATTTTGTTATAATGATTACAATGTTATAGCCATGCTACAGCATGATTATTGCACGATCGCAAAATAACTCTAATAGTACACCCCGATGACCGAAGTTTGTACTATATTTCTGGTGTCGCTACAGCATCTTGATGTCTCTGGTCCTTGGCTAACTCACCAGCTGCAGCAGCTACCCCAGCACAAGAAGAAAAAGAAATGTGAGAAGGCTGGGTGGTGCTACAAACAGACACATCAAAATAAGCTAGATGACCATGCTGAAAATCAGGGTGGTACACATCACCTGGACGAGAATTATCTTCATAAGAAACACGTTCCTTCAAAACTCCTGAGTGACTCTGGGACAAAGCATGACTCAACTAGAGTATCATGGCGACGAATTCTCATAGGACCATGAGAACATTCTAGAAGATGGTCACCAAATTGGTCAATGGAAGTAAGACGCACACATAATGGGGAAAGTGGAAATAGAGGGATTCCGAGCCACAAACGAAGGCCAACAACAAACTCAGGACCAGGAATAGCCAGAGCAAGGGAGACTTGAGGAATAGCTTTGAGTCATCCACTGCTAGTACCAGATGAGTGAGAGAGAGCAGTAAATCGAGCACGGTTGCGGATGTTGAAAAAAGCAAATAGTTGGTCATACTGATTTTGATCTAACAGAGCCTGTAAGTCCTGCTGGGTAGCAGAGGGAATAAAGATTTGAGATCCAACCCACAATCGAAAAGTGCTGAAATATCGTCGCTAAGTCACCGGTCAAAGGTCGAAAAAGACTCTTAGTCAAAAGTCAAAGCGAAATTTCGGTCGGTCAAGACTTAGACCGTGGTCGCAGATCTACCTACAGCGCGTACACCCCCTTGTAAGTTGAGGCTCTAACCTGATGACAAAGAATCGTTGAAAGATGTTGATTGGCACTGATAAGGCCGCTCCAAATAAATTCTCTGTTTCCCGTCCTGGACTCAGGCATATTTGCATGCGGGCGGGCGGTCCATTTTCATTATAAGATTGGCCAGCTTTTCAAGCCATTATTTGCCTGTCACAGCCAAAAATGCTGCATAAAAGCATGCTTAAGCTTGTTCCTTCCTTTGTAAGTTGCAAAAACGTGAAATTTGTGTTGACTTGATAGCATTGCTGACACGTGAGTTGACACTGTTTCAAGACAGCTTTTACTGAGCCTATCAGTATGCAAGAATAGCCGGAAAATAATAGAAGAATACGGAATAATGGAATATTTAGAGCTGGCAGTAACCAGATGCGGGCGTAGTCTGGCGCCGCCCGCCCCTTCGCAAAAAGTAAGGGTCTGGTGAAATACAAATACCTAATCATTTCAAAAGGAATTCAATTAGACAGCGCACGTAATGGTTGTTACGTCAGATAATTGCACTTCAATTCGAACAAAAGCATTGTGTTGCCAAGGCGATTTCTGTGTGAACGTCATTGGCTAGCGCCGAATCTGGGCGCTAGAAATGATTTAGTATCTGTATTTCACCAGACCCTTACTTTATGCGAAGGGGCGGGCGGTGGACGGGAAACAGAGAATTTATTTGGAGTGGCCAAGCCTTTCTTCTAAGAGAAGTTACTTGCAGCAGCGTGTTTGCTGAATGTACTCCAGTTAGCTAGACCAGCGTTGTACTAGAAGTGGGCCGGGTCATTTGGGTAACATTTTGTCCGGGTCTTATCTACTTCACTGAATATCTGGGTCTGACCCGGATGAGATCACGTGTGACTATAAGTTAACAAGCTCGATTGCATAAGTGGAAATGCAGTTGTAAACGCTCAAGGAACTTACGTGGAGCCGCACCCACAATTCAGGAATATGCTTCGCTGTCTGTGCGAGGTATGTATAGCCACGCCCACTTATCGGAAACGTACCAGCAGTGCTCTGTGGGCATGCATGCATCACCAAATCCGTGTTACTACTTGAAATGTAGGTAATTAACTTCTGGAAATTCTGTAGCTGCATGTAAACTTACGTGGAGCCAACCCCACTTGATAATACCATAGAGGTGTAAAGGATCTATGATAATACGTACGTGGAACCACACCCACTTGATAATACGTAGCTACTCACTTCTTGCAGACAACCTTTATAGTGTAATAAATGTAGGGCTGACTCAGTACTGAGTGGAACTTGTGGACTTTTAATCTAGCTCTTGAGGCACGCCTCTATTTTAATTAAACCGGGTCATATCCGGATTACTATTCGGGTCAGCCCAGTGGGTCAAACGGGTCAATAGTACTGACCCACTGGCTGAGCTAGACATTCTCCCCCATACAAATATTATGAACTCTTGCTTGCATGCATGCATGCATGCATAAACTCAATAAGCAATTTGCCAAATATGCCACCACTAAAAATTTCCTGTATATGGAATATGACATACATATGTCCTACTGTGTAACACATTATTTTCAGCTTTGCGCACCCATAGATAATAGACACCCCTATGGCGCACCTAACAAGCAGTAATTGGATATTTATAGGCGCTAATTTACGCGGAAGCGAATCCAGCCTGCCTATACGCGCTCCATCACGCGATATTGAGTGATTTAGTGCGTGGGTCGACTTAAGGGAGACAAGTGGGCGAGGACGCAAGACTATTTTGTGAGATGGCCATGGCGCAAGATTGGTGGCGTAAAAAGTTGGATGAATATTTGTACGAACTATCAGAAAGCCTGTACACTTCTGTTGATGGTATTTTGATGCAGATGAGGCCAAATTTAGCCACTTCTGAATATTTGGAAATCGACATCGCCACAAACCCCATGAGGAAGGTAGAAAAATTAATCAGATCGGTGAGAAGCAGAGATTTAACAATATTTAACAAGTTTTGTGATATACTAAAGAAAAGTGGACACGAATCGCTTGCTGAAAAACTAAGAGGTACAATGTATTCTACGTGTATAGTATGCCATGCCCACAGTAGTGCTCTAGGCTGGTCGCATGCAGTCCGAGGTTACACATGCTTCTTTCTTTTTCATTCCTGTACATATTTTCTCATGTAATGATGGCTCTCTCTCTACATTCATCAACGTCATGCCCCAACCCTCCGTCGTGAGTCCCCATATTAACTGGAGATTTTACATGCCTACCCTTGAGGCTGTAGATGCAACTGCAGTTTTTGAGGTAAAAAAGCCAATCAAATCTCCCATATTACCTTGATTAAACACCTCACCTTCGATAAGTCAAGGGGGGGTGTCACTCCAAAAGCCACTGTATTATGATCCGCAACTGCAGTCAAAATGAAAGGTCAATGAACAAGGCTGATTTTGGACAATGGTCAAGCTCTTTTCCCACAGTGAAATCTGCATAAGTAAGTAGTGCACAACAACAAAGCAAAAATAAACTGAACCAGGTCAATGGTCAAGACCATTTTTCAGCAAAAGTCAAAGGTCAAAATCAGAAATCGATCTTGCAAGACAGGCTTTGACCACAATCACAAATTGTGTGTACTAGAGTGCCTATTGTAGTGACACTCCATTGATAGTAGCCTCACTTGAGTGCCAGGTGCCACTCAGAATCGATTTTGAAACTAAGAGCTTAAACTTTACTTTTGAGCAATGACTGGTGGTTGTCGCCACATCAGTTTTTTGAACTAACATAATAAATGTCGCAATGTTAACCAAGTACATACAGTAATCTATTGAGAGGTGAGGATATAATTTATTAGGCATCATTATTCAGTGGACTGACATATTTTTGGTTTTTGCACATTCTATTGTTTGATTTACTGAGTCTCGCTAGTTAAGGGTTCTTAAGGAGCCTGTAGCCCACTACTGAATACTGAATACAAGCAGTGGAATATGCAAAAATAGTTTCACTACTGTTTATTATGCAGCTTTACTGCAGTAATGCTGCAGGGAATGTGACAGCGACAGTAGACCAGCAATCAACCTGTCAATTGATGATATCCTTTAATATTCAGTGCAGGGGCTTACCAATTGCAATGCAGGATAGTGACTAGTGATAAGACCCTATGCTGAAATATAGGTCAAGGCTAACGTACTCCTTGAGTTTGCTTTAAGAATATCTCAAAGGATACTGTCAACTAACAAGCTAATTGCTGGTTAATTATCGCTGTCACATTCCCTGTAGCATTATACACCAGGGTAAGGAGTAAGTGCTGTATAGCAACATAACAAACAGTACCGAAACTATTTAGAAGACAGTTTTTGCATATTCCACTTCTTATATTCAGTGTTTAGTAGCAGACTACAGATTCCCTATTAGAGAGACTCAATCATATAGAATGTGAAATATATGTCAGTCCAGTAGTCCAGTCCACTGAATAGTGATGGCCTAATTTTACTTGATAAGCTAGCCTGGAAAATTTGATGCCAAGATTTTATTAAAATTAGATAAAAGCATTGGTGTTGAAATAGCTGTATTACTGGGAACTCACCAAAAACTTACGGACAGTAAAAAATAAATTTTTTTTTTTTAAAAAACACATCATTATGCTTAACTGTCAAGCCTCAGTTAGCATTAGGGTTGAGACCGAGTTCAGCTTTGGTTTCTTCTTCACCTGGTGTAGTTTCTTCTTCTTCACCTGGTGTAGTTTCTTCTTCTTCACCTGGTGTAGTTTCTTCACTATGTATGCAAGTTTCTTTCTTGTCTTACTTTTATAAGGTAGAAACTAAAGGAAGTGGGTAGCCAAAAATTGCATAGCATAGTGGTAAGTTTTTTCAATTAACAATTTTTCTGCTGGTTTTATGCAATAGTTGTTGCGGCATGGGTTCAAGTGCGTATATCAGGCAAATCACAAGCAACTAATATATGCCACTTGGGTTACTCACCTGCAAGTGCAGGCATGCTTCACGGGTGTTTTTATATTGGGCCATGTGAATTTTGATTATGGATAACCTACATAAGAACAACGACAAGGTGATACTGAGGCCTACACTGTATCGACATGAGCATGCAGAAAGCTTAATGTGGGTGCATAATTCAGCACAGAAAGCCAAAACACAAAAATGATGTTTTATGTGCACCGAAGTACTTACTTTACTACCCATGAATAAACTGAAGCCATGAATATGTTTATAACGCTAATGGCTAAACACCATGCCCTTTGTTATGTGTGACATTGCTCCAGGTGTCTTATATCTAGCATTATACTGTAAGTCAATAAAACAACAGAACTACTTAGTCCACAGCTTAACTCTAGTTCAACTTTACATCATTCAATAAAATCCACCCATAAAGTGTCACTATGTTAAAGCAGAGAAGGTAACAAAGTTTCGTCAAAGAAATCTGGTGACTTCTGGGAATGCCTGGAATGTATTAACGAGAAATGGAGATTGTATATCAAATGGTATGGTAGTACTGTTTAAGTAGGGATTGCCTTGAAAATTTCATGTGCCACCAAAAATTCCACCTTAAAAATCATCCTAGAGACATTTTATGCCACGAAAATCACCTTTACGGAATAGTACTAGTCCATATAATATATAATACAGCATTAAATATAACAAAACGCTTACAGGTGGCTGGATATGGAATTTTTTTAAATCACCAAAACTCAAATTTTAGTCTCACTGCCTGACTGCCTGACCACAGTCACAAGGCTAGAGGCCAAACGAAACAGCACACAGCCACCATTTTACGCCACAATAACAAACTCACCAGTGGGATGTGCCTTTTGGGATTCCGACGAGTGTAGGACCTCTGTGCCTTGTTTTTTTTTCTTTTATCTTCAATTAGGCCACTTGTCTTCTTCATCCAACGAACCCATATCAATGCATTAATTTTCCGTATCAACACTTTCTTTCAGCTGCGTATTTAGATGCCACAGAATTCTTTCAGAGCTGCATTTCAGAAGCACTTCAGTCCCGGCGCTACTATAGTAGAGATATGCTAACTAGATATCTGCCTACAACTCCACAGTTGGGATCCCGTTTGTGATAGGTTCGTGACCACGCCCATCAAATAAAGATCTATACAGGTGGACGAATAGCGATAGAGTAGAGCAGCTCAGGTATCCTCGACCACCACGTATTTTCGGATGCAATATTTCCTAGAAGAGTAACAAGACTCAATCAATTGTTACACTATTATGAAGACCTATGATTATAACCACCATATATTAAGTATGAAAGAATTTGGTTATATCGTGTGGCTGCAGTGACCTTGGAAAGCCACTGTCAAAAAACATCGATGTTCAGACGACATGTGCGCTTGGATGCCACACTCTGCACCCTTCCCATGCAGCTTCAAAAGCTATTTTGTGGTGGTGATTGATAGAGCTAACCTTGAGCTACCCCATGATATAAGCAGATTAGATTTTTATTAACTGGTATTGTTGATAGCTGTTTTTCCCAGAAGTGGTAATGTGATCAAACGTCAGATGCAAAAAATCATTTTATTTTCAGACTTTTCAATTATTTGTAATAATTTTGGTATTTTATGAATTTCAGTAAAGTAAAAAAGGTTTAAAGGTTTTAAATGCGGGAATTGAAACACAGGTTTTTCATCAATTCTAGGTGGAAGAAGGTAACTGCAGTATAGTATATCTATACAAATTAGCTAAATAAGGCCACTTATTATTAAAGTCGATTTCAAATAGTGGAGGTCAACAATTAACTGTAACAGTGCGCAAAACCTCACTATGTTTATATGACTGTTCTATTAGAGTAGTTTATATTTTGAGTGCATTTTGCTTGTTAAATTTTATAGGCTTTCGTGTTTGCATGACCCAACATTTATGACTTGTTCCAGAACAAATTCTAGAAAAAAAATATAGGAGCCTACAACACAAAAGTTAACAAGTGAAATGCACTCAAGATATAAACTACTCTAATAGTAGTCGCACGTGGCCAGACTGCTTTTTTCCGTGTATTGGGTGGGGAAAAAAGGGTCTGGTGCAACTCCAATAACTGTTTACTTCTGAGCCGTCCCCAGACACTGGGGATGCTAATTGAGTAACATTGGCCACAAAGGAGATGCCAATGATGTCAGTAAGTAAACTCAAGATGGCTTCAATCTGTTTATCCTTTCATAGATTATCTACCACCGGTGGGTACTGGGTAGTGATGTGCGATATATCGAAAAAATATCGAATTCGCGATAATTTTGTCGATATCGTTATCGTATCGATTTTCGATACTGCTTTAGCAGATTTCGATATTTATCGAAAAGGTAATATTTTGCGATAATTATCAAAATATCGAAGAACATTTCGATAAATCTACAGCATTTAGTGTGTGATTGCGCAATCACGCTAGAAATGAAGGTTGGTTCTGTACTATCTAGCCACTTTAAAAACTTGTCTACCAGTTTCCTAGGCTTATTATTAGTTTTATGCAATAGTTTGTGTATAAAGTGTATTTCAACCATATTTATAAATATCGGCCGCCCACGCAATTACACCACCCACACAATTAAAAATTATCGAAAATCGTATCAAAATTTCGATATTTACCCCAATATCGTATCGATAACATATCGAAATAAAAATCCTGATATCGCACACCACTAGTACTGGGTAGATAATCTGTGATCCTTTAAATGAATCTTAATTTGCTCAGATGTCTCTTTTATAGCGTCTTGAAAGTTCATCCTCATCATGTAACAAGACTCACAACCTGTACGAATATTTTCACGTCATTATTGGTTCACTGATGTCATTAGCGCCTCCTTTGTGGCCAATGTTATTCAATTAGTGTCCCCAGTGTCTGGGAACCGCTCAGAAGTAAAGAGCTATTGGAGTTGCACCAGACCCTTTTTTCCCCACCCAATACACGGAAAAAAGCGGTTTGGCCACATGAGACTATTCTAATAGAACAGTCACATAAGCGGTAGCAAGGTTTTGCACACTGTTATAGTCAATTGTTGACCTCCACTACATGAAATTGACTTTAATAATATCAAAAATCTCAAATGAGTAAGAGGAGTGACCTTATTTAGCTAATTTGTATAGACATACCATACTGCAACTATATGTAGCTGTCTTCTTCCACCTAGCATTGACAAAAAACACCCTATGCATGTGTTGTAATTGCTGCATTTAAGGTAGTGCTTTACTGAAATTCATAAAATGCCAAAATTATTACAAATAATTGAAAAGTCCGAAAATACAATGATTTTTTGTGTCCGACATTTAATCACGTTACCACTTCTGGGAAAAAAACTGCTATCTGCAATATCAGGTAATAAAAATCTAATCTGCTTATATCCTGGGATAGCTCAAGGTAAGCTCTATCAATCACTACCACACAATAGCTTTTTTGAAGTTGCATGGGAAGGGTGTAGAGGGTGGCGTCCGAGCACACATGTCGTTGTCCGAGCATCAACATTTTTGGACAGTGGCTTTTCAAGGTCACTACAGCCACACAATACAACCAAATCCTTTTATATTTTATATATGGAGGTTACAGTCATAGGTCTTCATAATAGTGTAATAATTGATCGAGTCTTGTTGCTCCTCCAGCGTCCAAAAATACATGCTGGTCAAAAATACCTGAACCGCTCTACAAAGACCACATGCACCTCTTAACAATCTAGCTATTTACTTGTCAGTAAACAAGATGACCTCACCCCAACCCTTATTGGTCTAGCTAGCTGCACACCCTTCAAGATATACTCTAATACAACAGTCATGTAAGATATTTTAATAGAACAGTCACAAGTTACATTGTAGCTAGCTGTGCTACAACAAAAAAAAACTAAACAAAACTTTTAATTAATTTAAAAATGAAGTAGGGATCTATGCAATAAAAAGTAGTGAAAGTCCCTACTTTGGCAGATTAGCTATAGTAATTATTTTGCTCAGTGCCAAAGTAGTGACTTTCCCACTGAGCTATGTTGTAATACCATCATTCATCTCTTGTTTCACTACTTTTTATTGCATAGATCCCTACTTTATTTTTAAATTAACTTTTTTTTTAAATCAAATATATAGGAGGAATATATTGTTGATATACTACCTCCATTTCTCATTAATGCATTCCTGAGCACTGTTAGCAGGCATTTATACACTTTCTTTTCCCTTTGAAGTGAGGTGTGAAAGTGATATATTAGACACCAGGTTAACTGGTTGATTTTAGGCCCAGTTTGGTCAAGTGTCACAGAGATTGAGAAGAGAGAGGAGTGGTAGGCTAACGGCATGTGTGGCTAAATGTGTGCATGCAAGGTACAGTAAGCACAGATGCAAACTAGCTTCTGAATGTAGAGATGAACTGGAGTACATTGTTGAGAGAAGCCTATCAAAGGCCATGCAAGAGCAAGAGTCAGGCATTGCTACACCACAAACTGTTACAGGGTGAAAAGGTCAAATGGTACGTGGTCACTTTTCAGACAATAAGTTATATCTGAGAGGCGCACGGCGCCATTTCTTTCTTTCGATGCGGTATGCATGGGTTCACCAGTCATAATAATTTTAGTTACAAACAAGTACACAAAAAATCTAGACACAGTAGGGATATAACACTGCTTATTGTTTTACTGTGATTTAATATCATGTACTACTCCAGCTTGTTTCAGTACTTTTTATCGATGTGTTATGGTCCCTACTCTAGTTGAAAATTCCAAATTTTTTGTGTGCTTGTACAAATAAAAGGCAGTTCAACAAAGGAGGTTGCAGATTACATTTAATCCCTACACTTCAACCATGACCTAGGCGATTAAATTACCACTAGTTTATCTACAGGTATAGGTGACCTCCCTTATTACATTGCTTAATCCTTAATCAAACTTGTGCACTGATTGTAGAACTGATTTAATCTCACTGTATAATTAATAGCACCTATTCAAACCTCATCACTGCAAAGCCAGGATCATGTTGACAGACAGCAGATTAGGGATCAAGAAAAGGCTTCAACTGATAAAACAGGTGATTAAAAATTCATATATCAAGTAACTTAGCAACTTGCTGATACACATGTACATAGCCAACTGAAACCATAAAAGTCATCTTTCATATGTATATATTTACACATTGGATGATGTTTGCTTGTTGTTATACATTATGGTAGTGCTGTATAGTAGTGATCATGAAGGTTTGGGCTTTTCCACATAAGAATATTAACCAGAAACCAGCTTCACAATACCTTCATAGTGCTTTGGCTGTGTTAGAATTAATCTTACATTTTACACTAATAAAATGCTTTATTGAAAGGCTAACCTGTAATGTTTATCGACAGTATCCTATACCGTAAGTTCTCTAAAAATTCGGCCCCTCTATTTATTCAGCACCCGTATTCTAACAGTGAAATAATTTCCTCTAATAAAAAATTCGGCACGTTTGCTATTTTTGCGATGGATGCTGATGGTGACGAGAACATAATATCGACGATACCAATTATACTGTGACGAGTGGTCGATCGACTAAAATTAGTGGTGATTACTATCTAATTATAGCCCGAAATTCGGCAAGACGAAAATTATTGATTAAAAAATATGCCAAATTTTTAGAGGGCTTACGGTAGTCACTATTGGTACTTGCAATGTATTGCCGCTTTTTTTTAATTATCACAATACCAAAACACTATGCATTTGGTATGTATTAACACCATAATCATATTGAGATATTGATTTATTGCCCAATTTTTTTTCAGGTTATCCAATCTCCCCAGGCAATGGTAAAGGTGTTCAGATAAGTAACTTAAGCCCATACATTCATATATGTGACCTGATTTTACAAAACCGATCCAAATCGCACATCAGGCAAAATCAAACTAACACCACCAGTGGATAGCTACACTATTGTACTAGTAGATTTGACACTCAGTACCACTCAAACTACTCAAGGCTGGTTTCAACAGATGTCTTTTCTGGGTGGTGTGTAGAGCTCAAGTGGCAGTTTTAGGCCTTGTGAAGGGCAAGAACCAGTTGTTTACTGGTGGACAGCCTGATAAAGTTGGCCAGATGTTTTTCTGTAGATTTTGCTACATATCAGCCACTAAGGAGCCAGCACACCCCTGTAATCTTGTCTCTGGACTCCAATTGTAGTCTGCCTCCATTTTGAGGTCTAACCCTTGCCCACTCCCCACCCTCCACCCCTTTGTGAGCACTCGTGATACTACCTCGTTCGTCCAACTGCTCAGATTTTCTATCTTATTTGGCAGGAAACTCTACAAGCAGCTACAAGTACTGGAAGCGGCCTGAAAGGTAATAGATTGATGCATCTTTTGTGTAAATTTCATACGCGTGCTTGCTATCCTTGGAGAGTTATGCTGGCTTGAATTCTTTAAAACCGTTTATCTCGAAACTTCTAATGTGCAATTTGGATCGTTTTTCCAAAATCCAGTCACATATGTGACTGCATAGAGTAAAAACGGAAGCTTATGCACATTTTGAATATGTTTAGATTTTAAATCCTGTATGCTACATGTATATTTATAAAAGCTTTTTAATATTATCAAGTTATGTTCAATCCTTTGTCATGGAACTAGTGTTCATTGTGTACCCTATATCTGTTTCACGTGGTTGTAATCAGTGATTAAAATCAGTTTTTCTTCAAAAATTAGGCGTGTTTAATCTTCCGTTTTTACTATATGCAGTCACATATACAGAGTTCTGTTGAAATACTCTAATAGAACATACACTTGTAATCAAATACTCTAATAGAACAGTCATTTTCAATTTCAAATAACAAGGGTACAGATAAATGAGGGTTGGATAACTGAGGGTCTACTGTTTATTTGTAATTGCTTTGTCATACATGGACTCCAAGTTACCTAGAAGGTTCTTCATATGCATGAGGAATAGAATAGACCCAAGGACTGCGAATTGTGACGTTTGTCTGTCAACAATAACTCCCTGCTTTTGGTATGTGTAACTTGTAGAGTTCTACAATCTAACTATCGGTATAAAAAAATATCAGATATCGGTTTTGCCTAAAAAGTGGGAATTGGTACAACACTACACCCAAGGTGTCAACTCATGAGTACCACGTCAATGGCTTTGTGTACTGTCTATCTCATAAGACATAAAGAATAAAACTTGTTGATCTATGCTTCCAACAACAGATTGAGTTGAGATATCGTACTCCACGTGTAGGGCTGTGTAATGGCCAGAACATAAACGAGAAGCATGGGAAACAAGTTTCAAACTACTTGCTTGTCAGTAATTAATATAAGAGTGCACGTTTTGTTGTATATACAATGGTAGCCTAATATGTCTGGTGCCATTCTTTCCTTTGATGCTGTGTTATCAAACGTTAAGTAGGGATTGCCTTGAAAATTTTATGTGCCACCTAAAATTCCGCCATTAAAAATCATCCTAGAGACATTTTACACAATGAAAATCACCTTTACGGAATAGTACTAGTCCATATAATTTATAATACAGCATTAAATATAACAAAACATTTACAGGTGGCCAGATATAGAATTTTTTAAAATTGCCAAAACTCGAAATTTTTCCTGACCACAGTTGCAAAGCTAGAGGCCAAACAAAGCAGCGCACAGCCGCCATTTTATGCCACAATAACCTCTTAACAATCTAGCTATTACTTGTCAGTAAACAAGATGACCTCACCCCAACCCTTATTGCTGGACACCCCTTGGCTGACTCAAGATATACTCTAATACAACAGTCATGTAAGATATTCTAATAGAACAGTCACAAGTTACACTGTAGCTAGCTGTGCTATAACAAAAATAACTAAACAAACTAGAATTGTTAATTTAAAAATGAAGTAGGGATCTATGCAATAAAAAGTAGTGAAACAAGAGATGAATGATGCATGCTATTACAGCAGGGAAAGTCCCTACTTTGGCACATTAGCTATATATAACAATTATTTGTTCAGTGCCAAAATAGTGACTTTCCTATCGAGCTATGCTGTAATAGCATGCATCATTCATCTCTTTGTTTCACTACTTTTTATTGCATAGATCCCTACTTCATTTTTAAATTAACATTTTTTTAAATACTAGTATAAGTTACATATGTTACTTATGTTACATAAATCGCCCAAGTTTTTTTTGCCAAAATCCTAATAGAACACTCACATAAACACCACCTTACAGGGGCAAGCAACTATGTCCTATGGCTTCCATGAATAAAATTATGTATTTTATTTGAAGTTGTAAAGCCAATGTAGATACTGTTCTCCACCTGATGAATAACACTTGCTTTATTTGAGACATTGAATTTCTGTTTAGTGCAAATCTGAGTGAAATCCATTATGGCGCAGTTACAAAACACTATAATTTTTACACTAAGATTGATTTTTATCCCACAAATAATTGTGAAACTCCCCAAAATTCTTGTAGTAATTTGAAGTATTACCCAGGCATGGGACGAAGTACATGTGAAAGTACTTAAGTAAAATACAAGTACTTTGACATTTGTTGAAGTACAAATACAAGTACATGACATTGTTTTAAGATCAGTATTTAAGTAAAGTACAAGTACTTTTGAAAGTATTTAAGTACAAGTACAGATTATGCTTACAGTGTTCACGATTGCATTTATGTAGTTTTGGTTGCACCTAATAATACTGTGAAAATCTGCCATCTGTAAGGTGAAATCTTTCAGGAGTAAATACTTTTCCTGCAATGCTAAAGAGTCTCTCAACAAGTACAGAGGAAGATCATGGTACTCCTAGGATGTTTTTTGCCAACCTTGAAAGCAAAGGATATTTCTTTTGGTTATCTTATTTGCTGGATTTTGGGCCATTGTTACTGCACCAGTTTCAATGCATTCATCCACCTGCTTAGTAAGTGTACTTCATTGTTGTTGACTTTCTGTTCAGGACATAATCTTTCTTCTTAGCTGCTATAGCTGCCTGCTTCTTATAATAATCAACTAAATCTTTCAGGCCAAAAGCAGTACAACTGTTTCTAAGATCAATAGAGAAATAAATCAGAAGATGGGCAAACCTTTTAAATCATGTTTTTAGAGCAAATGTAGCAATTGTGACTTCAACCAAAAGCTGACCATGTCAATCTAGGAACATTATTATCTTTGAGCCAAATTCAGCCTATATTATATAGCTACAACTTATTTCACTTGTACATATGTAAATGGACTTCATTGTACTTCATGTACTTCAAAGTACTTATAAGTACTTTGAAATACTTTAAGTACCTTAAGTATATTACTTAGGACTTAAGTATAAGTACAAGTACATTAAATTTGTACAAAAAGTATTTAAGTATAAGTACAAGTACTCAAGAAGGTGTACTTAAGTGTCCTTAAGTACAAGTACCAAAGTACTTCGCCCCATGCCTGGTATTACCTTTAAAAGTATGGAAACAGATTTTTAGTTATGACTACTATGGCTTCGTAAAAGGAGATTACTGTTTTTCATAGAAATTTTGAGAATTCAATAACTCATTTGAACAAATATTTCCAAAAAATTACTGCCATACTTTTGTTACAAATATACTTAGGTGGAAGAGGACTAAGTTTAAGAAACATAGAACTAAAACTGAGAGTCTAGATCCAAAATTGGTAGGATTCCCATACTTTTGGTCTAAAACACTAAACCGAGTCTTAATGTCAGTACTTCTAACTGGAGATAGTGATTTTTAAGTCCACGAACACTTCTGGATACAAAAGGGAGTGGAAAGAGAGCAGAAATCAATAAAAACCATCATTTTTGCGTGTGAAGCCATAGGAATTAGCAGAGTGCCCTTTAATTAAAGAAACCTTAAAACTTAATTTGGCAGAAGTATACGTAGGTCCACTGAAAAATATGAAGTCAATGGGGAATCAATAAAAGTACTTGTTGAAAAATATACCATTTTGTTCATATTAGGCCACTTATTGTGAATTTTATGTTTCAGATCAGAACTAAACCAGTGTAGGTGGGTGGCTCATTATTCATAACAATCTTACATGCACCCGACTGTATTATTAGAGTTAGCTGAATGCTCTATTAGAGTATTTCAATCTTGTATTAATCATTGTCTGAACTTATTGAGAAGTGAAAGTGTCAAACTCCTGGCTTAGGGGTTGATCTTTCTCTATGCATAGCTATCATATGTAAACAAGTTCGTTTATAACTTCTATACAATTGAGATGATGAAATAATATTGAAAATCCATAATAATGACCAAATTTATGTGGTGAGACATAGCAATGTGGGCTGGGGATCTGAAACATAGATTATTATTTCTTTCAGGAAAATCTGTTCACTTTTTAGGGATAAAAACTATATTGCAGCTTTCCTTCCAAATGTCTTTCTTCATGTCCATGACCTATTTTTAAGCAATGATTACTTGTAGGTTCACTTTGTCATTGGTCTCTGCAAGGGAAACCAATGTGTTAATAAGTAGTTAACATATTCATTTGGAAACCCTATATAATACCAGAGCAGCAATGTTGTTGCTACCACTGTGTACTTGACTTATTGTGATCACATAGCTGCACATGCACTAGAAACCATACCCAAATGCACATTGCTGACTACAGCACTGCCTAATGATATATCAAAACTGTCTATAGGTACAAAATACACTCAGGAAGCAATACACCGGTGTTTGTAAACTGATAGCTGAACACTTAACAACTACTGTACATGATGACTGACTTGATATACTTGTGTAGTACATACTATGTAATAATATGTAATCAAAAAACAGCCAAGCTGTAAAAAAGGTGTGGCCTCCAAAAAAGCCAGGGAGAAAAGAGATAACTTGTCTTTTTACTTTACTACAGGAATGAAGATTATGAGGGAGAGTAAGATTTTTAATTATTTGTTTAGCTACATGTACATTTAAATAATTTTATTTAGTAATTTACAATCATGTGTAGTGATGCACCGATACTAGTCTCGCATGGCCTGACCCTATTTTCTGCAGAGGTGCTTATTGATTTTCAATTATAAGCACCCCCTCAAAAAAAGGGTCTGGTCTGATTTCAATAGTCAAACTAGTTCTCTCACCCAGACCTTGAGCTGGGTATTAATGAAGCTTTCGTCATCATGCATATTAAGACACAAACCACATACGCAATTATGGACGATGCAGGATATGCTACTCAATTAACAAGGTGAGATCTATTGGTCCACGGAGGCTAGAGGATATGCTTCTTCTACCTTTAAAACCTAAGCAATATGAGGTTGTTGTGTCTTTCATATCGAGGTATTATTATTATTAGCACTTTACAGTGACCAGCACTGAAGGTCTTACAGCAACATGTGCTGCAGTATGACACATTTATATCTGCCAACAGTCTACAGAACGTCTGTACTACAAGTACAACAAGAGTACAAGTTCAAGCACGGGCCGGTAAGCACAAATTTGGTTGAAATTTGTGTGCCTTAGAAGTAGGATGACTAATGCTTCATTATTATTATTAACACCTTGATCAAGGTCTGGGGTGAGAGAACCAGTTTGTCAATGACTTTTAGAATCAGACCAGACCCTTTTTGAAGGGGCGCTTATAAATGAAATTGATAAGCATATCCACAGAAAATAGGGTCTGGTCAAATAAGGCTAGCATTAATACCACTTTTTCACTATTAATCCGATGCTGATACATTTTAGATGGAAATGGCCAATACCAATATTTTGTCACACGGACAAGAAACAGTTAATAAACCAGCTTACTGAATACATTTGCTAATTTCATCAACTGCAGTTTGCTGGTTTTGTAGCCATCAATCACAAGGGCAACAATTGCTTATGGCTTCAATGAATCTTATCTCCTTGCTTACTGCCATTTCCACTGTACTAATAATGCTAGTGGCTGGCTTCTTTCAAGGAATTCATGGCTTATATCTCAACTCCATTCGACACGTTATGTACACCACCATTTTGTACTGTTGATTTCATTTCCTTTTGAACAGTTCCATCCATGATGCAAGTTCCGTGTTATGTGTGAGGTGAAGCTCGAACTTTTCTTCAGCTTAGGTTTGTTGCAGTACTGTCACAGTGACTTCTTATGAGTGGTTGTGACCAATCCATAAAGCTGCTGGTGGCTTTTGGCTTATAAAAAACGACCACGGAATAAGTCACGGCGCAGACAGAGTGAATGAAATCAACAGTATAGCAATTATGACGTTATACAAAGTATCTGTTGGCATCGGGCGTTTATAGCTTTACTGTTACCACTTATGCACCGACACTCCTATACTAATCAGTTCGTGGAAAAGCCCATGTATGGTGGTTTAATTTTGCAGAATGCAAACACCTATAGAACTTTTTGGTAATATTCCTGCTAGGGAAAGGCAATGTTAGCATGCACTTACAAAAAAGAAAGGCAACTATACAGGCAGTTTTCCAGTAGCGTTAGAGATTGTAAATCACACACCTTTTGCATTGTCACTCATAACATCACTGTATGACTAGTGACATCATCCACACTTGGTACACATGACTAGTATCTCAAGGGCTACTCAATGGCACTACTACCTGAGGGTACGGATAACTGTTTCGCATGTTATAAACCATTTTAAAACATTAAAAGTTACTGAAAGTTGTGCAATGACACATTAACTCATGTATCTAAGTACAGAGCAATTTTGGTGCTCAGAAAGCTGGTTCAAGTAGTAGCGTTTCCCAGTCAAGTGCCCAATGATTGGCTATGGCAGGTACTAATTATAATGATAATCTTGCGCTGATAATGGCACTTCCTTCACTATATAATTGAACACCTTAAGTCGCGCTGTTCCTAATTTAAGTCCTATACTTTTCTGTGCCATTTTTCATTATGAGATCACATATTTTGCAGAATTTACTGCCCATTAAACATGGTTAGTAGATAGTAACCAGCATCCATAAATTTATGTATTTTGATGCCACATAACATATAGAACGCTGCACAACTTATTAGGGCTGTACTGATATTACGAGTATCAGTCAATTACAAGTCAATAGTACAGATACTTCAGTGGAGTAATTTAAGTACTAGTACTATAAGTACTATTAAAGCGCACTTTGTAGACAGGTGGTAAGATCCTGGACTATACTGTGAGTTGCCCTGGGTTCAATGTTCCAACAAGCTGTGTTTTTTTTCTTTCTTTTTTTCATTTTTGAGGGTTTTTTGTACCACATTTTTGGTAATACATTTTTGTTTTATAATACTACTCTGACATTATACTGACCAAAAACAGACAATTTTGGATGAAAACACCTTGTGAATGAAATTTAGTAAATTCAACACAGCCATAGTGATTATGCTATGTAATCTTATTATGCTAAATCTCAGAACAATACATACCGGTTACAATTATTAAGCATCGGCTGAATATTTAATATCGGTTTATTGGAATAGAAAACCCGTATCGGAAATAGGCAATAAATATCGGATATCGGTATCAGCTGTAAATGTGGTATTGGTACAGCCTTACAACTTATGGTGGTGCAGTGACTACTTATGGTCCTTTACACTGTGCACTATATCAGTGAGGTAGTTATCATGTAATTTTGTTGCATGAAGAAGACGACAACCAGCGTGATTGAAGTTAAAAGGAAAGACAAGGCTCAGAGAGGGCACACACTCGACAAAACCCCAAAAGGCACATGCCACTGGTGAGTGTTATTGTGACGTAAAATGGTGGCCATATGCGCTGCTTTATTTGGCCTCCAGCCTTGCAAATGTGGTCAGGCAGACAGGCAGATGAAAATAAATTCTATATCCGATCACCTGTAAGTGTATTGTTGTTTTTAATTGGATTAACATAATTCCATAAAGGTTATTTTCATCATGTAAGATTAAATGTTGCATTTTAGGTGGTGCACATCATTTTAGGGGTGATCCCTACTTAATTAACCCCCTCACCGCCAAATTTGTAGAGGCTCCAATCTACTGCTTCTAAACTGCTGTAACTTACACACCATACCATAATGTCATTTTACTCGCTACAGAACAAGGAATTCGATAATCGAGTTGCTGTTTATACAAGAGCAACCACAAAGCTATTATATAACTTTAAAATGCAAAAATCAATCTAGCTAAGTGAAACGAAATGTGAAATTTCACAACTTTACAGGCTAGCACTGCTTATAATAACACAATAAACATTGCTAACCTGTTTACAGTTGAAGTGATCATCTCTAAGTCTGGTTTTCTGGCATTTGAGCAAGAGCACATACATGCGCACACAGGCACGAGGTCACTGTTTTGAGGCATACAAATGTTTTGAGGCATACAAAAGTAGCAACACGCCACTCCAACCTATATAATCCCTCTCTTTACTGTTTCTCTTCATTAGTAGTGCCATTATCACCTCGAAGAATTGTCTACAATGCTTGTTATAGACATTTCAAAAGTACATGATTGCATCATCTAACTGTGCGATAGTGTGCGAGAGACCAGTTAGAGTAACTCACTTAATATTGGATGGGCTCCAAAATCAGATGCGATTACACGAACTACAACAGGAATTTTTGAACAACTCATATGTCTTTAGATAATTCAAGGCTGTGGGACTTTGCACACCAAGTATCAGCTTTCTCGACTTCTTTGTCTGGTGGCAGCAGCCCTGCAAAGTCATTTCCAATTAATACGTATAATCAGGAAAAAGTTGATTCACAGACACCCACAGTTTACAATTCACACTTACATTCAATCAACAGTTTTATATCTTCACGTTGTAGAGCAACTCATCTACTTTCTAGATATCCCCAGTTCATTTAATCAAATCCTTCAAATCACGAAGTTCAAATCAAATAAAATGAGATGTCACTGGAGTAATAATCGCACCATGAACTTAAGTGTATGGAAGTATACTGTGTTTGTAAAAGTATACAGTACACATTTCCTGTAAACTTACCTCAAACAACATAATACTTAATCAAGTTTCCGTATTCTTAAATTTATGGTGCGATTATTACTCCAGTGACATCTCATTTTATTTGATTTGAAATTCGTGATTTAAAGGATTTGATTAAATAAACTGGGGATATTTAGAAAGTAGTTGAGTTGCTCTACAATGCGAAGATATAAAACTGTTGATAGATTGTAAGTGTGATTTGTAAACTGTGGGTGTCTGTGAATCAACTTTTTCCAGATTATACATATTAGTCGGAACTGACTTTGCAGGCCTGCTGCCACTAGACAAAGAAAGCCAAGAAAGCTGATACGTGGTGTGCAAAGTACCACAACCTTGAACTATCTAAAGACATACAAGTTGTTCAAAAATTCCTGTTGTAGCTTGAGTAATCATGTCTGATTTTGGAGCCCATACGATATTAGGTGAGTTACTCTATCCCTGTTCCCATTCACTTAAGGGCACGCCCACTACAGGATAAGCGCAGGGGCTACCAAAACGCTTGACTGAAGTTACAGAACGTTTAGAATGTGACGTTACAGGAATTTATCCATTAAAACCACCACATGGCGGTTGTGGCAGTGAGAGGGTTAATTAAACAGTACTACCGTACTGTTTGATACCTATGTTATATCTTTGGTTCCAGAGAAGTTCAGCTTGTTTATCAGTTATACACACAATGATAACACCAATGAGTTTGCTCGAAGACTACAAGGTGATTTGGAACATCAAGGATGGGAAGTGCATATTGACACTAAATTTATGGGTCCTGGAGATGAACTTTCAGGAGAAATTGCAACAGCTATAAATGATTGTAATGGAATGATTGTCATATTAACAAAGAACTACAAAGAATCAAAATGGTGTCCCAAAGAAGTTAATTTAGCAGTTTCTAAAGGAAAGAAGCTATATCCACTGTTCCGTGAAAAAATTGCTGATGATGCTAAACCATCTTCTATTGATCTCCATATTAATACTACACATCTTCTTTATGGTAGTTTTTGTGAAGATGATCAATATGATGAGTCTTTAAAGCAGTTGATTAAGTGTCTCAGAAAGGTACTATTCTACTAGATGCCGTATCTGTAATGTTATCCTTTTTTCTTTCAGGATGCTGAAAACTTGGGATATTCTTAAGTTTCTGTTCTTATTTTTTGATAGTGATGGTGTATTTTTATGCTTTTGTAAGTTTTTGTATTAGTGAAGTGTTTATTATAACTTTTGTCAATAGAAAGCTTTTTATTTTGACTTTTCTAACATGTGGCTGTTATGATACATACATACACGCTTTATGCACAATAAAAGAAAGTGATGCCAAAGTGCATGATAATATTTAAGAGAGAGCAAGCAATAACTTGTATGCAGCCCTCTTGTTACAGTGGACCCCTCTATTTGGGCACCTTCGTACCATCTTAATATATAGGATCTCATGATTTTGGGGCACAGAGCAAGGATACACTGTGACATCATAGTGTTTGAAAGTGTTATTGACAATACCTGGTTGAGTGGAAGCATTTGTTTTTATTAATAGTGCAGTGTTTGAATACAGTATATAAATCACCAAGGGATTTGCTACTAAGATGTACTAGTCCATTGCATGCAGTAGTTACAACTTAATGAATACATAACAGTGATACCATGTAAAATCATGAGTAGTAGGATGCAGTAGAATCTCTCAATAACAACACCCACATTATGCATTGCTAATGCATGCATCTTTCAGATTGACTGAAAAATCCCTTGTAGATACAGCTCACAGTAATAACATGCATATTGCTCAAAAGAATGTTCAAGTCCAGACCATCTTGGATAGCCATCAAATTTCTGGTTGCAATTTTTCCATGATGTCACTAAAACTGGTGATTGAGCCTAGTCAATGCTGTAAATGTTACCAGAAAATGTGTTCACATTGTTTTTAGAAGTGAAACATGTACTGGAATAAAATATGGTTATAGTTACATATGTGTTCTAGAGATGAAACAACATATCAAGACACACGGTAGTGTGTCGTGCGGCCCAAGAAGCCGGCGCGCAACCCCGTGAGTATATTGACAGGAAGAAAGAAAACGCAATTTTCGCACCTCCGTAGCTCTGTGCTGCCTTGATGAAACAAGACAAATTTTGCTGTGTACATTCCCTCCAACTTCAGTACTCCACATTCCAAATTTGAGCGAAATCGCTTCAGGCATTCCTGAGATATGCGACTTCAAAAATTGGCTTAGTTTCTTCGTTTTTTTTTTCTTCTTATTTTTCTTCCTCTTTTCGCACACTTACAAAAACTGCTATAAAACGCGAACGCGTTATCCGATTGCCTTGAAATTTGGCACACAGAAGGGGGGTATAAAGGCGCATCTCTGTACCAACTTTGGCTGGAATACCATAAACAGGCAAAGAGTTATGAGCGATTATGCACGACAAATAACACCAATATGTTGTCACGCCTACAGGGTAAACCGCGTATGGGAAGAAGCTGAAAATCGGTGGGTGAATAGGTTAACTATTGAACCTCAAACCTTTTGTGGTTTGAAAGAAATCGAGCTAAAAACCAGGAAGATACAGCGAAAAAATCAACAGTGTGTAACAATTACGCAATCGAGATTAGCTAATTTTTATTATTATTATTATTATTATGCTTGCCACGCCTACCAGATAAACCACTTGGGGTAATGCTTTGAAAATCGCTGTACAGATGGAGTTATCATCTTAGAAAGGCTCTTCAATGGTGTAGAAAAATCAGACTTAAAGCTACGGAGTTATAACACGAAATCCAACTTGGTGTAGAAATTGCGAGATCGAGATACTCTAATAGAGCAGTCATCCTAATAGAGCAGTCACCCTGAACAGAATTCAAGAGATCAGTTAGAAATAAGTAACCTGTATAGAGATCAGCTACAAACAAATCACCCTGTAGAGAGTTCAGCTACAAACAATACACCCTGTTCAGACATCAGTTAGAAGAAGTTTTCTTGTAGAGAGTTCAGTTACAAACAAATCACCCTGTTGAAAGATCAGCTAGAAGATGTCACCTTATAGATAGTTCAGTTACAAAGCAACCACCATGTAGAGAATTCAGCTACAAACTAGTGACCCTGTAGATACATCAGCTAGAAGAAGTTACCTTGCAGAGAGTTCAGCTACAAAGAAACCATTCTGTAAAGAGCTCAGCTGCAAACAAATCACCTATACAGAATTCAGCTACAAACAAATCACCCTGTAGAGAGATCAGCTAGAAGAAGTTTCCTTGTAGATAGTTCAGCTACAAACAAATCATCCTGTAGAGAGATCAACTAGAAGAAGTTACCTTGTAGATAGTTCAGCTACAAACAATTCACCCTGTACAGAGCTCAGTTAAAAGAAGTTTCCTTGTAGAGAGTTCAGCTACAGACAAATCACCCTGTAGAGAGATCAGTTAGAAGAAGTTACCTTGTAGATCGTTCAGCTACAAGCAATTCACCCTGTAAAGAGATCAGCTAGAAGAAGTTACCTTGTAGAGAGTTCAGCTACAAAGAAACCATCATGTAGAGAATTCAGCCGCAAACAAATCATGTATAGAGAATTCAGCTACAAACAAATCTCCCTGTAGAGAGATCAGCTAGAAGAAGTTTCCTTGTAGAGAGTTCTGCTACAAACAAATCACCCTGTAGAAAGATCAGCTAGAAGAAATCACCTTGTAGAGAGTTCAGCTTCAAAGAAGCAATCATGTGAGAGTTCAGGTACAAACAAATTGTCCTGTAGAGAGATCAGCTAGAAGAAGTTACCTTGTAGAGAGTTCAGCTACAAAGAAACCATCATGTAGATAGTTCAGGTACAAACAAATCACCCTGTAGAAAGATCAGCTATAGAAGAAATCACCTTGTAGAGAGTTCAGCTACAAAGAAACCATCATGTAGAGAGTTCAGCTACAAACAAATCGGCCTGTAGAGAGATCAGCTAGAAGAAATTACCTTGTAGAGAGTTCAGCTACAAAGAAACCATCATGTAGAGAGTTCAGCTGCAAACAAATCACCTGTAGAGAGTTAAGCTACAAACAAATCTCCCTGTAGAGAGATCAGCTAGAAGAAGTCACCTTGCAGGGAGTTCAGTTACAAAGAAATAAACCATGTAGAGAGTTCAGCTGCAAACAAATCACCTGTAGAGAGTTCAGCTAGAAACAAGTCACCTTGTAGAGAGTTCAGCTAGAAGAAGTCACATTGTAGAGCTACAAAGAAACTACCATGTAGAGTTCAGCTGCAAACAAATCACCCTGTAGAGAACTCGGCTACAAACAAATCGCCCTGTAGAAAGATTAGCTAGAAGAAGTTACCTTATAGGGAGTTCAGCTATGAACAGATCACCCTGTAGAGAGTTCAGCTACAAACAAATCACCCTGTAGAGAGTTCAGCTACAAACAAATCACCCTGTAGAGAGTTCAGTTACAAAGAAACCACCATGTAGAGAGTTCAGCTGCAAAAAAAATCAATCACTCTGTTGAGAGTTCAGCTAGAAGAAGTCACCTTGTAGAGAGTTAAGCTGCAAATAAATCACCCTGTAGAGAATTCAGCTACAAACAAATCACCCTGTAGAAAGATCAGCTAGAAGAAGTTACCTTGTAGAGAGTTCAGCTACAAAGAAACCACCACGTAGAGAGTTCAGCTGCAAACAAATCATCCTGTAGAGAGTTCAGCTAGAAGAAGTCACCTTTTAGAGAGTTCAGCTACAAAGCAACCACCATGTAAAGAGTTCAGCTGCAAAAAACTCAATCACCTTGTAGAAAGATCGGCTAGAAGAAGTTACCTTGTAGAGAGTTCAGCTACAAAGAAACCACCATGTAGAGAGTTCAGCTACAAACAAATCACCTATAGAGAGTTCAGCTAGAAACAAGTCACCCTGTAGAGAGTTCAGCTAGAAGAAGTCACATTGCAGAGAGTTCAGCTACAATGAAACTCCCATGTAGAGAGTTCAGCTGCAAACAAATCACCCTGTAGAGAACTCAGCTACAAACAAATATGCAGTGTAAAAAGATCAGCTAGAAGAAGTTACCTTGTAGAGAGTTCAGCTACAACAAAACCACCATGTAGAGAGTTCAGCTACAAACAAATCACCTGTAGAGAGTTCAACTAGAAACAAGTCACCCTGTAGAGAGATCAGCTAGAAACAAGTCACCTTGTAGAGAGTTCAGCTAGAAGAAGTCACGTTGTAGAGAGTTCAGCTACAAAGAAACCACCATTTAGAGAGTTCAGCTGCAAACAAATCACCCAGTAGAAAGTTCAGCTATGAACAGATCACCCTGTTGAGAGTTCAGTTAGAAACAAGGAATCCTGTAGAGAGATCACCTAGAAGTATCGCCTTGTAGAGAGTTCAGCTACAAACAAATCACCTGTAGAGAGTTCAGCTACAAACAAATCACCCTGTAGAGAGATCAGCTAGAAGAAGTCACCTTGTAGAGAGTTCAGCTATAAAGAAACCACCATGTAGAGAATTCAGCTGCAAACAAACACCCTGTAGAGAACTCAGCTACAAACAAATCACCCTGTAGAGAGATCAGCTAGAAGAAATTACCTTGTAGATAGTTCAGCTACAAACAAATCACCCTGTAGAAAGATCAATTAGAAGAAGTTACCTTGGAGAAAGTTCAGCTACAAAGAAATCATTTTGTAAAGAACTCAGCTGCAAACAAATCACCTGTACAGAATTCAACTATGAACAAATCACCCTGTAGAGAGATCAGCTATAAGAAGTTACCTTGTAGATAGTTCAGCTACAAACAAATCTCCCTGTAGAGAGATCAGCTAGAAGAAATTACCTTGTAGAGAGTTCAGCTACAAAGAAACCACCATGTAGAGAGTTCAGCTGCAAAGAAATCACCCTGTAGAAAATTCTGCCAGAAACAAATTGCCCTGTAGAAAGATCAGTTAGAAGAAGTTACCTTTTAGAGAATTCAGCTACAAAGAAACCATTCTGTAAAGAGCTCAGCTGCAAACAAATCACCTATACAGAATTCAGCTACAAACACATCACCCTGTAGAGAGATCAGCTAGAAGAAGTTACCTTGTAGATCGTTCAGCTACTAACAATTCACCCTGTAGAGAGAGCAATTAGAAGAAGTCACCTTGTAGAGTGTTCAGTTACAAAGAAACCACCATGGAGATTTCTGTAATCAATATAATATTATGTGACCGGATTTGCGAAAAGGGGTCTTCCACACACATCCAATTCCGTAACCGTTGGAGACCATAACTCAGTGTTCAAGTAACATATTAACCTGAAAATTTCACCACGTATTCAGCTATAGTGGTGCTCTCCACTGTCCAAAATTCAAGGTAATAGCTCTTTCCAATCTGAAGTTATCAATTGTCAAAGTTGGCAAATTGGATGTGTGTGGAAGACCCCTTTTCGCAAATCCGGTCACATATGTATTATACAGTATATATAATTTGTACATTTACTGATAAAATATTTAAAGTACATCTACTTCATCTTTTCTTCTTCCTGTAGTAAAGAAAAAAACATAGGTTAAAAAAGTCCCAAAGCTGGCCATAGGCCGGCTTTGGGGTATACAAATTCAAAAAGAAATGAAATCTAATCCAAAACAGCCAAGCTGTAAAAAAAGTGTGCGGCCCTCAGAAAGGCTATGGTGAAAAAAGATGTGAAATCCAAGGTGGCGGCCAGGAAATGGCTGTGATGGTAGGTTAATGGTAAAAATTTTAATAATGACAATTTAGGTAAATTTTGTGAAGCGGCACAAAAATTCACCTGAATTGTCGTTATTAAAATTTTTACCATTAACCTACCATCACAGCCATTTCTTGGCCGCCACCTTGGATTTCACATCTTTTTTCACCATAGCCTTTCTGAGGGCCGCACACTTTTTTTACAGCTTGGCTGTTTTGGATTAGATAGTCATTTGTTGATTAAATTATAGCATTTCCAGGAGCATATCAAGGGGGGTTTCCAGGGGTTTCCTGAAACCCTTTTGGATTTTATACACATTAAGAAATTGAAACTTCAGGTTTTCAGAATCTGGAATCTATCATGGAACAAGACACATTTTAAAGTTCCATCTTAGTTAAATAATAGTTTCCAACATGATAGCAACACTTATAGCATTTTTCTGAATTATGATTTTGGTGAAAAGATTGAGATACTCTAATAGAGCAGTCAGGTAATATAAACTACTCTAATATAACAGTCACTTAGCTGTAGTGGAAACCCCTTTTCAAAATTCCTGCATACACCCCTGATTTCCATCAATTTCCTTCTTGCTCTGATATTATTTCAGTTAAAAGGAGGTAATTTATGTTTTTGTATGTCCTTTGTTATTATAGCTAATTTTGGTGCATGCACAAGAAAGGTGTGCCACATATCATAGTGTAACACCATTTTAAAATGCTATAGCTGAGTGATCTATAGCTCTATCAGGGGCTAAAATGGGGCTAGTTGTAGCCAAAAAGCTAGTCATAAATGACTTTTGGCTAGTTGTAAATGATGATGGGGCTAGTTGTAAACTTGGACAAAAATAGCCAGCTCAAAGTCAGTTTTCCATGTTGTACATCTCAACTCTTTTACAATTTACTACAGTGATTTGACTAAAAGTACCTCAAGATCCAATCTTGAGATAGCCATTTTCAAAAAAAGATTTCATTTTGTAGTCTACTTATTGATTTAAAATTGCCTTACAAATCAACTAGTTTTAAGTTTCTTTCTTACAGTCCACTATATTTGCCTTAACCACTAAAATGAGGCTTGCGTTTTAAATTTTGTCCCTTTAGCTTGCTATTGTCTTAAATTACTTCCAGATCTCAATAAAATTGCTCCCAGATTCAATCTTGACACACTTACATTTCAAAATTTTTCCCAAAGGAGTTTGCCCCAGATCCCATTAGTTAGTGAGAAATCCCTACAGTGTCCTCTTTACTAGCTCTTTAATTGTCACACAAAGCCTTTTGTTTATTTTAACTGTTTGAACAATCTTTGCAATATACAGCACAAAAGACATGCTTACTTCAAACATGATGTGTATCTCCCAGTTCTGCAAAACAAAACTGTGAACAAGCTATGCATGGATGATTGTCATTATACACAATATGAGGTATCACATACCTTGAAACCATGTTGTGATTTTAACATGCAAATAGAACTTAATTAAAAATCAATAAAAAACATAATAATTTAGTTATATCCATACAAACCAGAAATATGTTGCCAGTTTTTGTAATTGAAGCATGGTGTTCGAAAACAGATGTGAATCATGTGATGGCACATAATGGTTACATGTCTAATTTCATCAATATTAGCCCAAATGATGGAACCTAGCTCCTCCATTAACTTAGTTCCATTAAGAGACTGAAGAAGGAGTACAGACACTTTAAGTGAATAAGTAATCACTGATAGTAAAGAAATTTAGATCCTATATTATTTTAGTAATGACCCAGACAAAATTTCTGCAGCTGTGTATTAAGACCCGGGACCAATTAAGTGTCCTGATTTTCCAGGTCAATTTACATGCTAAGGAAAACTTTGGGACCATTACCAAGTGTACATATCCAGATTATGCAAGTCTGTAAGTTTCACTGTATTATAATCATGACAGTATATAATCAAAACATTTTATGCAATACTGTTGCAAGGTCAGAAGTAGCTACCAAGGCAAGCAGCAAATCTTTAGAGTTGTTATTCATAGCACTACTGAGGCTGGTATTTCAATTGGTTATAATGCTTAAAATTAAGATGTTTCAATCTACATAAGGAGATGACAGGTGGTGCAAGTAATCAAATTGGTCAAGGCATGTCCTAATAACACCAGCAAAACAAGGAAGTTTGGTATTCATGTCTGTTATATCAGGTATCCACATTGAGAACATCTATATTGTTTAGTATTATGCTGTTATTGCCATGTTATTGGCAGTATGACCAACTCAGCATGTGAAAACCAGTTATATAGATTTTTCAAAAGCCTGCATGTTATAAGAGTTGATTTCTTTCTGCATGAACTTTTGAAATGAATTGGTCAAACAAAACATACATCATATAGCATATAAAAGTTGAGTAGTGATTTTAATTTAATCTAAAGTTATGGTGAAGTAAAATAATTGGAAGGCTATACATATAAGACTGGTTTTCACAGAGGTGGTCATGAATATAACAACATTCTTGCTGTCATGCTTGTGTAAAACTAAACACTAACAAAAATTCACAACTTTTTTCACAAGAAAAACTGAACAGTCAGTAGTATCACACAGCCACTGTATTAGTATCTTCTTTGGGAGTGCCCCACACTAACAGTTGATAGTGATCACTTGGTCTATCAATTGGTGGTTCAGCTTGCAAATACTTGGATGCCCCATCCTGGCTAAGGCTTTGATATCTGTTTCCAACTGTCAGTATAAGAGAGTCGTAGACAAAGGCAATCTTGTTTGTAGTGATGTTGGTAGAGGTAAACTTAGTACACTCCTCACTGATACTTTGTGCATGTACACTGATATTGCATATCGATTAATGTCATCTACAAAAATGTCATCTTCATCAGCTTCTCCACACAGTGCCTCAATAGAGAACGCAATCATCTTTCTACACCTGGTTCCAACATAAAGAGTGTTTGTACTAGAAACCAAGCTTGTAATTCTAGCAGCAGTTGTAACTGGGCGTGGGCTGGTAGGCAGTTTATCTGTACACACATTGTAAATGGACACCTTTTAGTATATTAAGTGAAACTTAATACAAATGCTGAAGATATCTATCTCTTTAATGTAGCTGCCAGTTTTTGATTTGTATCTTTTTATTACTGGTTGTTTGTAAAATGTAATGACGGCCACATCCTTCACTTGTTCAATATAGTTGACATAGGTCCCCGGTGAACCTTTCTTACGTTCATCAATGATAAACTACAAAGTCAATCAAAGAACAGCAATTACTGAGAAGACAACGTATTTCAGAAATGTATAATATTGTGTTGTGTATACAACTGTTTATTAGAATGATCTTGCTACTGGCCATGGAAAACCATAACATACAAAGGTTACCAGAAATTTCAATTTGGCTACCCTTAGTCCATCTACAAAAGCAATACTTCAGTGTGCACATGCAACCTTAAGATTTAAAATATTAATCCCTCAAAAGAATAGCTGTGCAATATTTAGGAACCTCAAAAGAATAGCTGTACAATATTTAGGAAAACACTAAATTACTGCATGTCAGCATGCCTACAACAGTCAAAATTGCTGTGTACATAGTAAAACTTGTCTAGCATGATTACGTTGTGTATTGTTATAATCAAGCAGATGGCTGGTAAATATTCATAAATGCAAACACATGAAACATCATAAAATAACCCACATTTTCTACTCTAAATGTACGTGGCTTGAAAATATGGGACACACAAGTACACAAAGCTCAAGAAATTAGGAGCACACACCACATAACTAAAATGATTATGCACACACGTAAAAGTTGTACTAGGCATCAAGATACCACAAAGTTGCAAGTGTAGGGACTATAACATACCACACAAAGTTATCAAGCAGGGCCTGTCTATATAACGGCTTGATAAGGCACATTGTAATTACAACCAAAATGTCATCACAAGACTGACATAAATACGTACAAGCACATTCTAACACTCTAACTACAGATAAATTTTGCACCTACACTGTACCTGCACTTGTAAAATTCAATAGAAAACTTATAAATTGTAAATTCTAGATCTCTAGCGTAACACCGAGTCATATTGCAAACTCAGTTACTTCTGCCCAAAACAGTAGATCCTCAGTTATTCAAACACCCTTGTTCTTATAAAAGTGTTCACATAATTAAAATTGTTCATAGTTGAAGCCCATTAATTTGTAAATGGAGCTTTGTTCAACTATTCTGACAGAACAATCATTTACTGTAGAGTCAAGCACATTTGTGTTGATAAGCTATACTTATTAACATTTTTCAACAATTGTGAGATTTACATACCTCATTAAATACATGAAAAATATGGTCAGTGGATCCTTGCTTATCCAAACCTCGAATACCTCAATTATCTGAATGCCAAAAGTGACTGTTCTATGAAAGTATTTTTCATGTGGCAGATTCTTCAATCTTCACCCAAAATAGCAAATAAACTGCTTTTGTACAAATAAAAACTTTAGTGCATTGGAATTTGGAAAAGCACAAAAAATTCAAAATATTTGTAACTATGCTTTAAATCATCTACACAGCTTAGCATGTGTACTACATGATGTGTACTCCATCATGTAGTTCATATCTAATCAAAAACAGCCAAGCTGTAAAAAAAGGTGCGGCCCCCAAAAAGGCCATGGTGAAAAAAGATGTGAAATCCAAGGTGGCGGCCAAGAAATGGTTGTGATGGTAGGTTAATGGTTACATTTTAATAACGACAATTCAGGTGAATTTTGTGCCGCTTGGTCTTGGCACCAAATTCACCTGAATTGTTGTTATTAAAATGTAACCATTAACCTACCATCACAGCCATTTCTTGGCCGCCACCTTGGATTTCACATCTTTTTTCACCATGGCCTTTTTGGGGGCCGCACCTTTTTTTACAGCTTGGCTGTTTTTGATTAGATATCACTTCTTTTTGTATTTGTATACTGCAAAGCCGGCCTATGGCTGGCTTTGGGGCTTTTTAACCCATGTGTTTTTTTCGTTACTACAGGAAGAAGAAAAGAACTTAAAGAAGAATTTTGTACTTCAATTATTTTTGATTTTATTAGTAATTATACAAATTATATACATATATTTATTACATGCCCATTATTCCCCACAGGATATTTTTTTGCAGCTGATCTCTCTACTGGGTGACTTGAAATGTAGCTGAACTATATACAGGATGGTTTCTTTGTAGCTGAACTCTCTACAAGGTAACCTCTTCTAGCTGGTCTCTCTACAGGGTGTTTTGTTTCTAGCTGAACTCTCTACAGGTGATTTGTTTGCAGCTAAACTCTCTACATGGTGGTGTCTTTGTAGCCGAACTCTCTACATGATGGTTTCTTTGTAGCTGAACTCTCTATAAGGTGACTTCGTCTAGCTGAACTCTCTACAGGGTGATTTTTTTGTAGCTGAACTCTCTGCAGGTTGATTTGTTTGCAGCTGAACTGTCTACATGATGGTTTCTTTGTAGCTGAACTCTCTACAAGGTGACTTTGTCCAGCTGATCTCTCTACGGGGTGATTTGTTTCTAGCTGAACTCTCTACAGGTGATTTGTTTGCAGCTAAACTCTCTACATGGTGGTTTCTTTGTAGCTGAACTTCCTACATGATGGTTTCTTTGTAGCTGAACTCTCTACAAGGTAACTTCTTCTCTACAGGGTGATTTGTTGTAGTTGAATTCTCTACAAGGTGGTTTGTATGAGGCTGAACTCTCTACATGGCGGTTTCATTGTAGCTGAATTCTCTACAGAGTGATTTGTTTGCAGCTGAACTCTCTACATGATAATTTCTTTGTAACTGAACACTCTACAAGGTGACTTCTTCTAGATGCTCTCTCTACAGGGTGAATTGTTGTAGCTGAACTATCTACAAGGTAACTTCTTCTAGCTGATCTCTATACAGGGTGATTTGTTTGTAGTTGAATTGTGTACAGGTGGTTTCTTTGTAGCTGAACTCTGTACATGATGGTTTCTTTGTAGCTGAACTCTTTACAAGGTGACTTCTTCTAGCTGAACTCTCTACGGGGTAATTTCTTTGTAGCTGAACTCTCTATATGATGGTTTCTTTGTAACTGATCTCTCTACAAGGTAACTTCTTCTAGCTGATCTTTCTACTGGGTGATTTGTTTGCAGCTGAACTCTCTACATGGTGGTTTCTTTGTTGCTGATAGGGACCCGCCGATTATGCTGGCATAATTATGAGCATAATATGTGTCTGAAAGCATTGAGCATAATGCTAGCATAATAGGTAGAATATTTGTGTAATAGTATGAATTCTTGCTTATCAAAATAGCTATCACAGAAAGATCGATATACTCTAATAGAACAGTCAGTAACTCTAATAGAACAATCACATAGCTGACTGTTCTATTAGAGTATATCTATCTTTTCTGTGATATGCATTTTGACAAGTAAGTTTGTGCTTCAGCCACTTATTATTTATCCATAGATTGGAAATTATTAGCAGAGCATGAGAACTGAGGCATAAATAATTGGGCATAATTTGAGCATAATGGGTAAGTATTGAGCATAAATTTAAGCATAATAGGTAAATTTTTGAGCAGTGCAGCATAGCATAATAGGTAAAATTATGAGCATAATCGGCGGGTCCCTAGTTGCTGAACTCTCTACAAGGTGAATTCTTCTACCTGATCTCTCTACAGGGTAATTTGTTTGCAACTGAACTCTGTACAAGTGCGTTTTTGTGGGTGATCTCACTGCAGGTTGATTTGTTTGTAGCTGAACTCACTAAAGGGTGATTTTGCTTGTAGCTGAACTCCTTGCATTGTATCTAATTTCTAGCTGATCTCTCTACAGGGTGATTTGTTTGTAGCTGATCTCTCTACAAGTTGATTTGTGTGTAGCTGATCTCTTTGCAGGTTGATTAATTTGCAGCCGATCTCTCTACAAGGTAATTTGTTTGTAGCTGAACTGTCTATAAAGTGATTTATTTGTAGCTGATCTCTCTGCAGGTTGATTTGTTTTAGCTGAACTCTCTACAGGGTGATTTACTTGTAGCTGAACTCCTTACATTGTGTCTAGTTTCTAGCTGATCTCTCTACAGGGTGATTTGTTTGTAGCTGAACTCTGTACAAGGTGCTTTTTGTAGGTGATCTCACTGCAGGTTGATTTGTTTGTAGCTGAACTCACTAAAGGGTGTTTTGCTTGTAGCTGAACTCCTTACATTGTGTCTAGTTTCTAGCTGATCTCTCTACAGGGTGATTTTGTTTGTAGCTGAACTCTCTATAAGGTGATTTGTTTGCAGTTGAACTCTCTACATGGTGGTTTCTTTGTTGCTGAACTCTCTACAGGGTGTTTTGCTTGTAGCTGAACTCTCTACAGGGTGATTTGTTTCTAGCTTATCTCTCGACAGGTTGATTTGTGTGTAACTGATCTCTCTACAAGCTGATTTGTTTGTAGTTGAATTCTCTGCAAAGTGTTTTGTTTGTAGCTGACCTCTCTTCAGGGTGATTTGTTTCTAGCTGATCTCTCTACAGAGTGATTTTTTTGTAGCTGACCTCTCTTCAGTGTGATTTGTTTCTAGCTGATCTCTCTACAGGGTGATTTTTTGTAGCTGACCTCTCTTCAGGGTGATTTGTTTCTAGCTGATTGCTCTGTAGGTTGATTTGCTTGTAGATGAACTCTCTACAGGGTAACTTGCTTGTAGCTGAACTCCTTACTTTGTGTCTAGTTTGTAGCTGATCTCTCTACAGGGTGATTTGTTTGTAGCTGAACTCCTTACATTGTGTGTAGTTTCTAGCTGATCTCTCTACAGGGTGATTTGTTTGTAGCTGATCTCTATACAAGTTGATTTGTGTGTAGCTGATCTCTCTGCAGGGTGATTTGTTTGTAGCCGATCTCTCTACAAGGTAATTTGTTTCTAACTGAACTATCTATAAGGTGATTTGTACATAGCTGATCTCTCTGCAGATGGATTTGTTTTAGCTGAACTCTCTACAGAGTGATTTGTTTCTAGCTTATCTCTCTACAGGTTGATTTGTTTGTTGCTGATCGCTCTAAAGGTTGATTTGTTTGTAGCTGAACTCTCTGCAAAGTGTTTTGTTTGTAGTTGATTTCTCTACAAGGTGATTTTTTGTAGCTGACCTCTCTTCAGGGTGATTTGTTTCTAGCTGATATCTCTACAGGGTGATTTTTTGTAGCTGACCTCTCTTCAGGGTAATTTGTTTCTAGCTGATCGCTCTACAGGTTTGTTTGTTTGTAGCTGAACTCTCTACAGGGTGATTTGCTTGTAGCTGAATTCCTTAAATTGTGTGTAGTTTCTAGCTGATCTCTCTACAGGGTGATTTGTTTGTAGCTGAACTCCTTAAATTGTGTGTAATTTCTAGCTGATCTCTCTACAGGGTGATTTGCTTGTAGCTGAACTCCTTAAATTGTGTGTAGTTTCTAGCTGATCTCTCTACAGGGTGATTTGTTTGTAGCTGAATTCCTTAAATTGTGTGTAGTTTCTAGCTGATCTCTCTACAGGGTGATTTGCTTGTAGCTGAACTCCTTAAATTGTGTGTAGTTTCTAGCTGATCTCTCTACAGGGTGATTTGTACATAGCTGATCTCTCTGCAGATGGATTTGTTTTAGCTGAACTCTCTACAGAGTGATTTGTTTCTAGCTTATCTCTCTACAGGTTGATTTGTTTGTTGCTGATCGCTCTAAAGGTTGATTTGTTTGTAGCTGAACTCTCTGCAAAGTGTTTTGTTTGTAGTTGATTTCTCTACAAGGTGATTTTTTGTAGCTGACCTCTCTTCAGGGTAATTTGTTTCTAGCTGATATCTCTACAGGGTGATTTTTTGTAGCTGACCTCTCTTCAGGGTAATTTGTTTCTAGCTGATCGCTCTACAGGTTGGTTTGTTTGTAGCTGAACTCTCTACAGGGTGATTTGCTTGTAGCTGAACTCCTTAAATTGTGTGTAGTTTCTAGCTGATCTCTGTACAGGGTGATTTGTTTGTAGCTGATCTCTCTACAAGTTGAATTGTGTGTAGCTGATCACTCTGCGGGTTGATTTGTTTGTAGCCGATCTCTCTACAAGGTAATTTGTTTGTAGCTGAACTATCTATAAGGTGATTTGTTTGTAGCTGATCTCTCTGCAGGTTGATTTGTTTTAGCTGATCTCTCTACAAGTTGATTTGTGTGTAGCTGATCTCTCTGCATGTTGATTTGTTTGTAGCCGATCTCTCTACATGTAATCTGTTTGTAGCTAAACTCTCTATAAGGTGATTTGTCTGTAGCTGATCTCTCTGCAGGTTGATTTGTTTGTAGCCGATCTCTCTACATGTAATCTGTTTGTAGCTAAACTCTCTATAAGGTGATTTGTCTGTAGCTGATCTCTCTGCAGGTTGATTTGTTTTAGCTGAACTCTCTACAGGGTGA
Source organism: Dysidea avara (assembly GCF_963678975.1). Classification (NCBI taxonomy): domain Eukaryota; kingdom Metazoa; phylum Porifera; class Demospongiae; order Dictyoceratida; family Dysideidae; genus Dysidea; species Dysidea avara. The sequence goes on from NC_089283.1 coordinate 21,475,509, forward strand.
TTGCTTGTAGCTGAACTCCTTACATTGTGTCTAGTTTCTAGCTGATGTCTCTACAGGGTGATTTTTTGTAGCTGAACTCTCTACAGGGTGATTTGTTTCTAGCTTATCTCTCTACAGGTAGATTTGTGTTGATTTGTTCATTGCTGATCGCTCTAAAGGTTGATTTGTTGCAGCTGAACACCCTGCAAAGTGTTTTTTGTTTGTAGCTGATCACTCTAAAGGGTAATTTGTTTGTAGCTGTACTCTCTCCACAGTGACTTGTGTGTAGCTGAATTATGTGTAACTGAATTCTCTAGAGAGTGACTTAATTGTAGCTGAATTCTCTACACAGTGCATGACTTGTTTATAGCTGAACTTTCTTCAGTGTGACTTGTAATGTTCTGAATCTCTATAGTGATATATTTGCTTAACTCTCCACATGGTGACTGTCTTCTTGTTGAACTGTCTATAAGATTAACTGTTTGCAGCTGAACTCCCTACAGAATAACTTGTGATGTAATAAAATTCTATAATGGAATAAATAAATTAGCCGAATGCTCTATTAGGGTGACTGTTCTATTAGAGTATCTCGATCTCGCATTTGCTACACGGAGTTGGCTTTCGAATCATAACTCAGTGGTTTGTAATCCGATTCTTCTGTACTACTGCAAGGACTTTCAATGAAGATTATTCCAGCTATACACCGATTTTCAGCTCATTGCTCTAAGCGGTTTGCCTAGTAGGTGTGAAAACTAATACTTTTATATTTATAAAAAATCGATCGCGTAATTGTGACACAGGTTGGATTTTGTGTCATATCTCCATGGTCTTTATCTCGATTCCTTTCAAACCACCAAAAGGCACTCCTACGATGGTTACTCCATCTACATAGCAATTTTCAACTCATTCCATGAAGCGGTTTACCCTGTAGGCGTGACAACAAATCGATCTTGTTTTACGCGAATAATCGGTCATAACTCCTGAACCATTCATCGGATTTGTACCAAAGTTGATGCTAGGATTCGCCTTTAGACTCCCTTTCTGTGTGCCAAATTTCAAGGCGATCGGAGTACGCGTTTGCGAGTTACAGCAATTTTTGCAAGTGTGCGAAAAGACGAAGAAGAAAAAAAAAACGAAGAAAAAAAAACGAAACTTTGGCAGCTCATATCTCGGAAATGGCTGGAGCGATTTCCTTCAAATTTGGAATGTAGACTCCCTTGGCTGGCGGGCAACTGTATAGCAAATTTGGTTCCAATCAGATAAGTGATCACCGAGATACAAAGGTGTGAAAATGACGTTTTCGTTCTTCCTGTCAATATACTCACGGTGTGGCGCGCCGGCTTCTTGGGCCGCACGACACACTACCGTGTGTCTTGATACCAGTCCATTAGCTGTACTGAAATGTGTAGATGAACAAACACCAAGTCTTACATAGCAAAAAGCATTGCTACTACAGAGATACCTGTTTATTAAGGAAACCTTGAGACTGATCAAAAGTGTCCTGATTACCTAAATTTTCAAGTCAGATTACACATTCAAAGATACTTTAGAAGTGTCCAGATTATGCAAGTGTCCTTATTAACAGGTTTCGCTGTAGTAATAGCTTGAATCTTGAAAACAACCACTATTATAATTCTGAATGGCCCTTCAGCAAGTCCACTAAGTCATGAGATGTATGACATGCCACATTGGTCAAATTTAATTTTGTCTGCAAGCGGCTACTCTGTGAGCAATTTGTCAAATTTGCCACCACTAAAAATTTCCCTCTGTAATATGGGATATGACATATGTCCTACTGTGTAACAAATTTCAGCTTTGCACACCTCTATCCCAAGTTGAAGTGGATGCATGATGTACATTAGTTCTCTAGCTACAATCCAAAGTTTGCCAACAATAGATTTTATGCAGTTGATGTGAGTCAGTTGATCCGGTGGGCATGAGATCCTAACAGTGAGAGGTTATTCAATATTCCATGTAGCACTGTCATCTGAAACAATTTTCAAAGAGAATAACGTAGTATGCATGTTCATTATTTCATACATGCTAACAGAAGAAATTGGTTAATAACAAGTCTCAAAGCCAGGCTATGAGGTATTTAAAATACAAAAGGATGTGGAATCCATGCAAAAATAGCCAGGTTATAAAAATTAAAAATTGCTGCCTTTTCAAAGGCCTGGGTAAAAAAGTAATGAAATTAAAGGTGGGGACCAAGAAATGGTTGCAGTGATGTTATAACATATACAATCTTCAATAATGCACAGAGATGTACACTGAAAAGTTCACATGCTAATAAATTTATTAGCATTAACATCATTACAGCATTTCTTGGCCCCCACTTTCAATTTTTATCCAGGCTGCAACCTTTCTTACAGCTACGATGTTTTTACAATATCTTATACACTATATACCTTTACATTTCTTGAAGATCATCAAGTTACTATAAGACTGTCCAATAAATACGGAATTATTAGCATATCTGTATGGTATGATACAACTACTACATTTGGGAACATCACTTACTCAATACAAGAATAACAGTGAAGTAGTTCAACTGGATTCAGTTCTCTGTGACAAACCTTAACAACATTGTGGAAAGATAGCCTTTGGGCGTATACAGTTTAATTATCACACTAAATATTGATGCCAACCTTTTATTTTCTGAAATAATCCACATCACAAGTTCTCCAGCAGGTTCATCATCTTTACTTATGGAGCCTTTCCTCAATGGATCCTTATCGTCAGAAACAATGGGCAACTCAGCTGTCAAATTGATTCTGGAGCATTGGCATAATTCCTCTGATACAGGAACATTACCAGGTATATTGCCATCATGCACTGTACATACTGACATTTGGTGACAAATTGAGTTTTGACATGCTATAGACCAACAAACACAAAATATGAATACTGCTGCTTTGTCTACAATCTATAAAAACCTGTTAATATTCCACTACCTGTTTATATACATTTGTCAGCCATCAAGACCTTAAGGGGAAACCATCTTAAATACACACAGCCAGCAGTCTATGTAGATCCTTACAAATTTAGCTTCTACCCTTCCACAATCAAGCTCTGGAACAATTTACCTTCACATATTGTTGATTGCAGCTCATTAGATGATTTTAAGTTTTAAGGATAAGATGAGAATGTACTGTAATTGATAATGACCTTTATTTCCTTCCTCCCCTCCCCCAATTCTAATATACTCGTTAATATGAGGTCATACAATTATGATTATATTAGTACATATATTTTGCTAACATATTTTCAGGCAGTAAACTTTACCACATGCTTCACTGTTCAAAAACATTGAGTTCATGAATGTAAAAGTTACTGGCAACTAAAGGAGCTGATATCTTGTACAGCCAACGATGAATGGTAACACAACTATTAAACTATATTTTAGTAATAACAACAATGAACCCTTATCATTGACTTGTGCAGTCTTGCTACATTAATTCCTTTTAACTCTAATTGGCTTGTAATTTTGCCACCTTTTTCAATAGTCTTCTTCAAAGAGCAGCCAATTTACTAGCCATTTATAGTTTAAATAAATTTGTTAGGAATGCAGGAAGACTGCACGAGTCAATGACAAAGGATCAATATTAGAATTATAGTTGGTTGCTTTTTCTTGGCCACAATAGATATCAGTTCTGTTAGTTGCTGGTTACTTTTACTTATGTGGATGCACCTGTTTTGTACAGTCAAGCTTGGAGGTTTTGCTCATGTTTTGTGAGTATCTAAGAAGAAAGGTAAAAGCTAAACTTTTGAATATGATTTGTAAAAAAGTATAGGTCAAACTTTATTCATAAGTCAATCTAATTATGTATTATTCCAATTAGTGAATTTGTTTGGATAGGCCAAACAATTGTGTTTCTGGTCCACCACTTACAGAGAACGTGAAATTTGAGAAATGCATGCATGGCAAAATGCTTGCATTGACTGACTGAAAAAGTCAGATTTCAGAAATACAAATCAGGCTGCAGCAGATATATTTTGAGTGTTACGATCTGCAGAAAATTGGTGTGGTATTTAGTGTGGTCGATATACTTTAATAGAACAGCCAGTAAACCATAAAAATATATTAATTGAGCAGTCACTTCACTGTTGCTGAATCCCACTAAATCACCAGTTGGAGTGGCCATAAATGGACCTCATTAAATTGTCTAATTGAGCGTACACTACTTAACACTGGCAGGAGATATCATTGTTTGGACAGTGGACACTTCATATATTATTTACCCAGAATGTTGGCTTGCTATAAGGCTGGTACTCCATAGGTTGCTTGTCAGAACCATTGTTGAAATTTAAAGCCACAACTCTCAGCCACTATGTATGTGCCTAGCCCTGAGGAAGTTTTGTTACTTGTGGTATGGTGGGTACATGCAGTTTATAATTACTTGAAGTAGCTTGTTAGTACATATCTGATGTAGCTATTTTTGCTTTGTATTGTAAAGAACTATTGACTTTTAAAATGAATCTTACCACACCAGGCTTTGATCCAGGGAGCCAGCAATTTAGTCATGCTAGTAGTGTCGGTGGTGCTACTAGCCTTCTCCTGTCTGTAAGAATGCATAACTTGGTATGTAGTAAGTGACAATTCCACTGTGACTTTATACTTGGTTCCTCTTCAGCTGAGCTTTATGATTCTTGCAAGGATAGGATATAAATCATGGACTTAACAGGCTCATATTAAACAATGCACTATAATTATTATTATAGAGGTACACCTGACACTAGACTATACTCAAAGCCCATCAGGCATCATTGATCTCATAGTTAGAAGTATATATCCTTCTACAAGTTCCTTTAAACTTTCAAAGAAATGTTCCCAGGCAGTGTCTCTCAAAATCATTGTTATTTTGCGGAAGTTATTAATTCCAGTTGGCATCTTCACAAAAAATCTGCCAAACTGCTAGTTACCACTTCACAAAAAAAATTAAGTTTATTGCACTAATGTTTAATATTATTAATAGCAATAGTAAAAAGGATTACAAATTGTATGGCTTCATATTGTAATTTATACTTTTGTGGTGAAAGTGATCACCTGGGTGTAAGTGACAGTAATGAATCAACCAGCACCAATTCATTTCATATTGGGTGAGTGAATAGGTATGGTATAAAAATTGTTTATGTATAAGATGAAAGCTTGCTGTACTGAGGTGTTAACATCATGTGGATTATGGTGAGGATTGCAAAAACTGTTGCCACATGTAAACAACGCACAGTAGTGGTTGTGCTTGTTTATTTGTGATGTGCAGGTGTTACTTTCTTGGCTGCATGACTCACTACCGTGAGACTTGACAACACAAATAAACAAGATAGACAAAGTCTTACTTTCTCACTGGGTGACAACTAGTACTAGTGACAACACCAAGACTACTTCAATGTGTGACTCAGCTACTGGTAGCTACCCAGATCTCTGCTGTACATTGTCCCAGCTTGTTAACACCAGTAAACATTAATGATCTTTCTGATCTGGTGGATGCGGATGATGATTCTAAAGACCTTGTAGGAGAGACGTCCGATGTACAAGTGCCTTGCTAATCCTTGCAACAGCAGAGCAGTCAATCTAATTTAAAAATAAAGTTTTATATACACATAATTAAGTATTAGTGGAGTATGTTCCCTTTTTCACTGAGGATATGTACTAGCTGTAAAATCTTGCCCAGCCTTCATCAAAATTGATCAATATTAGCACCATTGTAGGCATTTCATGGCCACCAACTTTTTGACCCTGGGAGTTGTGCCTTCTTTGACAGTTTGGCTGTTTTAGGTATCACTTCTTTTTGTAATTTGCAAGCCCCAACGTCAGCATATGGTTGGTTTCCCTTTTTATATGTCTTTTTTCCTATGCATTTGTGATTACAGTGATTTTGCAAATCAAGATGAAGAAAAATTACAAAGTTCAGGGGCAGATCCAGGACCTGGCAAGGGGAGGGAGGCAAGTTGTAGGTGGTTAGGGAGAGCCAGATCCTCTTGTTAGTTGCTGCATTTTTGAAGCAGTAAATAATACACCTCTTAGTAGTATCTCACTGTTGATTGTTACCATTTTGGCTTTTGCAGATGGTTGTGAAGTCACGATAATTATTTTAGAGGCACTTAGTACACACGAAGGTGCTGGGTGACGATTTCATAGCTAGTTAGACTTTGGGTTGCTTTAGTTTCTGGTGAATCCGTAATAATCTAATAACTACTAGCAAAATGTCTGATATCTTGAGTGCTGCCTGAATTATGATAAATAAGTTGATTAAATAATAAGTCCAAGAAGTTCGTCCACAAACACACACTCGTTCCTGTATAATTTGAATCAGTGGGCCATCCAGCTAGGTCAGCAAAACACACTTACTGAAAATTAAACAAATTAAGACCTACTATTGTAATTCACCACTAATTTGACATGCTATTCTCTTACAGTTACACTAAGCGTAGAGTAGTGATGCACCATTTAATTGGTAAATAATCAGTAAACTGCTGTTTTAAAATGACAAAATACTTGCAGAATTTATGTATAAGTAAATCACATTGGATATCAGCATTGTCCAATATGTAAATTTCACTATTGGCTAATTAATTGGATATTTGGCAAAATGCATCACTACCATACTGTATGATATTTGGCGGGGGCAAGATGGTGTTCAAAAATTGAAAAGGAATGTGTTGGGATCAATTAGGCCAAGTTATGGGCCATTCAGGGCTCAAAACTGGCTAATATGAAAGGAAATTTACAACACAAGTCATTGTCCAATACCGCAGAGCTGTACAACCACACACAGCCATCTCCTGGTTGGCCAGGGCTCCATCAAGACCCCAAACCACTTGTACGGCTTGCCACTGTGCTTGAAAAAAATGCAGACCACTTTACTCTGGTCGACTGTGATAGTGAAATTTGATAGGGCATTCATCAGTTAAGGTTTGTGCTTGTGTGAAAAAAATCAAACTTCCTGTCTTGGGCGATAAGACTGGTTTTCACAGATCCAGTCACAATTGGTGACTTACGCTAGTAACAAGTACCAGACCGAAGTCAAAAAGTCAAAAGTCAATTCATGATTCAATTTAACACTTATGTATGGGGTTAAAAACAATAATAGCATTAATCATGAGTCAAAGTCTGCTATATATGTGCATGTATCCACACCATGGGTGGTTGTATGCAATCACTGGACTGGACTGGTGGACTGGACTACTGCATGAACTTGGGTTTTTTTCCCTTTTTATCCAAATATTTGAACAATTGGTTGATTGATTGATTGATTGATTGATTGATTGATTGATTGATTGATTGATTGATTGATTATTTGTTTAATCTCATGGTAGTCAGCAAAAACTGAGCTGTTCTTCCCTACCAGAGCACATACAGCAATAAACACAATACAAAACACAACTACAAGCTATAAAATCATACTGATAATACAAGATAAGCTACAAGTAAAAGTTCAAGTAAAAGTCCTTAACAAAGGGTGTAAATTCATTATAATTAAAAGTAGCCTGTGTGGTTACAGTAAGAGAATTCTACCAAGCAATGGTTGACGAGCAGAAAAACTTTTTGGTAGAGGAGAGACAACAAGTTTGTAGGTTAGCAAAGCTGTCCTTGTAAAGTGTTGATAAGAAGTTTCATGTAGTTAGACCACTCCCCTTCACACAAGAAAGCAGTGTAGCCATATTTGTCAACTATATAGCTAGCTATGTAAGGCATGCAGATGGGATAGCAAGACAGTTAACTATCACCACTTAATTTTGCTGACTTGGATGACCATTTAATACTTGTATCATGATGCGTACTATGCAAACATGTACTATATAATTTATACCCCATGTGTAAGAAGAATGGTAGTTATGAAAGAAGTTTGATAGATGAATTTGTATACTTTCATTTAAGTATATTGATGTAGCTCCTAATTGTTTCTGCACAGAATTCAAGATTAAATAGCACTGAAAATGATACCTGCTCAACTAAGTTATTATGAAAATTGCACACAATCCTACGTATGTAAGATGGACAGACAGTACCTAGTACAAAATCTAACAAGCAGTGCTTTAACACATGTATCAAACTCATGGACTAGAGTAGGTTCGTTCATTTACAACATGTAGCAAGAAAAAATGTAGCAATGATAATAATAGGTCAGGCACATTGATATATATGTATACCAATTTGACACCTCACATCAAAGGAAACCACAGGGTGTGACTGGATTTTGGAAAAACGATCCAAATCGCACATTAGAAGTTCCGAGATAAACGGTTTTAAAGAACTGAAGCCAGCATAACTCTCCAAGGATAGCAAGCACGCGTATGAAATTTGCACAAAAGATGCATCAATCTGTTACCTTTCAAGCCACTTCCAGTACTTGTAGCTGCTTGTACAGTTTCCCGCCAAATAAGATAGAAAATCTGAGCAGTTGGACGAGCGAAGTAGTATCACGAGTGCTCACAAAGGGGTGGAGGTTGGGGGGTGGAGGTTGGGGGGTGGAGGTTGGGGGGTGGAGGTTGGGGGGTGGAGGTTGGGGGGTGGAGGTTGGGGGGTGGAGGTTGGGGGGTGGAGGTTGGGGGGTGGAGGTTGGGGGGTGGAGGTTGGGGGGTGGAGGTTGGGGGGTGGAGGTTGGGGGGTGGCGGGGAGGGCAAAAGATAGACCTCAAAATGGAGGCAGACCACGATTGGAGTCCAGACACCAGATTACAGGGCTGTGCTGGCTCCTTAGTGGCTGATATGTAGCAAAATCAGCAGAGAACACGTCTGGCCAACATTATAAGGCTGTCCACCAGTAAACCACTGACTCTTGCCAAGCCAGGTCCTACACAAGGCCTGAAACCGCCATTTGAGCACTCCACACCACCCAGAAAAGACGTGTGTAAAAACCAGCCTCGTGTAGTTTGAGTAGTGCTGAGGGTCAAAACTTGTAGTACGATAGTGTAGCTATCCACTGGTGGTGTTAGTTTGATTTTGCCTGATGTGCGATTTGGATCGGTTCTGTGAAATCTGGTCACAGGGTTATATATCACATATTGCCCTGACCACAGGGCGATATCTAGATATCGTCCTGTGATTAGGGCGATATCATGATATAACCCTGACCACAACTGCGAGACAGTTACAAAGCATTGGTTCCCTTTGATTATTTATATAGAGCTGCTTAAAGTTTTGCATTGCGGGTTTGAATTAGAACTGCTTAAAGTTTTGCATTGTGGGTTTGAGTTAAACATATTGGTTTAGTTAGGGGAATTATTGTAAAGCAAAAAGAATTGAGTGAGTCAGCATTGCATAGTTCAGTTACTAGGCATCACTAAAATAATCACTTTTGCAATGTGGGAATTGTTTTTCTACAGAGTACATTTCAAAAGATACCTCAAACATTCCCAACCTATATGTCTAAGTGTTTATTTTAGCATCTTTGGTTACTTTATTCATCCACAAAATGGTAATTTGGTTAAAGTGGTATCATTACAACCAGTGAAACCCACAATCATTTCTTTTTTGTGCCCACAATTTAAACCCACAATCGATGTTTGCAAACCTCTGTATAAATAATGTGGTGAATGCAGGTTAGTCTTCCTTCACCTATTAGGTGAGCATACCGGAGTGGTATATATTACTTATACCATGGCCACTCGGGATTTGCCTGATATATGTACCCGCAGCCCTCGGGCTTGGGCATATATATATATCAGGCAAATCCCTCGTGGCCATGGTATAACTATTAAATATATATATGAAACTTCCGCAGAGCACATGACACTGATGAATATAAACAACAATAGAGTGACAATTACATGCCAGTACACATAAAACTGTTCTAAGAAGTTTAGCATTCTAGTAATGCTCACTCTATCATTGCTTTATCATACATCATTCTGTGGTCCTGGGTAGAAAGGTAAAGGCTATAAACAGTTAAAACAGCAAACAACTAGTCTCAAAAGAATAATTGTGATTGCATTAATATGCTCATACGCATGCACATACAGGCCAATTGTGTATAATTGTAGCTGAAATAGGACATAGTTTTGGAATACCCAAATGCAACTATATAGGATAACTCATTCTAGGATGAACATGCAACTTTATGTATACTGTATGTTGTACTTCATGCTTGTTGCTGTGTGCCCAGTAGAATTGCAAGAAGGTAAACACGCAATGTCACGCATGGTATAATTAAATGGTATAGAACAGATAAACTTTGCTAACATTAGCAGAAGACAAAATTAATTTTGCTCATTTCATTATTATGCTTTCCATACATGGGCAGTGGAAATAGAAAACCATGGACAGTCAATGCTTGTAACATAATACCGATATACTCTAATAGAACATTCAACTACTCAGTTCATAAAACTCTTGTACTTAAATTTTATCTGTGCTATCAGACTGACAATTGTCTAAAGTACTATCTGAAAGCTTCTAAAACTTTTCTGCCCACCACCATCACCACCTCATTCCTATATACTGGAATTGATCTCACTACAGCTTACACAAGAATAAATAAATAAATAAACAATATCATGATAAAGTACACCTGGATATATGAATTATGAATAATGTTGAATACATCCAGATATAATACAATACAGTGAGTAATATATAATTCATTCACTTGCACTTAGTACTATCACTTTGCTTTGTCGAGGGTAACAAGTAAGCATCTTCTCTCGTATTTCCTTATTGTACAACCCGAAGCACAATGAGTGGCTTAGTAGTTGACAATAGACCAGAGTTACACCAGCTATTTGTAAAACAAGAAACTCTGTCACTGGTGAAGATAGACTATTTATTCTGATAGCGATCAAGAAGAAATCAAATAATCCATCAATCCCCCCAGTAATCAATACAGACACAGTAGGCTTTACCTGTTCCATAAACGCTTCTACCAATCTACCCGCTCTGATGGCATTCTCCCTATCTGCAGAACTTCTCTGTATACCATGGACTAATCGATTTGACTTGATGATCTTGTAGCGCAGGTAGGCAGAGGCAAACAGAAGAACCACAAAAGACATCACTTCAGGTACTACAAAGATTAAGATTACTGCTGGGTGAATTTTAATAGTTGCAGCACAGGCTGCCAAAGATGGTACAAAGACAAGATGATAGTTTGCAGCAAGGACCACTGTAACTAATACACCAAAAACCCATAATGCTATTATCATTGCAATAATCTTCTTCTTTGTCATAATCCTCTTGTAAGAAAATGGATACATAACACTCACTATGCGATAAACAGCCAATGGAACAGCCATCAATGTAGTAACCCTTGTCAACATCCACAAAACTGGGATAACCACATTACAAAGATCATCCATCTCAAGACCAAAAATGTATATAACAGTGAGGTACATGTTGAAACTGAAATGCCCTACTACAAACATTAGGTATGAAACTAGAAGGTTAACAACTAGAAGATTGTTAATATTCTTTAACATCTTATCTTTTAGAGTAACACAGATGACCATCAAAGAGGACATAACCATCAAAAAGGCTGACAACTGCAACAAGAACATCTTCAGATAGACAGCCCACAAAGGATAAGTGACATTGTAAATGTCCAGCTCCTCAGGTCTATTTGACATAGTTGTATTGGCCTCCATAGAAACTATCTCAGTAGACACTGTCTTCTTCACCACTTTACTGATAGCTGCTCTGATACTTTGTGATGTCATATGATGTCATGTGATCATCGATAAAATACATAACAATAGTTAGCACTATGTGTTGATGGTTTACACAATTTCTTTAGTTACATAGACTATACTAGTGATGTAGACATTAATTTTTCATCAACTAATCCAACACCACTTATTTTAACTTAAGTAATACCAAAAGCCCATAATGAATTATGGACACTCACTTTAAGGTTTATTTGTTTCATGTATGTAGCTGATAGCTACTACAGTTATCAGCACTATTACACAAACAACTATGACACCATATAGGAATGTAGTTTGCACACTGACAGCCTTACAATTATATTATCACATAATCATTTTTTATAAATTTTATTGTGCAATTCTAACATGTACAAGAGGAATAGCTTCAGTCAGTTAACTGACAGCAGAGTTGGGAGTACCTACACTTTGAATTCATTTTAGTAAAAAATTAACCCAAAAATATTTTCATGATTTATTATTTTAAGGGACTGCTCTGTTAGAGTGGACCTCAATCTTTGCAGCTACGCCTGCATCAAATATACAACAGCTTAACTAGCCAGCATAATAAAGTAACTACAAACTTATCCCACTACTCACTTTTCCGTAACTAGTTTATAAGTTGCATGGGTTGAATAACAAATTACTTTTTTTGAAATGACTACCACAACTATTGAATAAAATTATATTTTGCCGCCCATTAATGGTTTTGGTATCTCCTTATTTTCATGCAAACAAGAACAGTACAAATTTCTGCTGTGTAATATATTGTTAACAAAATAATAAAATTCTAACTTATACACAGTTATTATTGATGTACAGTATAATAGTCTTATTTCATAACACATATCGCTCCCTATAATTATCATCATTACTGTAGTCTGTTAACTCCTATTCTGATTCAGCCGGTTTTGAAAAATGTTGACTGTCAAAATTGCTGCTATCATCATCAATCTCAGCTTCTTCATCATGTGATCCAGGCTCTCTGAGATACTGGTGTCTTGTGATACTTGGTGTTCTGGGCCTCTGGTGCGGTCAATGCCATGAATTTCTGCTTCTGAGGCCGGCATCCCAGCATCTGGATCACCTCCAGGAATAATAGTGACATCACTGTCTTCATCTGTGCTTCCTGTGAACTATATGACATTCTGTAAAACTACTGTTAAGGCTAGCACAGACGAGGGTGGAAGTGCTTAAGCAACGTTAAAATGAATTACGCAAAACCCTTGGTTCTCTGGATTAAATAAAATTATTAATGTTTCTGCCCTCCTCTGGATTAGCAATGTACAATTTGGCTACAGTGGATATCATAGGCTCATTGACAAGGTCACCATTACTGAGACCATATCTTGGTCCCCTAATTGCAATCCCTCCAATTCAAACCTTGGGAAAGTCAATTGACACAATAATGAATTTGAATTAGAGACAAATAGCTGTTTACCTGCAAGGTGGTTGGTTTATTCTATTAATAGCTACAGTTGCTAGGAGATAGTACATTATTACAGCCCAGGGGAGTGACCATAAATGTTCTGTAGTGATGTGACTTCCCCTTAAAATGGAAAGTATTACTATTGGTAGCAATAACAACACTGATCATGTTTTAATTTGATCACTGTAGCAGATATAACATGCATTTCTTAGTAATAGACATTTCTGAGATATGAGACTGGACAGCCGAGGTTTCTTATGCTAACTGTACGTGACTGTTTTAAAACAGGTTCAACTTACGAAATATTTCTACAGCTCTTTTTAGTGTAATTTTAGCACTGTTAGATCTCTCCAGGTAGTGCTTGCAAGACAGCACAAAACATTATACCAAAGGAATCAACACAACACCTCTTACCCATTAGAGACTTCATTACTCTGAGCTGGTGGTGACCAGTTAGCATAAGAGTACGTAGTAGAGGCATAAGGTTTCTAGTGGAAGAGTACCAACTAGTCTGTTAATACTACACATGTTAACACTTACCCTTTCTAGTTCACCATTCAACCACAAGAGGGCATACTTCCATGCTTTCTTCAGTCTAGCATCTTCATATACTATCTGCACTGCTAACTGAGACCTGTACAATACAAAATGGGTGGTGGTAGTAACAGTTGGTTGATGTTGGTATAGCTACTCAGGATGCTCAACATAGGCTGTCAACAATATCAGGGCCCTTGAACCCAGGTGCTTATCCTTTAATACTAATTCAGGAAACACAACTTTAATACTTTAATACAGATTTCATTTAACTTTTACTTCTTACGTAAAAGCTGCTTTTCCATTTAACGATTTTGCTCAGGTGGGTGCGTACAGACAAACATAGGTAGATAGGTAGGTACACACACACTTTTACGAAAACAATTTCAGTAAACCAGGCACGCGCCCACAGCCGGCCTTTGGCCAGCTGTGGGCATGCGTTTGGTTTAAAAATTCCATAACCATGCCTAATATTCAATTTGAAATAGCCTATCTATAAGTTTGGAAAACATCCACCCATGCAGTCAGTATTATACATGCAATGTTAGTCAGTACAGTATCTTAGTGATCTCACACAAATTATTTATTCACCAGATTCAACAAACAGTGCACTGCTAAAAGAATAATTGTGTACATGAGGTGCACATGGATATTACATCATTATGTCATCACTATGCATTGTGCTCTACCAATCATAGGATTTGGCTTCACCCAATCCGCACAAAAATCAAAATCAACACTCATGACACAGCCATAAATGACTAACCAGTTTCACAACTATTTCAACTGTTTTAAATCATAGTGAACTTGGACAACTATATGTACACTTTTAGGCACCTGGTTACCCCCAAAACTCTGATCCCCCCCAAAAGAGAAATCCTACAATAAACACTGGTTTTACTCCTGTCTGGAGTCCAATGGCGGATCCAGGATGGGGCATTAGGGGCAAATTCCCCCCCTCCCGGTCTGCACTTTCCTTTTAGAAAGAATAGCTATCACTTTAATAATGCCAGTTAGGCCAATATCAGTTTATTACTCAAGAAATGGATACTTTTTAGTTAAAAGGCAGAAATATTACCTCTCCTTACAACACATTTAACCTGAAATTAAACTCAAACTGTCACCTAGCACCTTCGTGCGTGTTAAGCACCTCTAGAAATAATTATCGTGTGACTGGTGTTTTAGCTTTTGCATACAACCTTCTGCAATGATCTAAATGGCACAATTCAATAGTGAAACACTGCTGAGAGGTGATTATTTGCTGCTGTGTGTATATCAACTACGACAGATTGCAGCCAGTAGTTGATTCCCTTTTTAATGGTGAATCTGAATTTGTTTGTGCCCCTCCCCTTGCCAGCTCCTGAATCCGCCCCTGGAGTCCCCAACAGGCTAGTGCCCAGGATATGGCCCAGGGCAAATTGCCCCCTTCTCTCAGCAACCCTGCATCTAGCACAAAACTGTGATACCTCAAACTCACCAAAAACTTACCTTCATACAGACAGTGAAAGACATCATTATGCAAACCTCAGGTTAGCATTAGGTTAGGGTCGGGTTCAGCTTTCGTTTTTCTTCACCTGATTTAGTCGTTCCGTTCCATTCCTGATTCCGGTTCCGGTTATCAAGTTGTTCGACACGATTTCTGGAACGTGATTTTTCACGTGATGCAGTGATGTGGGGGAGTACCTCGGAGAGTACACTGCATACATTGGATACGCAATTACAGCGAAAGTAGACTATATAATAACAATTTTTAATCAGTTTCAGTGCGCCCGGCATTAAAGATGTGGTGACGAAGACAAATGAGCGGAGAGGGAGAGAATTTAAGAACAAACAAACTCGAGAGTAAACTGGATATAACATGTAGTGGTGCTATCTCTATTGTATTTCTTTTTAGGGCATACTCGACCATTGCGACGGGACTTGTACAGCTTCGTAGTACCTGTGGTAGCAGATAAATGGTGGGACCTTGGTATACAGCTGCTACCGGTAGCTTCTGACGAACAGCGGATAGCTACTTTGAAAATAATTGCAGCAGATTATCCACACGATCACGTAAAGTGCTGCCAAACAATGCTTGAAAAGTGGCTACAAATACAAGAAGACGCCAGTTGGGATCAGCTAATAAAGGCTCTCGAGCGTCCAGGTATTCGGTTAATACACCTCGCCAGTCAGCTTAACAAGTGGCTGGAAGAAGGTGAGACTTTTTAGTGTGCTTATATAATTTGTGGGAGAGGTTGGGAATTCTAAATAGCTACACTACCTCGTACACTACTATATGCCTAGCTACACTACCTCGTACACTACTATATGCCTAGCTACGCTACTTGCTAGCACTGGTATCTGATCCATATGCGGGACATACATTAAATTGCACTCTCAGTTGGGTCATTCAGGTCAGGTCAAGCAGGTCTAGACGACCCAAAGTGTACATGTACATATATAATCCTTGCCCAGCTTTTTGTGAACCATTTATAATGTGTATGCATGGAGCCATGCCCATTTATGAGTAAAATGCATTGCTGTGTAGGTGTACACAAAACCATGCCAAAATGTATTTTGCTATCATGCTCTAACTGAAACTTTATTTTGGCTATTATACAGGTAGCTACCCATTTACTTAATACACTTAGTATAGAGTGCCCAAAATGTTGCTCTTGATGTGTGCCTCTGTTTTGATTAAACTGGGTCAACTGGGTCTGACCCTAGAAATGATACAGAGGAGGGGATGCTAACTAACAGGGGTGTTGCAGTAGTGGAGACTAAGAAAAGTGGTAGCTGATTGTGCAAGCCACACTGAGAATGCAAGAGGGGAGCATGTCCCCAATGGAAAATGTACTAACCTTCTGAGATTGAATTGGGTAGGTAAAAACTGTGAACCTGGGGACCAAAGACCCAGTACCTGGGGACCCGCAGAAATCCAACTCTTCTTAGAATTTTATACACTTCACAGTATTCTATACTTGTACTAGGTACCACTGAAAGTAGTCTTGCATGGCCAATCCACTTCCCCCCTCACGGTGCCTCACACGATGTTTACATCAATTAGAAATTATAAGCGCCTCTGAGAAAGTGTGTGAAGTTGACTGCATTAATTATAGGTCACTCGCTATTTCCCAAGAATATTTGTTTGCACTATGTTTCTAAACTTTAGTAGCTAGGTGACATAATAGACTAGCATGCTCATTGTGCAGTTGCAGGCAAACAATTACTAGCTAAGCCGAGCTAAGCAAGTTCCAGCAGCTCTTCATACATCATGGTGCATTTGTACAATGTTCCTAAACTACCCTAGTAGCTAGGCGGCATAATAGACTAGTATGCTTATTGTGCAGTGGCCTATAAATCATATAACTTTGATTTACACTGAATGTATTCTGCTTATTATTTGGGGTTGTGCAGTTGCACCCCCCTGTGTTGTATCAGCCTTATGGCTGCCTTACACAGTAATAAAATCCAAATCCAAAATGCAGTCAGCTTCAGACACTTTTCAGAGGCGCTTACAATTCTAATTGGTGTAAACATCATGCGAGACACCATGACAGAAAAAAAAGTGGATTGGCCATGCAAGACTACTTGCAGAGGTACCTAGTACAAGTGTAGAATGTTGTGAAGTGTATAAACATCCAAAAAGAGTTGGATTCCTGTAGGTCCCTGGGTCCTTGGTCTCAGGGTCCACTGTTTTTACCTATCCTGCAATTTTGATTTTTGACTGGATCTGTAAGAACCCCACGTGTTAGCACATTTTTCGAATTCAATTTTATTACATTTTCTTTATCTAGATAGCCAAAGGAATGGTCAACCAAAGTTTCAGCTCTAGAAGCCATGAACTTTTGAAGTTACAATACGTACTACAAGTGGCAACAACAGAAAAATCTATTTGTACTGTGACAATATGGAAAATAAAATACTCTTAATCAAGCAATAATAACTTATGAATGCAATCCTTTACTGAAATACAACTTACACCATCAGGTTCTTCATGAACAGGCAAATCAATTGCAGGGCAATTAAGTTTTGTCTTCCAGGCCCTTCCTACAATCACAGTGAAGGCAAACATGTGAAAAAAAAACTATAACAAACTATTCATCCAACACAAAGCAGACTATTGCTCATATCTTCCATCACAATTACATTCATAATCACAAGTAGTGACTGGGCCTGTGAAAATAAGAAGTTTGAGTGCAAACTATACCCTGTCACAAAACAGGACAGGACATATCTCAGTACAGAAATATACTATTTGCATTCTGCAACTTGTATTATAAAGCAAATTAATTGCTTAATACCTGTGGAAAATTTCAAAGCCACAGCGTGATTGTACGAAATGTTATGGGCAATAAAAGTTTGTAAAGGAATCAACTTTTATGTGCCCACATGCCCTATTTTCACAGATCTGGTTACAACTGTAATTGCAATCACTTTCCTTGTGTAATTGCCTGTTGCGAACTGTGTGCTGAGCTGGGCTATGGAAGAGGAGCTTTCCCAAGGGATCAATCAAATTTGGCCTCCAAATTTCTGATAATTCAGTACAGAAAAGTGTAAATTTCGACCTAAGCAATAATATTGGTATCATTGTTGAAACCAGGTAGGATCAACTGGATCATCCAGATCATCCAGATCTGACCCAAATCATGCATATTGCATTATTCATGTGCCATTATAACATCTTGCTTGATAGTGACGATTGGAACTCTATTCCTCAGAATAGATCAGTGTTAGCACAGTAGAGCATGGGAGCAGTTTCAAACCAGGCTACATGACTGCTCTATTAGAATATTTCAATCGTTTGGTGCACATACCTTCTTAAAAGTAAATAGCAGATAACCATTTTCAATATCATCTATATTTTTCAGTGATCACTCCATTAATACAAACAGCAAGAAAACAGTATGAGACATCCAGTTGGGGCCATGCCTACTTTTGTGTGCGAGAGTACTGATGAATGAAGCTTGCTTGTGTTATCTTTTGATTATAGCACAGAACCAATTAATATGGTGCCCAAACTTAAAGTTTTAGTGCATACCTTAACTTAATCTGTGTTTTACCTGAATTTCTATCCAGGTCAGTGTGATGAGCTGATTGGTATGATAGGATGTTTATTATAATAGGATGTTCTAGCTATCATTATCCTATGTATCCTACTCCGCACGTACCACACCACTTATGGTTTTATGTCAAGATGAGTTTTGCTATTTCTCTGTTTACTTATTTTATCAGTATGTGCTATGCTAATGTACATGCAATTTATATATGTGTATATTATCTTATTAGTTAGACTTTAAAACACAGGGTTCTATACTGAAATTTAGCAACATGAAGACTCTGTGTTGTAACACCCAAGGAAAAGGAGGGCATTACTACTATACTGCAGGGCCTGAGGGTTATACCTTAAGGTGACTAAATTTAGCAATACACTAAATTGAGCGATTTTGTATATTGGCGAAATAAGCGCATACAAAATTTAGCGATTTTATGAATTTGTGAATTGATGTAATTAACTAATCATACATTTTGCAGGTTTAGTGTGTACTAAATTTAACGAAAAAAACAAAATTGCTAAAATTGCGAAAATTGCTAAATTTAGTATATTGCAAATTTAGTCACCTTAAGGTAGAAAAATGACATTAAGTAGTAGAAACAAGTCCACTCTAATTCAATGCGGCTATTTCCTACAAGCAGGTCATGGACATGGGGAAGGCATACATGCAGACATACAATTTTCCTTGATAATAATACAACCAAATACTAATAAATGCAGTTGACATTACATCATATAATGAATGAAATATGATTGAGTTAATGAATTAATGTATGCTAAAACTAGAGGGCCTACAAAGACATGCATTTTGTATTGTCTTTTTTTTAATAATATACTGGTGAACCATTGCATATCGTATCAGAGGAAAGAATGGCACCAGACCCATTATAGAAACAAATTGTCCGACTAAACATTGGGTACTTTGAGATAACAAGTCACTCTCCAGTGTTCCTATGGATATAAATGCATGAAATGAACAAGGAGAAAACATCCTGACTGCCTGGCAGTCTCCTGTAAGCATTTAAGCATAAATCAGATAAGGCTGCCCAAGGATTTTCTCTTTTTTCTGTAACTTTTCAAACATACTTAATATAATGTTTTTAAACAGGCTATAGAGCCTATAACCTTCAGCACTTGTGCTTGTAAAGCCTTAAAAAATAACAACACATACCCTAACTACTGAAGCACAAAAATGACCATTCTGCTTATTTTCGGCTATATTATACCCATAAACAACATTAAAAATGAAGAACTGTACAAGAAGTGCCTCTCCAGTTGCTACATAAATTACAACTGAACTGTACATGCCTCGACTTTCCAATACTGAAATGAGAAGTAACCATTCTGCTTCAGCTGCATTATACAGCATTAATGGAGAATCACCTATGCAATCAGTCCGTGGGTTTAAAGTACTAAAGCCATGGCACGTTAATGCCAATCAACACCTATACGGTAGTGAAGAAAGAAATGGAACACAAAGGAGGGCAAAGGTAAGTCCATGATGCTCACATTGTAACTGCTACTGTTGGCAAAAAGGCACATCTTTGGCCAAAACAATGTCAAACAGTGTAGAAATTGTACTAAAGCCATGGCACGTTAATGCCAATCAACACCTATACGGTAGTGAAGAAAGAAATGGAACACAAAGGAGGGCAAAGGTAAGTCCATGATGCTCACATTGTAATTGCTACTGTTGGCAAAAAGGCACATCTTTGGCCAAAACAATGTCAAACAGTGAAGAAATTGAGCCTGTAGTCTTATCCGTTGTCGAATTATGCTTGGCTGGAGGCATCAGTCAATCATTTAGCAGAAAATTTAGTTGAATAAACAATTTCATAGAAACTAGTTGGAAGGGTTTAGGGTCACTCTGAAGACATTTATGGGCTTGACCACTGATATGAAGGAAAAGTGACTCAGAATAAGACTATGACTTGTTGTTCAATATTCAAAGTTGATAGTTTAGTTCATTCCAAAGTTAAATGTACTAGCTGTAGTTGTAGTAATATCTCATTAGTGTACAGTGCTTATGTTTCATTGACTTGTTTTAGTGATAACACTACATGCATTGTTAAACAACTGTCCTGATTTGTGCACATCTGTTTATAATGTGTGCACAATTTTGCTGTGTTACTATATTAAACCTTTACGCCTGTGCTCCAATGTGCACTTTTGAAGCCATTGATTTGTAAACTTTACTCTCATATAGGTAAAGGTGATTTCACCTCTGTGATACCTAGCATTCCTGACAGCTCATTATATGAACAGTGTAACCCTGAGTTTGCTGAGTATTTGCCCATAACAGAAGAGTTACTAAGTGACAAAGGTAAGAACTACATGCTGTATATACAATGTACTGCATTAACAACCAGAGGATTATATAGAATATCACGAAATAGAACCACAGTAATTGAGATTGCCCATGTTTTTTGATAGAATACTCGCCACATAATATCACTTTAAAAGCACTCCCAACCAGCGTTGTAAGTGGGTCAGTACTGTTGACCCATTTAACCCACTGACTCGAGTAGTAATCCGGATGGGACCCGGATCTGACCCACATGTGACCCTGTTTAATAAAATAGAGGCGTGCCTCAAGTGATGGATTAAAAGTTCACAAGTTCCATTAGTTAGCCCTACACTATAGAAAGAATTGTCTGCAAGAAGTGAGTAGCTATGTGTTACCAAGTGGGTGTGGCTCCACGTAAGTCTACATGCAGCTACAGCAATTAAGAATTTCCAGAAATTAGTTTTTTTGTTTGTTTTTTTGAGATTAAAATGCACTACACTTCAAAAAACAACAAACAATGCACAATAACAACTAAATTAAAGTAGAAGTTAGTTACCTACATGTCAAGGAGCAACACGGATCTTACAGAGAACAGCTGATACAATTCCGAGAAGTGTGCATGGTTCTACATACCCCACATATACAGCAAAGCATATTCCTGAATGGTGGGTGTGGCTCCACGTAAGTTTCTTGAGTGTTTACAACTGCATTTCCACCAATACAATCGAGCTTGTTAACTTATAGTCACACATGATCTCATCCGGGTCAGACCCAGATATTCAGTGAAGTGGATAAGACCCACTTGACACGGACAAAATGTGACCCAGATAATCCGGATTACCTGGCTCACTTACAATGCTGCTCCCAACTGCAAAGGCTTAGGGGTTAATATGTTAAAAGAGAAGTATTGGTTCACTAGCCGGCCAGTACAAAAATATTGAGACTACCATTGTTCAGTACTTACATACTTGTATGTGTACAATGAAGTTCTATACATACGTAATATCTTATAGCTGTTGGGTCAAAGCTTAAACTGCTTCTCCACATTGTTAAAGATAGATATGATAGTTATCTTGGTCATCTTGAAGTGCTGATAGAACACTTGACAGATTTAACCAACAAAGCAAAAAGACTTTGTGAAGAAGTTTATGAAGTTCGCAGACAATCTAAAACAAAAGCATATACAGGAATGTCAGCCTTTCTTACAGGAGGTGCTGTTGCATCAATTGGTGGTCCAGTAACCATTGGTTTAGGCATAGCAGCTCTTACTGTTGGTGCAGGTTGTTTAGTGGGTGCAATGTTCAATACTGCTACTGGAAATTCATTGCAGCATGAAATCACATCAATAGTTGAAGGGATGAAATCAGAATTTACAAAGGTCCAGAGTGCTTATGGTGAATTACAAAATCAGCTTGAACAGTTAAGTATAGCAGTTGTGGGAATACTTCCAATAATGAATTTGATGTGTTTTAATACTGTTGAACAGAGAGTAGTATTGGGATTTGCTTTAGCACGTCATTTGGTCTATAATCAAACACTGGACTTGAGCAGAACACTTGAGGTTATGCCCAGGCCTGACTTTGAAGGTCAATCAAGAAATGGGAATGGCAGCAGAAGTTATCTAAATCCTGTCATTATGTCAGTAGTACATGAAGCAATAGCAATGAATGTAGTAGGACGTCAAGCAATAGCAATGAAAGTAGTAGGCAACTTTTTTTCAGATATAAAAAGACAACAAGCAAAATATGCTGAGGTAAAGAACCACCTTTTTATACTCGAGGAAGTTTGTACAGATCTTAAAAAACATTATGCGTCATTTAAAGTTGACTAGTAGCTACAGTAACAAATAGCTGAATTAATTGTAACAAGCTGAACTCTTCATGTACGTTATATGTAGTTTTACAGCTATACATAAATAAAGAATTTTATATATACAATCAGTAGAGTAGTTCATAATTAATACAAATGAGTAACCAAGTGTCTGTGTGGAAACTATTACTACAGTGGCGGCAGATCTAGGATTTTTAAAAGGGGGTTTCTGAAAGTTGGTATAGCTGAATAAGGCATCTGCTGACATTTCTCCAGAAAAAAATTGAAATTTTAGAAGCTCTGAGATCGGATTTTAGGCTATTTTTAGTTAGCAATTACCAGTGTTGGGCAAGTTACTTTGTAAAAGTAACTAGTTACATATTACATATTACTTGCAACTGAACTATTTAGTTACAGTTACATATTACCCATAAAATAAAGTAACTGTAATAATATTACATATTATATTACTTTGTGTCCACAGCCTTAAGCTGTCACGTATGAAACTACCACCTTATCACATGACATGATTGTGTTGTTGGACAATATGCAAATTTTGGTTATAAGTAAGAAGCTGGTGAATAAGCTTCATTCAGTAGGCCTCGTTACTTTGTTGTGGCTAGCCGTTACTCAGAGGATAACTAACGAGATTGGTAACTTCGTTACTTGTAGTAATAATATTATGTAATATTAGACTCCTTACAGTAACTATATTACTTAGGTAACGCGTTACATTTGTAAGTAAAGTAGCTTGCGTTATATAACCTGTTTTATAGCGTATTTCGTTATATTACTTTATTACCACAAAAGTAATAATATTACGTAACGCGTTACTCCCAACACTGGCAATTACAATATAAATACTATAGCTAACTATAGGGCAAATATGGTGACAAACTGTAGCTTCGATTGCTCAGAGTAGTTACTTGACTGCTCTATTAGAGTATCTCAATTGTTCTTAATGCAGTGAGAGATGAAAATTGATGTGTTGCTAAGGGTTTAATAGCTATAAAAGGTGTTAGTTAAGTGCAACTGCATGCATGCTACTGAAATAGCTGCAGTGGTATATAGTTGTTTGCTATAACAAATTGTCAGTACAACAATATTTATGTATTTAGACTACCACTGAGCTAAATTTAAAAGGGGGTGTCTCTTGAAACCCCAGAAAGCTATCTAGATCCGCCACTGTACTATACTCTTGACAAACTATATTACCTGCAGCTTAGATAATTTATATTCATGACCTCCTTTGTTTGCTGTGATTGGACTAGTTTCTTTGTGTTATTTAGGCTAAAAGGAAATGTTTGAAAAATTTACTAATATTTGGTAAGAAGTTAACACTGTAATACATAGGAAACAATTTAATATTATTCATTTTCCATCAATGTTTCACCAAGACATATAATGACTAAAGGGATCTTTCATAACAGGTTTTTTGGATGAACTTTCCTTTTAACTCAGGAACACACAATAGCTGATAGTTGGAGCTTAATATGTGACCAGATTTTACGAAACCGATCCAAATTGTGCATCAGGCAAACTCAAACTAGCACCAACAGTGGAAATTTACACTATTGTACTATTAGTTTTGACTCTCAGTACAACTCAAACTACTCGAGGCTGGTTTTAACAGACATCTTTTCTAGGTGGTGTGGAGAGCTCAAATGGTGGTTTCCGGCCTTGTGAAGGACCTGGCTTGCAAGAATCAGTGGTTTACTGGTGGATGGCCTGATAATGTTGGCCAGACATTTTTTCTGTTGATTTTGCTACACGTCAGCCACTAAGAAGTCAGCACAGCCCTGTAATCTCGTGTTTGGACTCTAATTGTGGTCAGTGTCCATTTTAAAGTCTATCTCTTGCCCACCCCGCCACCTCCCACCCTCGACCCCTTTGTGAGCACTCGTGATACTACTTCGCTTGTCCAACTGCTCAGACTTTCTATCTTATTTGGCAGGAAACTCTACAAGCAGCTACAAGTACTGGAAGTGGTCTGAATGGTAATAGATTGATGCATCTTTTGTTTAAAATTCATACACGTGCTTGCTATCCTTGGCAAGTTATGCTGACTTGGGTTCTTTAAACCATTTATCTCAAAACTTCTACTGTGCGATTTGGATCATGTTTCCAAAATCCAGTCGCACATAATATACATGTGTATATAATTCAGCCCTGCATCCAGTCAGTAGTTAGTGTTTATTAGCTGAAAATAAATTTGTAGTCATTGTGATATGACATAAACAACTAAGTAGAGGGATATGTGATATGAATCATTGTAACATACTTTTCTATTAGTCTATCCTACCATTTTAACTCAAAGACTGCAGTACAAGTTGCTGTCAGACCTTCAGTGTTGGTCACTGTAAAGATAATGATAATTCTCTACTGGACTGATTGCTGAGGTGCATGTTCTTCTCTTATAATGGGCTGAAAACAAAGCCACTTTAATTGATAGTCAGGGTGTGCATCCATTCATGCAATTACTTTTATAATAGCGCTGCTCTTTCCTTTGATGTGGTATGCATTCAGTTAACTATCTTATTAAAAGCGAACAATCAAGTGTAAAGAAAAATTAGCAATTTTACATTTGAGTAGGAATTGTAGAAATAAAGCAATGGGTTCATCTGTCTGCTCCTGCTGGACATTTTCAGTCATGGCTATAGTATTATTGACAGGTTGTATATATATATGACTGAAGTAGAAATTAGTATAGTTGCAGGTGTAGATGACCTCCCTTGTTGTGATTGCAGTCTCCGTACACTGTGTACTGTTTTGAAACAATAAACAGAGTGTAGAAACTTTCTGTAACTGCAGAGACTGTTCCATTGTTACTTGTTTCTGTAACAAACATGCGTAACTCTTCATGCACATCCCTCTTACAGTAGTGTAACAGCTTCAAAATTTTATGATTCCTATAAATATGTTCTTCTATGGGAATTCTTGATACAAAAAAGTAACACCTTGGTATGGTTTCCCTGAGATTTGCATCATGTAATAATCACATGAGGCTTGAACATGGTATTATGGACTTTGATTATTACCAAGTTTGCCATCACTATGCACAATGCTACTCAGCCACGCAATTAAAATTTTACTATAAAGTAATAGAACACATATTATTTCATTTGCATGCCATCAATATCATAAATATGACTTCAAACCTACAACACCCGACTAATACTACTTGTTGACAACATCTTAAAAGCAATGGATTCTCAAGTTAGTGTTGTTATATAGATTTTTCTCTAAAGCATTCAACACAGTTGCCAACCAATAAGGCCACCTTTTATGGTAACATTTACAAATGAATTACCACTTGGCTTACCTCCAGAACACTAAGAATTTCTGTTGAAGAGTACGTATCTGGCACAAAGCTAGTCCTGCCCAGGACACTGTCCTAGCTATTAGAATTAGTTCACTAACTACAACTGTTTTGCAAAAGTGCATAGAATAGTTATTTGATGATTTTTAATGATAGCATTTTGGCAGGTGTTTATACTATACAGTACTACAATATATTAGACTACAAGTTGTGGTTACACATTTTAAATTTTTTGCTATGCACATTATGTGCATCCACAATTTAAACGTAATAGCTAGTGCAACATGTACACATGTGGCTCTGTATGTATAACCTGCAAGTGTGAGTTGCAAGTGGAAGGTGGATTCAAATTCTACTGATGAAAATATAAATTCTTCAATAAGTAATTTTAATGTTTCAACACTTTTATCATTTCAATAGCTACTTGTAGTGTATAGGATCTGCATGAATGTGTATTCAAACCAAATTCAGACACTAAAACTGTGTAACCTAGCAAGTCCCCCCTGGAGGTGTACAAGTGGGGCACTCCACCAGACCACCGAAAATTAGACAGCAAAAATTTAAGCTTGAGATTATGGCCTTTCACCCACTTATAAGTTAAGTTTGTGCCAATTATACCAGCTTAATTTTGCACAAAATAGGCTAGCTAAAGCATATGCTAGTATATTTCTAGATTTTTAATTGAAATGCACACACCTGAAGAAAGTAAAATTAATAGTGAACAGATCGAGTAAACATTAGAATAATAGCAATGCTCTTATCTGATAATTTCAAGATACTTTAATAGAGCAGTCAGAAAAATAATGTTGATACACCCTAATAAAACAATCAGCTGGTTAATTTTAAGGCTTAGTTTTTTGACCATTGCTCAAAAGTATATAGGCTAGTTTAAATTATCTTACACCTAGTTAGGCCATAATTTTGTTTCAGATTCCCACATACCCACTGCTATGTCTCACTACCTAAATTTGGTACATAATGCAAATTTTTACCTTTAATTGTATTGATTTTCTATCACCTCTTACACATATAGCTTATAAGGAGCTGAAGCCCCACCTCAATATCAGAAATGGGTTTTGAAGATAGTGATCATAAATCGAAATGCTCTAATAGAGCATTCAGCTAACTAAAGTGTAACCTCTCTTATCCGGATGGTCTGGTACATATACTACTGTTGATTTCATGTCCATTGAGAATTTGCATATTCCATAAAGAATTATAAAAGTGTGGTTTTATGATACGGGATTTTTGAATTCCACATGCAGTACCATCCATATCTCAGAAATTTTCATAGCTACATACATCTGACTAGCTGGTTTATTACAGTGGAACCTCCAGATCTCTATTATCAGCCACCTCCATTGTTCAGACAGCCAAATTAGTCATGTGCATGGCTTGTAGTAACTATATTGACTTTTGGTTTAGATGAAAGCACAAGGAGGGAGCCTAAAGATCGCTGTTTACCTGTTTGGTGGCTTGTTTATTCTACTAATAATAACTACCACATGGTTGCTAGGTGATAATGCATTTTTACAACCCAGGGGAGTGACCATGAATGCTCTGTAGTGACTTCCCCCTCTACCCACTAAACTGCATAGCACTACTACCAATAACAACCATTACTTGTATTTAAGTCATTTACTATTACCAAGAGTTCATAATGTAAGAGAGAGTATCCAACTGCCATATACTGCATCAAAAATGAGCAGGTCAAGTAGAGAAGCCATCCTGTAGTGCTTTCAAAGAAAGTGTTGAATGAAGTAATAAACACTTGCTAGCTCAGACTGTTTGAAGTGTCCAGGCATGATTTGAAGTCAAATAGTCTGAGCTAGAAGGTATTTATTACTTTATTCAACACTTACTTTGACAGTACTACAGGATGGCTTCTCTACTTGAGTGCTCATTTTTGATGCAGTATATGGCAGTTGGATACTCTCTCTTCCATTATTTACTCTTGCTATTACATAATATAGGCCTGCGTCAAATATTCCAGCATAATGAAAAGTATAATAGGCTCATGGAGTGCCATGCCAGAATATTAGATGAATATTTTATAAAATAGATTGAAAATAGATCGATGGCTACTCCCTAATAGAGCAGTCAGTGGAAAGTATTGTACATAGCTCCTCAGATTGATACTCTCTAATAGAACAGTCACTTTGTAATGAAACACTCTAATAGAGTATTCACTGATTAAAAGTTCCAAGATTTTTGTAAGAAATGTTGTTAATTAGGAGCATAATGGGAAGAGTATAATAGGCCTGCACCAATTATGCCAGCATAATAAAAAAGCGTAATAGGCTGGAGTGCTATGCTAGCATATTGGTCAAGATATTAGTGGATAGTTCAAACTATGGAGCTTAATTCCTTGAAAATAGATCGATACTCCCTAATAGAGCAGTCAGTGGAAAATGCAAACTGCAATAGAGCACTCAAGTGCATACGTACATAGCTCCTTAGATCGATACTCTCTAATAGAACAGTCACTTTGTAGTGAAATACTAATAGAGCATTCGCTCATTTCGCTGATTAAAATGTTCCTTTTTTTTTTTTTTTATGAGAAACAAATTAATGACATAAGTGATAAGATAAAACAGTACATAATAAACAAAAACAAATTATCTTACATATGGGCCTCAGCGACCTGCACAGCAATCGGTGCCTCAGCAATGGGACAGTGCAAACTGGACCTGGCACCGCGAATGCACATAATTGCAGACCTCAACAAAGAGAAGCTCAATTTACATCTCAGCCATCCCATCACTATTCCATAAGAAAGACTGCGCTTTGCACTCAAAAGGTTGGCCAATCTCTTATAAAACTGAGTAGCAGCATCCCCCCTTTCCACCAGTAGTAGTAAAAATTAAGGGAGTAAATGAGGCATTCTCTACTTCATGAACCCGTTGTTGGTATTCACGTCTCTTTTCCTTGTCATGACGTCGGTATGCAGAGTGTAGGGGTTGATTTGAGGGTGCACTAGGGTTAAAAATTCTGACATCAAAGTATGACCTCTCAAATCATCCTCCCCAAAACCATTAGCTGCAATGTCAAGCCTTGCGTTATCATCACGATTAGCTGTTTTGTATTGAAGGGTCTCACCAGAAAGAGGCTGAAGGTGGGGTTCAGTGACAACATTGTTACAGACCTCGGAAAGTAAATTGGCAGTTAGATCACGCACTTCATTATGTCTCAGAGAAGGAAACCCACCCTTTGGGCAAGACAGAGCATGTTCTATGGTAAAAGAGTGACCACAGACACAGGAAGTAGGGCAGGCAGATGGTAGCCAATGATAGCGAAGCGCAATTGCATCACGAAAAGCAGTTTTATGAAGCACAAAATTATGCGACTTCAATGGAAGACAAGAGAGCCAATTCGATGCACCCTTCTCTTGAGCCAACATGACTGAGGAACGCATGCTAGGAGGAAGTTCATGGAACAAGTGATTGGCAGATTGAAGTTGCTCTTGATGGCTCCTAGAGTGATACTTGGATCACAAGTGAACCTGTGCATCAAGACAGTCACCTAGTTGATGTACCTGAGAGATAATCAAGCCAACGAGACCAGCATTTACTTCTACAGAGCAGGAACGCTGCTGTGACACAACAATTGAAGGATCAAACACACCAAGGCCTCCTAGCCGCACAGGCAAGGCAAATAGCTTTCTCTCAACATCACCAGGGACAGTTCGACCCAATAGACTAGGAAGGAAAACAGATTTAACAAAATGTTCAAGAGGAAGGAAAAGGTCTGTAGAACAAGAAGAAACACGAAAAAAAATAGTTCCATCGGAAAGAGAGACCATGACAAAAAGCAGCATAGGAAGCTTGAGGTTGTGTTTCGGCAAAGAGGCTCAAGGTCTTAAGATCATCAATCCAGCCATCCACTTTACGTCTCAAAAATAGCTGTTCAAAGGTATAGGAGTGCCAATTACACCTCCCAGATAACGGTGTCCTTCAGCAGTAACCTGAATGTCACAGTCTCCAAAAATTGTTCTAGCATCAGTTAAAACAGTTTCCTTGACTATCAAGATAGTTTTAGTAGCATTTGGAAAATAGCCATAACGGGGCCCTACGGAAGATAACAAGTCCCACCACTGCTTAAGCTTGGAAAGCTTGCCACCAGCAGCAGAGTCATCAGTATACCAGCACTGCTTTACTAGACCAGTAAG
The DNA here is from genome assembly GCF_963678975.1 of Dysidea avara. NCBI lineage: Eukaryota > Metazoa > Porifera > Demospongiae > Dictyoceratida > Dysideidae > Dysidea > Dysidea avara. The sequence continues at coordinate 21,505,705 of NC_089283.1, forward strand.
ACGAGAAATCAAGGGCAAAGTACCGATAGTGTACATAGCCATACCAAGAGGATCACCCTGGGTAGTCCCTTCACTAGAAAAGATGGTACGACCTCCAGTAAACAAAAAAGCATCAGTACGATAAGTGTTAATTAAAATGGGAGCAAGAGAAGGGCAGAGGACCTCAATGTTTCAGAGTGTTACTTGACGATTTAACTCATTAAAATGTTCCAAGATTATGGTAAGAAATGTTGCTAACCTGGGAGCATAATGCAAGCATAATGGAGGAAACTGAAGAGCATAATAGGTAAGAAATTCCTGAAAGCATTTTGGGCAAAATTTTGAGCATAATTTACATATTATATAATAGCATGCAATTCTTAGTTACAGATTTTAATGAATGGTGAGCCACAGAGTGCATAGTTTAGGCTAACTATGACACATAAAAATTTAATGGCCTTAGAATGCATACTTCAGAAGTATTTTCACTTTTTTATAATTAGTATAGTCACCAGCCTTCTGCTGGCATAAGACTCAACAACTACTTGACTATATAATAACTTTTTTCATAGCAACAGTATCCTTTACTTTTTGATCACAAATAAGTTATTAGTCAATTTAGAAAGTGATGTAGCTAGTTTGTGTATTCAGCATGATAAATTTTGAGCACTATAGTACTACATAGTCCCTGGTTCTTCTCCATTCTGTTGTACCAGAATACAGCTATAATTATAAGTGTTGAAAGGTACCTTCATCAGCACTTGCAAGTTCCTGGTTGTATTGCAAAGCAACTATAATCCTGCATGTACAGCAAGTATCAGTACCATCAAGAGTTAATAATATTATTAACTCTTGGTACCATTAGGTAGCAATAAAAATAACTGGCAAGTTCAACCATGCTTCCTGTTGGAAATTCAGTGAATAATCATTGCTGAGTAGTAACCACACCACAGCTAGATAAACAAAATCACAGAAATTTTTGCTGTGTAATATATTGTTAACAAAATAATAAAATTCTAACTTATACACAGTAATTATTGATGTACAATATAATAGTCTTATTTCATAACACATATCGCTCCCTATAATTATCATCATTAATTGTAGTCTGTTAACTCCTAATCTGAGTCAGCTGGTTTTGAAAAATGTTGACTGTCAAAATTGCTGCTATCATCATCAATCTCAGCTTCTTCATCGATGTGATCCAGGCTCTCTGAGATACTGGTGTCTTGTGATACTTGGTGTTCTGGGGCTCTGGTGCGGTCGATGCCATGAATTTCTGCTTCTGGGGCCGGCATCCCAGCATCTGGATCACCTCCAGGAATAATAGTAACATCACTGTCTTCATCTTGTGCCTCCTGTAGACAATATGACATTCTGTAAAACTACTCTTAAGGCTAGCAACAGACAAGGGTGGAAGTGTTTAAGCGATGTTAAAATTTCTGGATTAAATAAATTATAAATGCTTCCGCCCTCCTCTGGATTAGCAATGTACAATTTGGCTATGGTGGATATCATAGGCTCATTGATAAGGCCACCATTACTGAGACCATATCTTGGTCCCCTAAGTGCAATCTCTCCTTGGGAAAGTCAATTGATACAATAATGAATTTGAATTAGAGACAAATAGCTGTTTACCTGCAAGGTGGTTAGTTTATTCTATTAATAGCTACAGTTGCTAGGAGATAGTACATTATTACAGCCCAGGGGAGTGACCATAAAGTAGCAATAACAACACTGACCACATTTTAATTTGATCACTGTAGCAGATACAGTATAGTATGCATTTCTTAGTAATAGACATTTCTGAGATATGAGACTGGACAGCCAAGGTTTAACTGTACGTGACTGCTTTAAACAGGTTCAACTTACTTCTATAGGGAATATTTCTACAGCTCTTTTTAGTGTAATTTTAGCACTGTTAGATCTCTCCAGGTAGTATCTGCAAGACAGCACAAAACATTACACCAAAGGAATCAACACAACACCTCTTACCCATTAGACACTTCATTACTCTGAGCTGGTGGTGACCAGTTAGCATAAGAGTATGTAGTAGAGGCATAAGGTTTCTAGTGGAAGAGTACCAACTAGCCTGTAAGTATATACTACACATGTTAACACTTACCCTTTCTAGTTCACCATTCAACCACAAGAGGGCATACTTCCATGCCTTCTTCAGTCTAGCATCTTCATATACTATCTGTACTGCTAACTGAGACCTGTACAATACACAATGGATGGTAGTAACAGTTGGTTAATAGACTCTGATACTGTTCACAGCCTATGTTGAGCACCCTGAGGAGCTTTTGTTGGAGTACAGCACAGTGTGGTACAAAGGCTTTAATAATAATTCAGGAAACACAGAAAATACACTTCTAAGGCATAACATTCTCTGATGGCATATCAACCTCCTTATCTACTTACGTGTGGAAGATGTTCACTAATAATTTAATGCACAAGTAAGCTCTCTTTTGGTGACGTTGTTTAGCTTGTTGAATAATGTCCATTATCCCATCAACTGTGTTGGGTACTCCTGTAAGATGTGATGCTCATGTTTGCATCATTTTAATATGATACATACCTTTGAGTAATGCATTAAACCTTGCATGCTGCCATGAGTCATCAAGGAATAACAAGTTTCGTAATAGATCAAAAATTGGACGCAAATCAAATGTTTGCATTGTGGCAATCTAAAATTGACCATAACATAAAATATGAAATTAGAAATAAGTCAATAATATGAAGATTCAGAATCAAGAATTTCAAACTAGCACTAGTACATATTAGAAATACATTTCAAAGCATTACCTGCTGCATTAGCTCACTGAGTATGATGACAGAGAATGGATAGTTCTCCCAACAGCAATGCTGAAGAAGAAAAGGTTAACAGCTCTACAACAAAGTAGACAGAATCACAAACCTTTAACAACATGGCAGTTCCCTCCGCTTGATTGTTATCATCAATCACTTTCTTGATATAACTTGAGAACCGATTAAATTGCCTGTGAAAAAACCTATAATTTGATTGCTATTAAGTCAACCCTCATTTATCCGTAGCCTTTGTTTATCTGAAATGACTGCTCTATTAGAGTATTTTGAGTACAGGTGTATGTTCTATTAGAGTATTTCAACATGGGCTTTAGTAATCTGAACACTTTACCATTGCCTGAGACCATTGGAGCTTGGATATTTCTCTACTGTACAAGACACTTCTTTATAAAATACACCTTAGAACCATGAATTTCTGACCAATGTTTCCTGGTAAACCAAAATCTTTGGAGAATTTGCATTAAATTTTTTACTATAATTAGTTTGCAAAAGTGTAGGAAGGAAAACAATGCAATAAAGATCGATTATACAGTATAGTAGATACACGTGTCATTTACTATAACTCACCCTGTTCTCTCAAATATCCACTGGTTGATGTCATTGGTTAGGGGAACTTGTACCTCAACATCAGCTATAGGATTAGGCTTCAGTTTAGCTCCCTGTAGAGGACAAACAGAGTCCTAAACACCAGTGGCCACTAATCACTGACAACCAACCTCTATGGAGCTTTGTTGTTTAACTGAGAGGTCATAACATCTTATCAATATGCTCACGACGGCATACAACTTTGTGTAGTCAACATAAGGTGAACGAACTGGATTCCCTGGACCCTCATCCAGACATAATGCTATAAAACTACTAGGAACACCAAGTTGTAGTAACTGTTGTTTCTGTAATAATAAATGAATAAAACCATCAATAACTTCATTAGATTACACAGTAAAATTCCTCAAAAAGGAAACCCTGAAATGTGAATATCTTAGTAATCAGGACACTTGCATTTAGATCCCTGAAATCTGGACACCTCGCTACAGTGGTCCCTCTATTTTATAGGGCCCTGAGCAGAATCTCTAACCCTAAGTGTGTTCAGAAAATTGATAAATGAACACCATTAATTTTATATAGAGAGCACTATTCAATTATGCATCTCATAGACAAAATACTCTAATAGAACAGTCATTTCTACCACTTGAATAACAGTTAATCAATGGGCCGGATAATGGAGGGACCTGTAATAAGGACACCTCAATGATCAGGGCACTTTCCCATAGTCCCTTTTGTATTAGTGTACACACAACTAGAAATCAATGATGCCTATTTTTCATAAGGTTACTCAGCACGGTCCCAGAATAGTGGTGTAATAATAGTGTTCTGTGAACAGGATATACCCTGTATCACTAATAAGGACACTTCAACATGGTCCAGAGGTGTCCTGGTTCCACCGTAATACTAACTTCTCTGGCTCCTTTCATTGCATAAGATAAGAACACATGGAAGTATTGCTGCAAGTGGCGGCCATGTTCTGGTACCTCCTTCTTCAACAGTGATAATAAAATTTCTAGGATCGTCTGACTTAGGTATTTGGTACCACCTAATGTAAGACACATGTGCTAATAACTCAGTGTAGCATGTGGTGAGTTCTCTCACTTTTTGTTTCTACACTTTCTGGTCCAATTATTGGGTATGGCCCATCATCATTGGAGACTTGACACAGGTACACCAATAACTTGGAAAACATATTCCGTACCTGAAAATAAGAGATAGATAAGAGATAGACAAATAAAAATCTCAAAATCACAAACAGAAGCTAATACTAACAAATTAAACAACTCAATTAGAAGCCCTGTGTTAAACAAAGCTGATAAATTATGCTAATTTCACCATATTAGGAGATAAATAATTACTACTACTTATGGTAACACAGCTCACCTCAGTACTGGGACACTCCAATAAATATTGTGGTATTCTCTCAGGATGTCTTAGGAGTACATTTTGAGCAAACCATTGTCTGATGGTCTGGCTATAGTTGAAGTAAGGATGGAACGTGTCGTACCATTCATTGGCTGGTCCACTATAGAGACAACAAAGAAAACAGTCAAGTTATACATAAGCTACAACAAATGGTTCTCTTACCGAAGCGGTTTCTTAGTACGCAGACCAACACTAAATAGAAATTCAGTACCTAGTTTGACACAGAGTAGAGCAATTTCTTCACACTCCTCCTACATATATAGATGATTAAGACAATAAAAGTCTCTACAGCCCAAAAGGTGTACATCTATCAAATACATAACTCAAGGATTCTCTCAAACTAACAAATACTCTGAAATATAGTGAGACCTCCATACTGCATCACCTTTCAAAAGTAGTCAAATTAAAAGTTTTCCAAATAGTACTACATATTTATCTTGCATAATTTTGGCAATGGAAATTCCTTTAATAAAATGTAATTGAGAACACGGTGGTTTCCGTTACAGTACAGTGTATGACAACAAATATCTTACAGTTAGTTTCTTGTTCTGCTCCATACACTGGTGTAGACATTGTGCATTGACATTGAGTAGTTGTTTGATGAACTGGAAGTATGGCAGATTGAAGTGAGCTTTGTGATGCAGGAATTCCAAGTTCTGTTTCTGTACTGCTTTCCTTATCGGGCATGGTACAGAATACTCTGGCTCTTCAGCCACTACAATGGTAAGCAAGGTGATGGTAAAGGCTTAGCATGCACTTGTCATAAAAATACACAGACTGCCATTAAAGTACAACAGAAGTAGCTAATACCTAGCAACTTACAATATGAGATATGTAACATCTTGTACAGCACTTACCTACAACTTCTGCTGTGTCTTTGCCTATACGTTCATAAAATAAGAGATAAGCACTCCACCATCTTTTCTGTCGTCGATATTGTGTTCTAATAGATTGGTACAGGATAAATTTGGATCAGTATATACACACTGATGGACACACCTTCGCATCACATGATCATACACTTCTCCTGTGTACTCACCACCAAAACACTGAGCCTTTAGCTCCTAATTAATGTACATTAGTAACAATGAAAACACCTTGACAACTATTGAGGTACCTCATCATTATCCATCTTACACTCAGCCACTTCATTATCATCAAACTTGTACCATCGTGGGGTTGAGCTATTTGGAGGTCTAGGAAACAAAATCAGTTCACACACACACGCACAAGCACACACACACTACACAGGTTACCTGTAACTGATGAAGGAGTAGTAATGGCCTCCACTGGCTTGACCACTGTGTACCACAATCCCTCTCAGTCTGTAGCAAGTGTCATCATCACTTTTGTTAGTATCTTCTTCTTCAACTTTCTCCTTGTCAGTTTTCTCCTGTCCCTCTGGGGAACTATCAGTATTACTGGGAATGACTTCACCTGAAATAAGACACCACAGCTAGTCACATAAATGTTACAAAAGTTCATAATATCAGAACTGGAAATACAGTACTAGCTGATGCAATAAAACAATTTATTACCTTCCACTTTGGCTAATGTAGCAGCTGTGTATGGTGACATGTCAACTTCTCGAGGGAACTCAAAATAATCGTTAAACTTTACTGCACACTCCCTACACACATACAAACACACGTACACAACACCATTTAAATACTGTTAACACATTCCAGTACACACCTCTCCCAATCATAGTCAAATCTCTTCAACTGGATCACTAGTATCTGTGGTAGTTTCTTTATACACAATCTCTTCACCGTATCAATCTGTACAATAGAACAACACAAAAATAATAGCAGACTACTACTTTGAAAGACAACAACAGAACATGACACACAGGAATACAACCATAATAGAGTTATCCTCACTCTGTGATGGCACATGAAGCTGATATAATTTTACAAACTAAACAAAAGCACAGGATGCCTGTATCACCTACCTTTTTGTCACATTTTTCACAATGGTAGGCATTGGCACCTTCTAACAAGTCTCCCTTGACAAAGGCATCCAGTGACTCATAGAGGTTGTCATGGTGTCTTACATCAACATTGAGTGCTGTGAAGGGTTCTTCCCTTGAATATCTGTAGATGTAAAGATAGATAATATGCAACCGAATGTAAACTGGAACATAAGCACAGCACAGCACAGCACACGCATGCACACCATGCACACACACGCACGCACACACACACTGCACGCACACCTGTGTGGACAGCCCTTACAAATCTTCTGATCAGCAAAGGTACCACCAAGTATTCTAGCAATCACTGGCCTCTCTTCATGAGTCTTCAATCCCTCATCAACAGCATCCACTAAACAGTTGAAGAACTCAAACGCATCATGTTGTTCCCTCAGGTTAACTGGTTCTCCCCACAACCTGGTAGCATAGGAACAACAGTAAGTTAAGTGTTTCACAGAACAAGAGCATGCTGTTGAAATAGATCACTGTGTCACCAGCCAACTTCAATTAAAACTTGGAATGTTAGCTGTCAGAAGTCTATTTTATAGTTGTAACATGGGCACAAGTGATTTGCCAGAAATGTATGCCCAAAGTCCGAGGGCACAGCCCGAGCACTGTGGACATACATTTCTGGCAAAATCACAAGTGCCCATGTTACAGCTAATATGTAACACTTCTGTTAAGGCTGATAGTCTTAATGCTGATACGAGTGGAATCATTGGATTCGTTATATATACATGCCTTAAAGATTCGATTATGGTTAGGCAGCAAGTAACGTTGTAGCTACGATTGTTATAATAAACGGACGAGTCCTACGGATATCGCGGAAAGTCAAGTAGGGCAAATTTCGGGGAAGCTACAAGTGTTTTAATGCTTTCACGTTGTTTAAAGACTAATCACAACGTATACTAAAGACCTAAAGGGATACGCTTCGTTATAGAGTGGTTAACTCTGTTGTCCGTAATGTGGGAATGTCCGCATGCCAAAACGCTTGGGAATGCACTGTAAGACTAGTTCTCACCTTTAAGTAACATTTTCCAACTTGTAGAACGGCAAGGATACCAAAACGCCTCCATTTGACTGCTGCTTCTGGCAACGTTTCAATTTGTGGTAATCATCACGTGAGCATTGATTTATTCCCACAATCGATTTCGGTCTGAGCTTGTATGAAACAAACAGAGGGTGGTACCACTACCTCATCCACTATACTTGCTTTGATGAAAGTGGCTTGCTCTTTTAGAAGTGCAACCACTTTCCCGGGATACATTTCAATGTACACCGGTGTACATTGAAATGTCTCCCTGTGTTGAGGTATACATGGAAAATGTATCCTCTGGAATTCCTTTGATCTGAGGTGTGAAAGTGTTACGTTTCATATTAAAAAGCAAATAAAGTAGCTTGGTGAATTTATTTTGATTCAACTAAAAGTTGACATTTTTGCCTTCATTAACACTTTTCAACCATCAACACATTCATACTCTCATGCAGTACCTGAAGTCTCTCCATAAACCTTTTGGGATGTGAAATTGAACACGCCCTTGCAACAAATGTCCAAATATGGCCTGCAGTTGTGTTAACACCTTCTTGTTCGTGTCCTTCCGCTGGTCAGGTTGTCTTGGACTGGTGACCTCTAATGGTGGATCATCGTCCACAGTGTCCACCGGCTTGTTGTTCTGAAATATTGGGCATTAGTTAGAACAAGACAAAAGAGCAATAATTTGATGACTTGACATGTTGATTATACCACAGAAATCTACAGCAAAAATACTCGCTGATAGTCTGATGGGTGAAAAGTAAAGTGGTTTAAGCATTCAAGATGAATGTGCTCCAAACAAGACAACTCAGAAAGTACAACAATAAAGTAGGATTGTGTGAAAAATACATCACTTGGGGGGGCTCAAGACTAAATACACAACTTGGCTTTGCATAATCTTGTAGTCTTGTATTGGTCTCTCAACACCCCCCCCCACCCCATCGTGCTGTATTTTCCATACACATGTGCAGCAGTAGTTCAAGTAATAATATACAGCCACATTTTTCTCAGACCCTACACTATAAACAATGGGCTCTATTATAAACTCTCTACATTGTGTTTGTGTTAGTTTCAAAGGTTCTTTCTTGGGAGAATTCAGAGAACATATCATGAAGATGACCTCATTTGTTATATAGTGCCACATTACAGAAATGATTGTGGGAATGAATTTCAATATAAATTTTCATAGAACCACTTACAATTTGTATGGCAACTTTATAAATACAGTATGTACAGAGAATTCTCATGACTTACTTCCTTGTTCTTTTCTTCTTGTTGTTTAGCAGCCAACACGGCTTCTTTTTCAAACTCCTCCAAACACTCCGCAGCTTTCTCCACACAAAGAACACCTCTCCGTATATCTGGTATCATGTAGAGCTGTGGCCATCATTGAGAGAGAGTTAAGAACAATTTGTAAATGATATAAATAACACACAGACACAGAAGCAGTGTATACATGTGGAATTGATCAGTACAACTACATGTACTATTACATATTAGCCATTTCTGAATGGCAAAAAATCTACTCTACAATAGACAGTAGAGAATAGAGTATGTCTATAGAACTCAACCTAATAAAGTAGCTACATGAAAATGGAAGTGGAACTTTAAGCATTCTCTGTAGTACAGAAATGAGCACATGTACACAGGGACTAAACAATAATAAGTCCTATGAAAAAAGGACCACTCTGTTATAGCAACTTTGACTTGTTCACATTAACTCATTAATTCATCGAATTTATCAATTTTCTATTTGGTCAAAGTTTCTTGTTGGACGTTATTACACAAATTCATACACTCATGATGCAGCAAAATATCACCACACCTGTTGTAGTACTGAGTTCATGTAACAAGTTGCTCCAGCATTCTTTAGACCAACAAATCCTCTGTTAGGTCGTGACCCAACATGAGGAAAATACTCCCATTCCACTATCGGAGCATCTTCACCTATTAAACGACAAGCAACACAGTGATAACAAATAGCTCTACTAAAACTGGGGCTGGGAAACCAGTACAATACATTTGGCAAAATACATAAATAAATTTCTTAGAGTAAATTTCAAAAAATCGAATTTGGCACAAGTCTTATTTAGAACCAGTCAACTGTTTCAAATTTTGCGACAATAAATATGCATTATATCATTGACACCTGCTATGTTGGTATTATACTCGTCCCTGGCTCTGCCTTGGACTTGTGTAGCATAAGTGAAACCTATTATTGAACATTAACATCACATAACGTATTTGGAAGTTTACAATACTATTCCGCACAATCGTAAGGTGTTTATATGGAGAATGAGCTTTCCATCCTTTAGAGTTTATGTGTGGACATCACGACAGTCTTGATACTCATCACCACTAACAAAGAAATGAAGAAAAAGAACACAGGAATCGCCATGAAAGATCTACAAATCGAGCATGACTTTGGCGGCAGAATTGGCTGCTGTTTATCACTTTCCTGAGTGAAAGATGTATCCACAAAGACCGTACAGAAGAGATTGTTGTAAACAAGGATGATAAGACTGTGCTATTGTTCATAATATGCTGATTTTTTACTGTACGCATTTAACACTGAACAATTCACCATTGTAACTCACAAGTACATGCTTGTATCAAAACTATACTTCAGTTACAGTATCATGGTACTTCAGTTAACACATTGATATAATAATCAAGAGTGTGTAGGCTGCATGGAGGTCACCAGAGTAGAAAAGGTGCAAAACGTTTGATAATTTATCAACAGAAATTAATGGACGTTTGATAATAGGTACCGCTGTTTGATAATTCGTATTATATGGAATGCAGAAATCCACTCATAACACGGACACTAATCAGATACTATTGCTCAAACTTATGTGAGGTATTCTACGAGAAAGGCGCTACCTCATGGTAAAAATTTGAGGTTGATTCACTTTCCTGGAGATATTTATGAAGTAAAGTATAAACCTTGTTCGATAATCGGTCACTTACGCTAATATAACAACGATAATAAGGTCACTGGTCACCTGTCTAAACCAGCCACTGTAAACTGACCTACCAGCCACTAGTATATAAACCATTCACTAAATTTCTACCCTAAAGGTGACCAGAGTAGAACACATTTCACTACACACACACACACACACACACACACACACACACGCATGTGTGCGCACACACATACCAGTATAGAAGAGACTGTGTAATAGACCATAAAGCGTCTTAAGGTTCTCCACACATCCATTACACAGAGCTGTGAGCAGTTTAAATGCTGCTGCTGTGCTGTCAATACTATTACAGATTGGAGCGATAGATGACTTCTCTTCATAATCAAATGCTACAACAGCAGTGAGGAAGAACACATGATAACTTGAACATTTATGTGGTGTAATGGTTAACTCACAATTTTTTGTTCTTGATTCTACAACAAGTTTTGATGCAGGAAATAAGAAGTCATGAACCAATTTCTGCAACAAAAAATTCAGATACATTTAACAACACCTACAGCTTAGCTGACTGTTCTATTAGAGTAATTTGCCAGTGAAATACATAAGCAGCTACAGCAGAACTTTTCTAGTTAAACTACTAACAGAACTCTGTAGTAAAGTCAAAACATCGCGGTCTCTTGTAAAAGAAAACATTGTATGCACTGTATATTAACCAAAACCTCTTGGTCCCAAGGTGTCAGAGACGAGAGGGACATACACACACACTACACACATACTGCTTTATAAGCACTCATTCAGAGCACTAGTTTCCTTTGTATTATAAGGAAACCTGCCAAAAATTCTTTAAACATCATGGGTGATATTTGTATGGATACACAACAGCACCACACTGGTCAAACTTATAGTAGCAGGAATGATAATTGATTGTGGTATTTAGTTTTGTTTAAGATTACTGTAACTTTAATATATTTTAGTTTACGTTTGTCTCTACAAGTGGTGGCATCATGACACAAGATATGGCTCAGAAGAATTTTGGTCTTAACTTGGAATAATCCTGCTAAATCATTGTATACAAGCCAGCGATCAATATAATGTTCTTCTGCTACTTGTGTAGGCACACCCACATATTTCAGCCCTTCCCCTTAGCTCACCTCAATCAGCTGCATTCCTCCTGGTTTGCTGCCAATGTAATACTTGTGGTCTGCCTTGTGGTAGGTCAACAGTTCTACTGCAAAGTTCATGTGACCCTCCAACAAGGGACCTTCAACTGACACCGTCCCAGTGGATAAAGCATCCTCCTGTAAGAAGAGACGTCACCAAACCTGTAACAGCTTATTTGGCAAACATACATGTATATAGTACAGGACAATTCTTCTCTGCTACTTCTTACAAATAAGACACCAATGTGTTTCATTAATATGTTGCTATGTACTACTTAGGAAGCACAATTCGGAACTATGGATAACACGCAATATATGGACCTAATGGACTGGAAACATCAGCCCTTTCCACTACATTATTCCTGATAGCCCAAGGTTTTGCTTTGTTATCTTTCAGTCATTAAATACCTGTAAATCCTAATAAGAAGGTCACAACACCTGTAGAGAGTCGCTACACCTGTACTTCTAAGCAGCTAAAAGAAACCACCCAAGAACCAAACCAAACCTTACCTGTGGAGAAGTGAAACACAAGATCCAGGTAGTCTTTATTTCTCACATTTACCATTCAATGGTTTTACTCACGTGGGCGTGTACGGATAAACATAGGAATAACACGTACACACATTTTTAAAACAAAAACAGGAAACAGGAACCAGGTGCATTCCCACCTTGGCTGTGGACATGTGCCTGATATAAAAATTGGTGAGAAATCAATGCATTACACCAATCACACATATTCAAGAAAATTTGAATAGTATAACCTTGTTTGATCATCCATACAAACACCTACTGTACAATTACTAATTTTATAGCATAGCTAGGAAATTTCTTTTCAAACTTTTGCCTTTAGAAACAAGGTCTATTATGGTTAAACAGTAACACACACACACACACACACACACACACACACACACACACATATACTTTTACTAGCACCTGAGCTTCTATCTAACAGCAAGAGCTCATAATATATATACTAAGGAGAGTATCCTACTCTCATATACCCCTGTAGAAAGGCGTATCGTGAAGTTATGACGTAACACTTCTGAGTTCGCCCGTTTTTCTTTGTATAATTAATGATGTCATTAGTTGAACACAGTATCGATTGAACGCGTGCCTACCAACGTCGCTAGCAACCAAATTAACTCCAGCTCTAAGCATTTCTCACCCAACTACAATCGTTCCTTCATGGGTTAAGACCGCTTCATAGGTGTTTCTTACTAGGCCATTCGCGAATATGGCTATCCTGAGCGTCGCAAGTGAGAAACGGTGCTAACAATTCTTGCACTTTTACGGCTTCCTGTACGTCACAAACCACAATATCTTGTCGTTACGTCATAACTTCACGATACACCTTTCTACAGGGGTATATGAGAGTAGGATACTCTCCGTAGTATATATATTATGAACTCTTGCTAACAGTAAACAGTACCACAATTATAGCCACACAGTCTCACTCTGATTTTGCTGAGCCACTGTAACTCATTAGACAACAACTTGATAGTGTTGGATACCTGTACCCTAACAGCTTGTGCATGATTGAATAGTCTGCAGAAAGAAATAACAGGTGGTGTATGTTCTATTAGAGTGTTTAAAGGTCATACAAAAATATTGAGTGCATTGTAAATACCAAGCATGTCACTTTGAGTAAATACTGCATATTTATAGACATAACAATATTACAGTACTGTATGTTTTGTTGTTAGTAAAAAGGATGTGTGTTCTATATGAGTGTTCCATTGCCGTGGCAATTACAACTCTCTGCCAACATGCCATGTGTACAATTTATATGCATACATGGAACACAGTCACAAAGTGATGATGATCGACATACCTGGCCAATAATCTAAAAAATTCTCCAGAAGTGTTAGGATGTTCCTTTGCCACCGTCTGTTATGGAATAAGAATTTTAAGAGTAACACCAAACAAGTAAAAAGTAGAGTATAAAGCACACTACAACCGCTCCTTAACCAAATTTAGCCAAATTTTCATTCACAAATGATCTATTTTTAATACAACTCTAAAGTCCCCTTTTACAGCACCTATGATTAAGAAAGTGAAAATGCCTTTCAGAGATAAGTGCTGTTGGCTACGTGAGACTACATTTTCTCACCAGTAAGTGAGGAACACACACAGATACATGCTCTCACCTCAATGGTGTCCACAAGTAATGACAGAAGAGAGGTCAGTGGGATGGCGTCTTGTGTACAGTACGCCACCATGTAGAATAACTGATCTGCTGCCACCACACGAATGTTCCTATGACAACAAACAATGACATCACCACTGTGGGTATTATTATATATGGAACACATTTCCGTGATCTACAATGAGACCTTGTTGAAAGGAACTACAGTTATCAAACACACACATTAAAACTTCCCAAAATTAAAGCTAGCAGGCAGTTGACCCACTACGACACATGCATGCTCTGTTAAAACTGAAATTGGAAATGCTCTATTCATCAACTGGATTAAAATAACACACAACAATATGTCTTTGACTTTAGAAGTGAAAATTTTAACAAAGGAAGATGCACAGTGAACCCTCAGTTACCTGAACCCCTTTGTTCTCAGACAATCATAAAAAAGTGTTTAGATTGTTCAAGTCCATACATTTATAGTGTATGACAAAGCTCTGTTGAAATACTCTAATAGAACAGTCATTTCCAATTTCGGATAAAAGAGGGTACGGACGGACAAATGAGGGTCATTTTCTCAACTCAGCAATTATGAAAAAGCTAATAAGAATCTCTATCAAGATAATGACATACAAAACAACTACACACCTTGTCTTCACTCTCAGCAGTAAATCGGTCACAAAATGGTTCCATAGTGGACTCTGTTGTATGTTGAGTAGTAGAGCAGGCGAGAGGGATAATGCATAGCACAACACCTACAAGTGGAATAGTTGGGTCAAAAACACTCAATGGCAGACTTCAACATAGCAATAAATATTACAGCAACCTTACTACACAGTGACTAAAGTTATGTGATAATAGTAAAACCTATATCTCGATAAGTGACCACTATTTTAATATCGATTAACTCGATAATGATGGGATATCATAGGACTATTTTTGTAAACATATAGTTTTACATATTTTTTGACATTAAGTTACACATGTGCTTTTTTTTAAGTCAGAAATTTTATCATTTCTCCAACGACGTAGTTTGACACCTTTCCACAAGTTTTCCATCTTAATTACAAAGATTTACTATTGTCTTGATAAGTAAATTTGTTATCTTATTTATGATAAGTGATTTGGGTATCTAGATAATCTTTTTATCTAAATTATCTCGCAGTTCTAACAGTGATCATAATAGAGCAAGTTAACAGAACACATACAACATAACATGAAACACACATACAATACTATAGAACAATTCATTCTACAAAGACAACGAGATGTTTACAATACCTCCAGACTCTCACGGACAAGGTTGGTGTCATCCATTTCAGGTGGTCTCATACTGACAGGTTGGCAGTACAGCTGGTGGATCTGCTCCGGTTGGTTGAGGAACGCTAGTCCACCAATACCTGCTGCCCACGCTATTCTCTGTAAACTCTCTACCACTGCAAGATTAGGTAGTGGACCAGTGGCCTGTGGAAGAGAATAATAGTTAAGAGCTCCATACCCAAAGGAAATATAAGAAAATGAACACAACACACACACACACACTACATCCAAGTACACATGCATGCACTTGAGTATTTGGCTGATATTGGAGTTTGAATAATAGAAAGTCTATCACACACACAACAATTTACCAGTTGCATTAGATTTCGTGAGATATGCAGTGCAGCATTCTTGTAGCTATACTCCATGCCAGGCACAATGTTGTGTAGAGCATTCTGTAACACACTGGCTGATTGGTGGACTATTGTTGTGGGAGGATTATCACTCTTCAGCGCCTTGGCAACCACTGAGATGGTAGAATAGCCAATGGCAATAAATAACAATTTACACATCTTAACTGTGCTGAGGAAACATGACCTGGAGGCAAATACAACATGGCGGCAATTAAATTAAATAAGCATGCACTAATTAGAATACACACCTCATGATGTTAGTATTAGTTTTCATGATGATATTGTTATTAACAAATACTGACATTAGTAAGTGGATCCCTCCTGACTTGATGAAGTTCAACTACAGAAAATAATATGTAATGTACACCTACATCTACAAACACACGAGGTTGGACAATATTGTAACATTTGGGGCTTATACTTCAGCTTCATGTACGCCTTAATTGGCATGATACAAAATTAGTAAAATTGTGTGTTGAGCTCCAAAGATAGGAAAATTATTTTGAGCTTTGGGGTCCAGTTATTCAGAGTGCAGTTATTCTGAATTCCAGTTAAACAAGAATGATTGTTTTATTAGAGTAGGAACCATTAAATATTTATGTCTAGAAGTCATTTATCTGAATACTGTGGCCACAGGGTGGTCAAGATTTCAACAACAAAGGTTCCAGCATTTTCAGACTAGTCATGGTAAGTATTCTCTAAACAGTATGATAACATGCTAAAACCAAATGCACACATATCTTGGATACAAGATTCAACTTCTGTTTACAGATAATACCAACACACAGATATACAGGAAAAAACATGGCCACGTATCAAACAATACCCATACAAACATTACCTGAAACTCTCCACTTTCTACTTCCTTGAAGTCAACTGACGGCATTAATAGTGCATGACACACCTACAGACAGACATAAACCAACAATACATCACACTAACAACTATTACAATAGAACACGTGCAATATGGCTCCTCGCAGCCAAGCAACATACACCATAATATTAAGGTGCCCTGAGTATCAAGATGTCTTGTCTAGGTCAGTTTATATATCAGTGAAACTTTAAAGCCTTAACTAAGTGTCTGGATTATGTAGGTATCCTGAAGTATCCACATTAACAGGATCCATTGAGCACTTTGTGACCACCCAATAGTGCCCTAAGGCAGGTCAGTTAATGTACTAAGGGACCTTAACTAAGTTAAGGGTGTCTAGATTATCAGTGTCCACAAACAACAGGTTCCAGCATACATGGCTTATAGTACCTCCAGGTAGTAGAGAGTTTGGAATGCACTTGCTCCAAAGAAGAATTGAGTCAGCTTCTGAAATCCAACTGTAATTTCCACATTAGCAAATTCCTGACAATGTTTTATCATTTCCATTACAATTCTACGATCTGTGATGGACACTCTACAATAAACTGAATACCACAATCAATTGTTTACCTGATGGTATCAGTTTTAGTAAGTTTCTTGTGGCTTCTCTTAGTTGTACATTATTGTGTAATAGGGCAAATTCTCCTAATGACAATAGTAGGTCCATGTACTCCTCATTAATTGACATGATCTGAATGGGAAGCAGAAAATTGTGATGAAATGTGTAGGTGTGGACAGACGCAGACAAACACACACGTACACACTGTACATACCACAGATGGTAGCAGATTCTCAGCCTCATGATTAGGTCCCACTACTGGGTGATGGTGATGATGCTGTTGCTGCTGATGATGGTGATGGGAGGGGCTACCTGGTGACGAATCACTAGAACTCTCTTGAGATGAGGTTTCACCACTAACTCCCATGGAGACCACCTTAGCTGTGACCACCTGGAATGGGATTGCAAACTTGTATATTACATTCCAATAACACTTACTACTACAAACCAGGTAGCAAAATAAGATGGAATATATAAAAGGCTCTAATCTTATATCGCACACACATTAGATACGGTATTATAAACCTAATTGAGCAGTCATGTTTGATATTTCAGTTAAAAATGACACTCAGATTATTCTCTTTCTTTCTCAACTTTAACAGAAATAGTATTTAACACCTTATGACAGTTTGCGCTTCTGGAAGGTAGTACACAATTACTACTAGTTACAAACTCACTGAGCCATTCCGTAGTGGTACAGAGGCAACAAGCCTCTTGTCATCAGCAGTGTGTAGTAGTTCACTATTGATAGATAACTCCAGTCTGCTTGATGATGACAGTTTCATCCTAACAGGATAACCAACAACAATAAACACTTACTAGCTTTAGAAATCTACCAAACTACTTATTTGGTAGACAGATATGCCTGAATATGTGCAAGCATGAACAGGATTCACACAAAGCAAAACACAAAGCCTTTAGCTGCCATATATTCACAACAATGGGCCACCTGTGCACTAGTCAGGTGATAGCAGTCAGTGCTGGAAACTCCTCCTGGGACAGGACAGGAGGATATACCATGTCTCACAGTTGAAGGTGTGGGTACTCAATGTTCCATTCGAACCAAACCTACAGTATTATCTAAACAGTTGGCATTTGCTCCCCAGTTAACACCAGGCACCCATTTACAAACAAGTGCACACACAAAGCAAAAAACCAAAGCCTCTGGCTACCAAGCTGCATGGTCACACTTACCTAGTGAAACAGCACTGGAATACTGTGTACTACTCAGGTGCTACGAGTCAGCACAGGCAAATCCTCCTGGGGGCACACACGCACACTACACACACACTACACAAGATTGGTCCTAGTGATTGACTAAATCAACAAGCAGTGCTCTAGGCCATTAGCAAATGTATCAAACTCTAAAGACCAGGGTAGGTTCGTTCATTTACAACATGTAGCAATGGAAACACCTCCTTATTAAGCCTCTTTACAAGTAATAACAGAATAGCAGAATTATACAAAGAGTAAAACTGCTTATAAACACAAGCTACCATGTCTATAGCATCTATAAACTATTTACTTTGTAGTAATTCTGAAGGGCACACGACACTGATGGATATAAAGAACAACAGAGCGGCAATTGCATGCCAGTACAAATAAGATTGTTCTAATAAGTTTAGCATTCTAGTTGCATAGTTGTAGCAGAAATTGGTTATACTTTGTAGAAATATCAATACTCCAAGTCATTCTAGGATGAACATGCTTTTATGCATACTGTACTGTACTTCATGCTTGTTACCGTGCGCCCTGCAGAATAGTGCTAGAAGGTAAATACGAATTATATAGTATAAATGGTATAAAACAGATAGTCTTTGTTAACATTAGCAGAAGACAAGTTTTTCTCATTCCACTATTATGCTTTTTCCATATACATGGGCAGTGAAAATGGGAACACCGTGGACCCCCCCCCAAGTCAATATAGTCTAATAGAGCAGTCAACCACTGAGTTCACAAACTCTTGCACTAAAATTTATCTGCATTGTCCTGACAATTGTCTAAAGTACTATTCAACATTTTTCTGGGAGAAAGACCTTAACTCCCCCCCAGGAATGGTATTCATGTTTAGTGTATGTTATAGTCTGACAAAAATCTACTACTGAAAAATTGGCGAAAACAACTTTGGCGAATGGGGACTCCACCTTAATTTTTAAATTATCTTATGATCGGCTCAGCATACCATGTGTTGTCGTTCACTGGTTCTTGAGACCAATGTTTAGAGTCTTATGAACTCTTTCAGGACAATGGTCCTCGTGATGGTTGATGAACCTCGAATAGGAAGCCCATGCTAACTCGCTTCATGCAGAGTGACAACTTCGTGATGAAAAACATACGGAAATGATTGATGAATAAGCTATAGCAACTTAGCCCAAGGTTTTTTTTCAACTCATAGGATGGCAAGGATAACAAAACACTCTGTCTGAGTGGTTTTCATGGCAAAACCCAAGTCGTGCATCCTAATCATGTGAGTAGTAATCAATCCCACAATCAATTTAAGCCTTAATGTCTATATAATCACTGCCCCGATGTACTGTAGCACGGCTACATACAAAATGTAACCTGGGCGGCTCCTTTGATCTGAGGTGTATGAAATACATGTAATGTTAAATACATACACACAGATATAATACAATACAGTGGGTAATATATACGGTCCAATTCATGCGTTTGCATTTAGTGCTATCACTTTGCTTTGTTGTTGGTAAAACGTAAGCATCTTCTCTCGTACTTCCTTATTGTACAACCCATAGCACAAGGAATGACTTAGTAATTGACAGTAGAGTAGAGTTACACCAGCTGTTTGTATAACAAGAAATTCTGTTGCCGGTGAAGATAGACTACTCAGTCCAACAATAGCGATCAAGAATAAATCAAATAATCCATCAATCCCCCCAGTAATCAATACAGACACAGTAGGCTTTACTTGCTCCATGAACGCTTCTACCAATCTACCCGCTCTGATGGCTTTCTCCCTATCTGCAGAACTTCTCTGTATACCATCGATGAATCGATTTGACTTGATGATCTTGTAGCGCAGGTAGGCAGAGGCAAACAGAATAAGCACAAAAGACATCACTTCAGGTACTACAAAGAATAAGAGTAATACTGGATGAGTGTTAGTTACAGCACAGGCTGCCAAAGATGGTACAAAGACAAGACGATAATTCGCAGCAATACCTACTGTAACTAATACAGCAAAAACCCATAACATTATTATCATCGCAATAATCCTCTTCTTTGTCATAATCCTCTTGTAAGAATATGGACGCAGAACACTCACTACACGATAAACAGCTAATGGAACAACCATCATTGTAATAACCCTTGACAACAGCCACATAACTGGGCTAACCACATTACAAAAATCATCCATCTCAAGGCCAAAAACATATACACTAGTGAGGTACATGTTGAAACTGAAATGCACTACTATAAACATTAGGTCTGAAACTAGAAGGTTAACAATTAGAAGGTTAACAATTAGAAGATTGTTAATATTTCTTAACTTCTTATTCTTTAGAACAACACAGATGACCATCAAAGAGGAAATAACCATCAATGAGGCTGACAACAGCAACAAGAACATCTTCAGATAGACAGCCCACAAAGGATAAATGACATTGTAAATGTCCAGCTCCTTGGGTCTATTTGACATAGTTGTATTGGCCTCCATATAAACTTTCTCAGTAGACACTGTCTTCTTCACCACTTCACTGATAGCTGCTCTGACACTTCGTGATGTCGTATGATGTCATGTGATCATCGATAAATACATAATAATAGTTAGCACTGTGTGTTGACGGTTTACAGAATTTCTTTAGAGACTATACTAGTGATGTAGATACAACATTTTAATCAGCCAATCCGACATCAATTCATTTTTTGGTGTTGATAATAGTTTGACATACAATATATGCACACACGCACGCACGCACGCACGCACGCACGCACGCACGCACGCACGCACGAACACACACACAGAACACCAAACTCACTTTTGTAAGATGTGTCGTCTCAGTGCAGCCACAGTCTCATTAGAATGAGAGAACAAATCAATATCCTCTGGTGGTCGAGAGTGTCCCATGATACAACGTACCACAAGCATGAAGGGTCTACCCCACATTGACCTAAATTTCAAAACAACACTTGCTTATTGATCAGTAATAGTTTAAAAGGTAATCAAACATAACAGAAGTCTGTAATTATATTTTTAAATAGGAGTGTAGTCAGTGTACTAATATAACAATACATACATACGTATTGTATCGGTAGCCAATATGGAGATTTCTGCTAATACCCAATACTGCTGCTAAAATTGACATAATATACCAATATTAGGGTTACTAAAGTAAAATATCGACATGTTCAAAAATAGTTTGTTAACTGCTGTTACAACTCTCACTTGAATACAGTTACAGTGGCAGTAAATTCTATTGTCTTCTTGGGGTGGAAATCAATCGTAATGCCTGCAAATTATGAGACTACGAGCTGTAATTCCCAGAAACAATGATCATTAATCACAATACTGTACTTCAACCTTCCTCTGTGAGCAAACCTTCACTAAAAAGAATTGGTGGTTTGATTGGTGAAGCATGATTTATCGGCTCACGTGATTGAGTACGGTTGTGACTACTACTAGCACAATAAGCCAAATTTGTGTCGAGTTGTGGCTGTTAAAGCCACTAAACAAGACATCAAGTAGGATATGAAGTATTAAATTACCGTAAGGATGGAAATAATGTGAGCCTGAAGTTGTTTGGATAAATGCCTATTAGTTAGTTTTTACAGTTTCTAACAATGAAACACGACAAAACTATTGGTGCTAGTTATGTTATGGATCTTAAAGTTGTTTTACGCCAAGAAATAATTATGGTTTTAAGTTGTCGAGAGAGCAAGTGATGACAAAAAGATTTTTGCTCAATACCAAGATCGCCCAGATGGTTAACCACCTCAGAATTTAACCATACTTGGTATATGACTTCTTTGCTGACGGATGACTACTTCTGTGGTGCAAGGAAGTTTTGGCTATCATTCATTTGGTCCTTGTAGACGAAAATCCGTTTTTGGACTCCAAAATCCTGTCTAAATGATGCAGCAATGACAATCATGCTTCACCAATCAAACCACCAAAACTTTTTGGTGAAGATTTGCTCACAGAGGAAGGTCAAAGTGTAGTATTATGATAAAAGATATCGTTTATAGGTGTTACAGCTCGTAATCTCATGATTTGCAGATAATTTTGATCAAATAATTTCCACCCAACAAGGCAGTAGAATTTACCACCACTGCAGCTGTATTCAAAAAGTGAGAGATAGTCCAGCAGTTTTTGCTGTATTCAGCTTGAGACCACGCCAGAATGCAGTTTAAAGTGCTTCTGGTCGTCTTTGTTCAGATCATTCATTTTGTAGACACGAACCGCATCAGTTTTCAGCTATCAAAAAATCAATAAGTGTCTAGCACAAGTTTGGTCAAAAAACAAACAGATAGCATCGTTCAGGTGATTTAAATTTTATGCACGTGATCATCAGTGCTCTTTTCCTTTCAGTACTGTATGGGGGTTCAGAGAACACAAAGGAATAGGCAGCCACCTTTATCAGTTATTAATATGCAGAATAATCGTAATCCAACTAATCTTAACAGGGAATTATTGTGGGTACATTAATATCTGGGTTGTGTAATAGAGGCCACATCACCAGTTCAAAATTTCTGTATTGGTACTGCAGTGAAAACTCAGCCCACCAAACCCCAGGGACTGCCTGATAGATACTATACAATTCCTACCCATGTACACAATTCTGTTACCTTCCATGAGGTGGGAATGCTCTTTCCTCAGCATAATCTTCATCACACTCTCCGGCATATTCTTTTAACACGGTCAAACAGCGTATCAGTTTGGTGGCTTCTGCCCTGAAGCTATCTTGGATATCCTGAGGTTCTTGTGACAATTCCTCTGGTGTGTACTTGCGAAGGTTAGCTTGTGTGCGTCTTAAGTTCTCCATACACTTGTGAATAAAAGTGTGATGTACCTGTATTGGGGTACGTATATATAGCACTGTGGCATGGCAACAAATCCTTAAAATCAACTATTATCTATGTTGTGTTTAGCTCAGATTTATTTAGTGATAGAAACAATTATTAGGGGCAGGACAGTATTCCCACAAGAGAACTATTATACCAAATACCTTACAGGAAACAGTGTGGGAAACTTTTAGTTACACCTGAGCCTCAAGTAAATATGCATACTAACAGCGAGTCACGCACCCTATGCACACCACACACACACACACACACACACACACACACACACACACACACACACACACACACACACACACACACACACACACACACACACACACACACACACACACACACACACACACACACACACACACACACTTACATGGTCTTGTTGCAGTTTGGAGCTAACATTAGTAAAAATATCCTTCAATAATTCAATGGCCTTATATGCAATAGCATGATCAGCAGTTAACACAACAAGCCATAAATGATTTAGTCCAATCAAATCAACACTTTCAGTTAAAAAACCACGTCGCCATGGAACTATCTTGCGCTCAGACTGGTTGACATGACGGAAGAATCGGTCAAAACATCTACGGAGGAGACGTGGTGATCCACGCACTAAACAATCACAATAACAAGCAACTTACTTGAATCCATACTCAGATAATATCGATGGGTTGAGCTTCATCACATTTTCTATTAGTAACTTTTTGGCGGTTTCACCTTCAATGTCAGGTTCATCACTGACCAACTAAAGAGCAAAAACATGACAAGAATAATAAGTTGTGTTTCAATGACCAACACATGCAGACACAACAAATGAACAAAACCAAAAAGCAAAGCCCTTGTCTGCCATATAAAACAATCAGTAAAACACTAGGCCACCTGGGCACCACTCAGCAGACGCTATAAATCCTCCTGGGGCAAGACTTGTATTCTACTGGGAGACCATACCATGTCTCATAGATGAGACTGATGGGCTTCTGAAATCCAGTCTAACCTGAACCTCACCCATAATGTGAGACAACAGGCTTAAGCCTGCCCACATTTATAAAGCTGGTTGGACTGGACACACACTTGCATGCGGCACACATGCACACATATACACACATACACTCTCACACACATGTGCGCATGCATGCATGCATGCATATATACACACATATACTCTCACACACATGTGCACGCGTGTACACACACATGTGCGTGCGTGTACACACACACACACATACACATGCGCACACACACACACCACACATGGACTTACTCTTGCAAACCATTTGAAGCATGCTTCCCTATCACTATCATAAGCAGGGTTTTCTATCAATGCTCTCCAAACCTACAATCACACATACAACTCCTACCAACAGTAACACAATCTAAACCAACCATTATTGCTTGAGAATGTCCAAGCCATAGTTGTCCATCTCTCAACACAAGCCTACAAAATCACAAATAACATGATATGACACTAACACGTGTATTAAATAACAGCACGAATTCAAACCGCAACAGGGCCATGGAGGGTAAACACATGGAAAGTACAGTCTACTCCATACAAGCCAAAAAAAGCTATGAAACAAAACCTAACAGATTAAAGTAGCAGAAAACAAATTAAAAACCACCCTCAAGCACTGACTCAAGACTACAAGAAACATAGTCTACTCAGTACATGGTCAAACTCAGGAGATCTCTACAGTAAGATGCATGACACAAATAGTTTAGGTACAGAATAAAGTTTCCTATGCTCATTGACGATTTAATAGATTTAATATGTACATCGCACATTCCAAAGTACATATGTATGACATATACATGTCATTTTACCTCATGAAGTCCAGCCTGTTCTGTACTTGTACCACATGGTTGAACCGGTTGTCAAGGCAAAGGTCCTCTGCAGGAATACTGTGATCTTCTAAAGGAAAGAAATAAGTTATAATATCAGCACAAAAAGGTAAACATTGTATACAGACTTATTATTACTCTTATAAGGTAACCTAATGTTTGACTTTTGCTCGGGGTTGTTCGATACAGAGCAATCTCAAAGGTACTGAATTTCTCAGTGATGGAACAAATTGCTATAGTGACAGACAAAAATTACACTGGCATTGTCATTTGGTAAGCATACGAAAGGCTGGCAGCCTCAGCCTCAGTAGCAATCCCCAAACATTTAATGAGATTTCTGCCAAACATGTTAAGAGTTTCAATCAGCAATCCAAACAGTGCTGGTGTAGATGTGAACATCAGCCATACAAACGAGTAGCGTTATGTTCTGTGGAAGCCAACTAGAGTTATAAATATGGCCAGAGGTGGTGCAGAGTTTACCGTTCCGTTTCAAAGATAAGTTAGATAACTCACCAGAAGTTGTCTCAAGTCTTCGGGAGATGCTTTAGACAACGAGATCACTGCAGCTAATATGCAAGCCAGCTTTATGATTGGGGCTGCCACAGCTTCAGAATTAAAGTTGCCACGGTTTTATGAGGATGAGGACAGCCACAGCTTCAAGATTGTACCACCATACTACAACTTCAGGATTTGAGCTGCCATTGCTTCAAGATAGGGAATCTCACAGATTATGGACAGAGGAGGGTGGAAGTGTTTTAGATGCTACTTAAAAAATATTACCTTAATTGCATAGTTATGTTCAAAATCTCACGTGAACCTCAATAGTCTTAATACAAAACCAGCAAATGGTGAGGTTCACTGGATTTTTAGACCATGCTTCCTGTAAGGATTTTAAAGGTGATGTAATTAATTTGGTAAAGCGATTAGTTTTCTAGGCAAAATTGATGAAACACTATTTCGTGATTAGCGAGTTGGAGGTATGTTTATTGTAAGTAAAACAATGATGCCACGCTTTGTTACATCATCCGCACATTTAGGTGATGCTGAAAAACAAGGGTTTACATAATTCATTTTAATGGCGCTGGATTATGGATTGGGATAGCCACATGCAACTTCAGAATTGAGGCTACCACAGCTTTAGGATTGGGGATTTGAAGCTTTGGCAGTCTTAATCCTGAATCTGTGGCATCCTCAATCTTGAAACCATGGCAGCTCTGTTCCTGAAGCTGTGGCAGCCCCAATCCTAAAAGGTTAAGAAATGTAGGCAGCCACCCTTATGGTAACCCCACTACCAAGAGTTCACAATATATTGAGGGAGGGCTCTCTCCATATAACTATTATGAACTCCTGTCATTACTCAATGGGAAACTGAACTATGTGCAAACTCTTCAGAATCATATAGTGGCTGTAGCAGCCAAAGTAACCCACAATTGTGGCATTCTATTCAGCACTTTCATATGATGTACTGTATGAGATGAACACCTTCGTTATGTGTTCAGGATTATAAAGGTCAGGTGTGGTAGCTTCTCATAAGCAAAAGTTATTCATGGAGCAGTAGACATGGAGGCAAGACTGATGGGATGGCTTCTTGGGAATGTCCAATTAGAGTACTCACCAGAAAGGAAACCCCTACCTCAACTCTCAAGGAAGGGTAATGGGGGCAAGATGGGGATCTCAGACACACCATACAGTTGGCTAGCAGTGGAGTATTAGATTGTAAAGTAGTACCCATACTGTGTGTGTTACCAACATTTGTACAATCAGAATAAGATTATCAAAGAGTTAAGGTAAGCTAAAGAATTTATAAAGACAGTAATAAAAGTATTTTAACAGAAGACAGCATGAAGCTTATTGACTACATGGAGAAGTTCATGATCAGTAAATGTACAATGTAATAAAATTAATGTGCTTGCTCACATAACTTGTCCTATCTAAGCTATACACCACTATACAGTGCACATACAGGACTTACACTGATAATACAATACCACAATCACAAGTACTATACCTTGTACAGCAATCCTGGCCTGAGCTAGGTACTGCTCCAGGTTGTGACACACAGCTGTGAGCAGCTGAAACTTCTGATCAAACTGTCCAATGATGTCATTACGATAGTAGAAATGTGATGATCGATGTTGGTTGGCAAAATGTGCTGGTATCTGGTAACAAATATAGGCAAGTTGAAACTGTGTGCTAACTACTAAAAGTGTGCATGCGTGCGTGCGTGCGTGCGTGCGTGCGTGCGTGCGTGCGTGCGTGCGTGCGTGCGTGCGTGCATGGTACATTTATATGTTAAGTTGTATCACACAAAATGGCTACTACCTCTGGGAACAGTCCAAAGATCTCCTCCATTTGTTTCAGAGCAGGCAGTACCCAAGTATTGTTCATCAACTCATCCACACATCTCCTCAACCACTGCACTCGCTGGTTCTCTCGATCCTGACGTGAAATAACAAGCAAATCACACAAGTGACACGACCATGCAGCCACTGCAAATATCTCCAACCAACCATTAGACTTATCCATTAAAAGCTTGCCTGCCCTCTTCTCCAAAGTTTGTCTTAAAAGAATTAAGCCCTATTCGATTAAAAGCTTCAAATGTAAAGCTAAACACTGTTAGGCTCCCAGAATAGCATAAGCAATGTATAAGCCCTTGAGAAATACAAACAGCAAGGTATATACACACCTGGGAACACGAATAGTCCAGAATCTTGAGATGTGCATTGAGGGCGTGATCCATGGTATCCGTCGGACAATCA
Source organism: Dysidea avara (assembly GCF_963678975.1). Taxonomy (NCBI): domain Eukaryota; kingdom Metazoa; phylum Porifera; class Demospongiae; order Dictyoceratida; family Dysideidae; genus Dysidea; species Dysidea avara. The sequence goes on from NC_089283.1 coordinate 21,533,455, forward strand.
TCACGGTGAGCAAGATTCCACAGCAGACCTAGCACCTGTCATAAAAGTAGAAACTATTAATTCAGAACCTCCTTAGCTTCTGAGGGGACCAAGGACACAATTCAAAAAGTATATGTAGCGTACATTATTGTAGCTATGTAAAAGCTTTAAGAGGGGATAATGTATCAAACATCATTTTCACCACCAATATAGCTATAACTATGGCACAAATGCTTTGGAGGGAAACAAAACTGCAGATTACATTTAAGTCACACATCATTGGGTGTAAATTATAGACACTATTGACTAATAAATTTCATCCAATAATCCTACGCACAACTTATTAATTTTATATCTCTTTCTACAATTAAATAGCTATGTCTACCTTGCCAGCCATTACTCCCTCTTTATCATCCTCAGCAAGATGGCGTATGAAAACCAAAAGGTCATCCCTCTGCTTCTTGCTAGCACCTACCCAGCTCCGCTGTATAGAAATAAGACAACAGTTAAATAAGGCACAATTTGGCAGGGAAGAAAATTTGTTATACCTGAAAGCAGCCAAACAAGTGGTCCAGTTGTTCAGGAGAAAAGTCCCATGCAAGTCTCGCCAATAAATCATGAATGTTCTTTACTATGGCTTCGTGCTTTCCATCCTACATACAAAACAATTTCTTGGTGAAGAAAAAATAAAACGAAAAGACAAAATTAAATTCACTTATAGGAACAATTAAAATTAACTGTATGTTCTATTAGACTGTTCCATACACTGACCTGGCAAGCCCAAATAGCATCCAAGTCTTCTACAGACAGGGAATGTTCCTTGATACAAAATCTCAATATCTTTTCTAGTTTTTCCACATACTATGACAATAATATGGTGATGAACAGAACTTGGTTACAAGCCACAGTGCTTACCTGAGGCTGGTGGAGGTTGTCCCTTAGCACAATTGATAGCACATTGTGCTCCTTCATCCATGCCTGCACAAGGTTGACACGTAAGGTGATATAAAAACGTGATATACAATGACATATGATGACACAGTAGTTACAGATAAGACAAACAAACACACATAGATACAGAAGGACAGACAAGACTCAATGGTAACAGACAGGCAGATGCCCAAACTTAGATAGATGAGCATGTAGCCAGCATATAAGGTGAACATGGACAGACGGATGGACGGACAGACAAATACACTCACAGCCACCTGATGAGCACATAATGGACAGACAGATGGACAAGCACACTTACAGCTAGCTTATCAGCAGTGATGTGGTCCTCTTCCATCTGATGTTGGTAGTTGTAGATCTGAGGATGATGACTCGGGATTATCTTGTTGATCTGTAGATAAAATTAACAAACAAGTAAACATGTAAACTCCACAAATACATAAAATCACTTTAGGACCGTTCTGAACACCTTAGGATCACCTCACAACAGCCTAATGATAAAGGTGTCTGTCAAGCAGGAGTCCACAGTGTATAATGCAATCACAGGTACTTTATCACATTTTGATAAGCATGGTTTTTGTTTTCAAAGTTATGTATGTGGGCTACATCCAAACTGGATATCATGTAACTAGGACACCTCCTACCTATCCACAGTCTCAAACATATCCATGCCACAATTAGTAACTATTGTGGACTTGGCTGTCATGTGACCAAACAGAAGTTCCCATCAATTATCCCTTCATGCACCAATTCTTGTGGAGGTGTTCTCATTTCGAGCGTCCACATTAACATGTTTCACGTACTATATACTGCACATCCCTGTCTATACTTTTCCACTTAGCAACTTAAGATACCCACAAGATAACCAAGGACAAAGCATGCAAGGTGAAGTACCAAATACCACCAGCTTGTGCTAAATTGTGCTAAATAACCCACCTCATTGAGAGCATTCATCTTCCCACTGAAGGAGGATATCTTTAGCAATCTGAGAATCATTTTCAAACGAAATGCCTCCACATCTTCTCGGCCAGGTATACGCCTTGATAAATGTCTCAGAGACTATACAAAAATCAAGGAATATACACACACATACGTGCACGCACACCAACATACACTCCACTAAACACACTACATTACACTGGAAAGCAAAAGACAACCTTAGGCTGCCAAATGCATGTTAACATCTATCCAGAAACACTGGGACACTCATGCACTATACTTAGGTACTAGGAGTCAATGCAAGCAATCCCTTTTGTAGGATACACGCATGGACACATGCGCCTTGTGTACATGCACACACCACACACATACACACCACACCTTCATTATAGAAGAAAAGGTGTCACTTTTAGCCTCTGATGCAGCTTCCTTCTTCAATGCATCATCCATGAGATTATCCAAAAAGTCCAACACCTTGTCCTAAATTCCCAGAAGAGAAGGTGGAAATGAGAGACAACTGTTAACGCAAAAATGTCCAATAGAACAATGGAAGTCTTACCACTACTGGAATAATATATGTCTCCACACACATAGTACTAAGGAAGTCTGCACAAAGTCCAAATGGTCTGTAAAACAAAGCAAATTACAGGTAACATTGATACAAGTAAATATATGACCACAAGTGACTACCAAATAAGTAAACACTTGTTTATGTATTTTCTAATTAATACCCACCTAATCATTGCAGCTATTATAGAAACATTCAGAGCTGAGCCTTTTAATATTCGATCTCGGAACTTCTCAAATCCACCGTGTTCACCAAACAAGTTGATCATATCAACCAACCAGCCCTGAACAAAACAATCACAGTGACACAAATGCACAGATGCACCTACTGTACACATAGAAGTATGAATGAGTGCGGCAGCACACACAAATTGCCAACATTCAATTACCTTTGGAGCTTGGGTTTCATAAGGTCGTGCAAATATCTTGTGTTCTTCAATATCCTGTAAAGGAGAATATGCTACGCAGTTGGACATACACACACTGCACATACACACGCACACACAAAGCCTTACTACAACATACAAAGTGTAGACATGTACAGCTCCAACACAAAGCAACTAACAATACATACCTTTCCACAAGTCTCTGGATCGTAACGATAGTTGTGTACATTCCATCTGCAAAAATAAGCTATTTTCATGCATTCAACCTCTCACATGCTTAACACAAGTACAGCAGAACCTGTCACTTATCGACCAAATTTTTGGACTTGGTAAGCAGGTGGCTTCAGTAGACAGGTGGATTATTGTATATGTGACTGACTGTCTTTGGGAAAACTCGAGTATAAAGAAGCACTTATTCAGAGTGCTGTAGCTCACCAATGGTTGAAGCTATGTGTACCAAATTTTAGCATATTTTATACTAATTCCTTACCCTCTGCAGCATCTACTATGCAAGTATAGCTAACAGCCAAGTTTGGAGCATGCAGAGGTAAATGAGGGCAAGTTATGGGCTCAAAGTCAGCTAAAATGAAAGGAATTTTACAGAACAAGACTTTATCCAATATCACAGGAGTTGCACAGCCACATAGCCATCCCCAGGTCCCAGACCACTGGTACATCTCACTACTGGGCTTAGAAAAAGCAGCCAGCAATACTGGTCACTTAACGCTATTTTAATTATTCATGTAGGTTTCCACTATGGAAAAGTCTAACTTGCTGTCATGGAGGGTAATAACAGTTTTCCCAGACCCAGTCATACGACAAACTTGTCAGCTGGGGAATTTGAAGTTGGCCATTTTTTAGGTGGTCGCTAAAATAGGTTCCAATGTAATACATAGAGTGTAAAATACAAATACGAATGCCCAATATAAATACTCGACTGACTTGTTTAGTGGGTTGATTACCAAGTTCAACAAGTCATGCAGGACAAACCAGTCCTGGTCCATCTTCACTGCACAAATCTCTATCAAGAGCTTAGCACAGTTGAAGATGCAACGCTACATGAATAAGAAGCAAAATATAACACACAACACACACACAATGTTAGGCATGTTCACATTCTGTGAGGTAAAAATTGCAGGAAATACATGTAGTATATGCATTCAGCAGGCGTACACATTTATTTCACTCGTGACAGAAATCATTAAATTAATTTTTGCTTATGAGAAATGGCCACTGAAAAAGAAGTAGACAACAGAAAAAGAAGCAGTGCATTATAAGCCCGTTACCCTTTACCCCCAGCAAACCTGTGATATCACATGAATGCCTTGGAAGACCACCTGGCTGGTTGAGAAGTAACAAGTGCAATCCTACTACACTAGCAACATACAACTAGAACCACCTTAATTAATGGCTGGCTCCTCCCTTTATATATCACTGGAGTCTCGTGCCCCAATTATAGTAGCTACTGTAGCATGAAACAGAGCTCTCTTTTTGTAAAGAGAAATGATGAGGAATCTCAGAAAATATCTCTGGGCAACACACACACACACACACACACACACACACACACACACACACACACACACACACACACACACACACACACACACACACACACACACACACACACACACACACACACACAGACACACACAGACACACACTACACACACTTGTATCTCTTCAGCTACAGCCACAACTTTTAATCCAAAAATCACATGAAATACAATTACACTGTGGAGATTTTTGAAAAGCTAAATTCTAACAGGATGATGAAATTACATTTTAAAGCTATACTTCATTCTGAAATTGCAAGTTTACCGCAATTATTGACAAATCCGTTTCATCTTTTTTAATACACACCACACAATTCATTAACCACTGTGCAACAAATGTATCCAGACATGGAGTTAACCACACTTGGTTTAAATAAGCTACAATGTTAACATCTTACACTACCACATGTGTGGTATTTGTTCCATCCCAAGGAAAAATGGAACAAGGAAATATAAAGAACAACGTACAATATATATCTACAGGTATATGACAGGTCCATAGGCTCAACATTTAACTTTGATACTATACATGTAGCATAAAATCCACCAGTCTTAATAATTTCATGTACATCCTTGACATACACAACTGAAGGGTATGCTATACAAAATGATTCATGCAATTAAATTGCGATTGCAACTGACAAGCACACTGCTACACAAGGCATCATGCTATTGTTCAGTCAACACATGTGTACATGAATGATTTGTACAGGGTATTTCTGACTGCCGCATTTCATTTACAATTTGTAAGCTGAAAATTTTATTTTCTGGGTTTATTTAAAGCTAAAGTTCTGCGTGAAAATAAAGCCAAATTTCCTTACACAATTAAAATGTGCATAGATTAAACAAAAACCCGCCTAATTTTTTCCTTAACATCCCAGAAAAAAAGGTTAGCATAGAGGATGCATAATGGAGTTATGCATTGTAAAAAAAATCATACTTATTATTAGCTCACCTGTATTTCTTCTTTCCAGTTAATGACAGCATCATCAAGCATGACTTTGGTGAACGACATCGTAAGTCCCTCTCGGAAAAATCTCTGGCATGGTTCACTTTTATCATCCACACCTAAAGAAACAACTTACAGGGTGACATTATGTGACTTGTATAAAGCATACCTTCATGGCAGAGGATAATTGCGGCATGCAGTAATTGTTCTAAATCACTTCTAGCAAGCACTGGTACAACCCAGCGCAAACGATTTAACTGTTCATCTAGAGCATCCAAAGCTCCAACAGGAAACGGAGGATCTCCGACTAAAGGATACTGAAACGGCTCTTTTTCTTCTTTCCCATCTGCTTGAGTCCTTTTCACTTGCTGCTGTTGCAGTTGCTCTTGCTGCTCCTTGGTTTCATCTTTCGTTTCATCAGAATCTTGCTGGCTATTTTCACCTCCACCGCCTCCATCCTGGTTACCGGATACCTCCGTGTTATTATTGTCGTTGCCGTCATGACCCTCCTCACCCTTATCCGGGTGTGTTTGATTACCTTCAAGCAACGGCATTTATACCACTTACGTCTAAAAACTAAAAATTAAATAAATAAAAAGGTCCCGAGTGCTCCCGCGATGTTCAGTAAAAGTCCAGAACTCTACTACTTGTCCGTAAGTTAAGATACATTGACGATTAAGTTCGGTTCTACTTCAGTCTGCAGCCCGATACGGTGACGCAGTATTGGTTGTAGTCTAGCAAAAACTAACAATGACTTCGCATATATGGCTGACCTCCTTAGCTGGACGCCATTTTCCAATAAACACGTGAGAGCAGCTCGCGTGCGCACAAAAAGGGAGAAATCCCTTGTAGTTTGAGTTGTGTAGTTTCAATAAGAAATGGACGACCTAAACGAACCACAAATAGACTTGGATAAAATTAGGGAGTCCAGATTGGAAAGGACGAGAGAAGTTATGAAGGTAGCTACTTGACTTTTTGTTGTAGAATTTTTAGTGAACGAAAATTTGATAGGAGCTTGATCACGATATTGCTGTTTCCGTGTTGCCTGAAACTCATGAAGAAACGAGGTTATCAGAAGAAGATGAATTAGAGACCAAAGCCGCCATATGTATACAGAAACATTTTAGAGGGTATTTAGGCAGAAAACAATACAGAAATAGATTATTTGAACAATTTGAAAAGGTGAGATGACACAATATTCAAATAGACTGTGACAATGTAAGTCAACTGAACAGATTTCTATATAAAGGTAACTGGCTTTACCAAATATGTTAATAAAATCAGACAAAGCCTTATAACAAGCACTGCACACACACACACACACACATCTGTTATAGACACAATACTACAAACAGAGCTATTGAGCTACAACATACTTAACGTATAGGATGAAGAAGAACGATTAAGAAAACAGAAACTGCAAACTGAAGAAGCTGAACTACTGGTTGAAACGTTAGCCTAGTCCTCTATTAATGTCACATCACCTGTAGTTATTCTTTACAGAGCTAGGCTACAGTTAGAAGCTGAGGAGGATGATTCCATTCATAGAAACAAGCAGAGAATGTTGAATGTCTGTGCAACAAGGTATTGAGGTTGTGTGGTGTATTTCATTGAATTCTTTGTATTTAGAATTCAGCGAGCTTGGAAGGACTATGCAGCCCGTAAGTCTACGAATGGCAATTATAAAGGAGTATCATTCGAAGAGGAAGTGTTTCGAGCTACTGGTTTGAAAGTTGATGAGCTAATTGGTGTCCACATTACAAGTACTATATCAGACCAATCAGATGTGAGAATTGATGCATTTGAAAACCCCTCCATTTTACATGACAACAGTTCTGACAATGAAGAATGCCACACAGAAACAGAAGACAGTAACTTAATTACTGCAGACCTCATGGAAACCCAACATGATGTAGAAGACATTAAAACTAATGATGACATTAATCTGGCTACCCAGAAAAATGATAAAAGGGTTAGATTTACTTTACCAACAAGTGAAGAAGGGAAAAACACAGAAGGATATTCAAGAGATACAAAGGCAAAACACAGTGTCAATGAAGAATCTGTAACTAATGATGGAACATCTACTGTTGAAAAAATGACAGGATATCTAGATGACAGAGGTGATTTTATTTTGTCACACAGTTCAGTGCCAGACAAAATTCCAGTTGAACAAATACATCAAATGGGATATATGCAACTGAGAGAATTAAAGTGTAGCTTGGAGACCATACTTGGCAGTAAGTCTAAATACTCTAATAGAACACACACTTGTACATGTCAACTATGAGAAACTTTAGTACTGCAACATAATGAAGCCATTCTATATAGGGCTTTCTTAAGGATCTATAGATGAGCGATACTTAGAATTTGAGCTCTTTTCAGCTTGAATAGTGTCTTGGAATTTTAAGAGAATGTCGTCAATAGGCTTCCCTTTACTGTAAGTAGTTCATAAATTACTATCACTTCTTTGAGAATCACACCAACTTTGGAGAGTCCATAAAATTAAGCTAAACATAGCACCATCACCCTGCAACTACAATTATGACCTCTGGAGGTTTCTTATTGAAGCACACGTGACATTATTAAGGTCACTATACATTTTCCATCTGTAGCACTTTCAGATGAGCTGGTCAGTGAACTACAACACAGAGAGAGATTACAGGCACATAATGAATCCATGTTGGAGAAAATTCAGAATTTATCACGGTTAGTGTTTAGACAGTAAAGGTAACATTGTAAGTCTAGAAAACATTCACACAAGCAGATTTTGCAAAATTGTATGATATAAAAACAATAGTCTATCATTTGCCACCCACTTCTCAAAAACAATTTATACAGCACAATGTCCAGTTGGCAATAAAATGTGGCAAGTAAATGTTTTTAGATTTTAAATATGTGCCAGATTTGCAAAAATCCCACATGTTTATGCAAGGCCAGTATACAGTGGAATACATTAAATAGGTGAAATATTTGGCCACCTGTTTTGCAATGAGAGAAAATGCTAATGTTTGCCAAAGCAAGAAGAGATTGAACATGTTTGTTTTATGCTAGTGAATGCTTTCAAAGAGATGCAGCATTAGCTTATTGGACAAGTGGTTCACTATTGTCTTTTGCTTGCAGTCTGTTTGTAGCACAGGTATCCTAATAGAGCAGCCAATTACTCTAATAGAGCAGTCACCTCTATATTAAAATTAGGAGTGGTTATTTTTTATTTAGTACTACTCTTAGATGCTATCACTAATTATAATCCGAAAATTTTCCTGGGGCATGCCTCCAGTCCCCCTAGAATGGCATCCATGTCTGTTGTATACTTCAAACTTCATTACGTAACTTTTGTTGCCAAAGTTGTTCCCCTCCATCCTGTTAGAGTAGTTAGCAAGAAGTCAACTACTCTAATTGAACAGTCACTTTTAAATTTCTCTGAAACTGTAAGTAGCTGCTTAGTTTATTCCCTCTTTCACCCTTAACTTGTTCCACTACCCCTGACTGATGGGATTCACAAAATTATCATAACTTGCCATATATGTGATGCAATCTGAAAAACCGGTCTTATCGCCTATTTAAAAGTATTGAGAAATGCTGGTTTTAAGTATTTAACATGTTGTAGCTTGCCAATGGTTGAAGCTATGTGTGCCTAATTTTCACAAGTTTTACACCAATTCCTTACCTTCCAGAGCATCCACTGTCAGCAGCTAACTTTCCCACCATTTTAGATAGTTTTTAGACTGGTTGGCTGTATCATCTGAGCTCCAAATGGGGAGGGAGGCGGAGGCCAGAAGGAGGGTAAGAAGCTGTATAAAAAATTGAAAAGGGAGGCGTAGGGATGAATTAGGTGCCATTCAGGTCTCAAAACTGGCTAAAATTCACAGCAGAGGTCTTTATTCAACACCACGGAGCTGTACAGCCACATACAGCCATCCCTTAGGCTGACTAGAGCTCCATTAAGACCCCACACCGCGTGCACGTACAGATTGCCACTGAGCTTGGGAAAAGCAACCAGCAAAAGCAGACTACTCAAGTCTAGCTGTGAAATTTGATAGTTTATTCATGTGGCTTTGTGTTCTTGGTGAAAAATCTAATCTGCTGACAAGGGCAATAAGACTGGCATTCCCAGATCCAGTCACATATGTACAGTACTTTGCATTGTGAAATCAATGTCAAACGTGGCTTTGGCAGACTCAAAAGAAATTTTGACAATTTTGTGACAGCCCATGGCCAGATTCTCCCATGGTATCATTTTGTTAATGAAGTGCGTGCAACTATATTTTGTTGTTTGCTATAATAGAGAATATTTTTCTACAGATTAGTCCAAGCACAGCACAAGTTAGTGCAGAAAAGACCAAGGATCAAATCATAGCTGGAACTATGTGGAATTCATTGCCCCTAGCTTGTAAAATTTAGTCCCCACAATTGCAAATGAACAGAATATATTTGTACAAACAAATGACTGCATAGCAGTATTGTATATTATAGTCAACTACAATCTAAGTGTACATAATGAAACAACAAGTGTATTAAATTTAAAAATGTGTAAAAAAGTCTCGTCAAATCTTTTTCTTCTTCTTTGGGGGCTTTGCTGTTGATTCTTGTTCTACTGATGGAACACTGACAGATGGTATAGCTGGTTTTACAAGAGACAATTTCAGTTTAGTGTGTTGCAGGCCTGATTTTTCAACTGACAACTGTACGACTACTTTGTCGAAGGTTCGGAACCTTGTACGACCAACCAACAAGGTAGAATTATCTTCATCATATTCAAGCTTAACAGACGTTTCCCCTTTCTTGTCTAAGAACAACATACTCTCTACGCCATAGCGGGGTACCAAGACTTGTAAGGCATTCCTCTTCGCAAACAAGATATAAGCTTCTTCTTCAACCACCTTGTCTTTGAAAAAGAGATGGGTGTGAAGTTGTATGGAGGCTCGAGATGCTCGCTGTGCCATCAAGTGTCGACGGTTGAGATTGTTACAAATCTTTTGGGTGTTATGTTTGTCCAACAGTTTCGGGTAAGTTTTGTCGGCAGTAATGGCAACAGCAAGAAGACGGTGAACCATCAAATCAGCATAACGTCTGATAGGAGATGTAAAATGAGTGTAAATTGGTGTGGCCAGTCCGTAATGGTGAAACTCTGCTTCGGGAATTGTTCCTGAACTGAAGTAGACAGCTTGCATCATGAAGCGTGTAGTTAAAATACGAATCAGGGTATTGAAATAAGGTTGGTTGGGTATCTCTGCTTTGTTCAGTGAACTGGCTAGCTCTTTGGCTGTTGCTACATCTAATTTAACATTTCTGGCACCAGCACATTTGATAAGTGTATCAAAGTTTGAGACATTTGGTGAAGGATGTCGCCTCAACACAGCACAGTCTGGAAAATGATCATGAATCTTTAATGCAACTGTAATATTAGCCAAAAGCATGAATTCTTCCACTAAAGAGTTAGTTTCTTTGAGTTCCTTTGTTGCAAGACCAGTTGGATCATGTGTCTCACTGTCTACTTCAAATCTCACCTCTGGGGATGCTAGATTGAGTGCTCCCTTGGTCATACGCTCTTGTTTCAGGATTTTAGCAAGACGATTGAGTCCTCTCAGGCTGAGTGTTATTTCATCACTTAGTTTTGGATCATCAATCTTAGCTTGAGCTTCTGCATATGTCAAGGCAGCACGAGACTTTATGATACTTTTTGCAAACCATTTCTTGACAATTTCAGCATTTTGTGTCATTTCCCAAATACAAGAGAAAGCAAATCTTTCTTCTCCACCACGAAGTGAACACAGATTTGAGCTAAGCAATTCTGGGACCATGTCAATACGTTTATCTACCAGATACACTGTATTTCCTCTCTCAGCTGCCTCCCTATCAATGGCAGTATTTGGTCGAATGAAATGAGAGACATCTGCAATGTGTACGCCAACCTCACAGTTACCATTGTCCAGTTCCCGGTAGTGAAGAGCATCGTCAATGTCTGTACAGCCAGGAGGATCAACACTACATATACAAAGGTGACGTAAATCCGTTCTCTTTCTAACGTCATCTTCGGTAATCAGCCATGGCAATTGTGGGAGGTCAGCTAATACAGCAAGGGAGAAAGGTTGGTGGGGAACTTCGTGTTCTAACAAAAGAACTTCATTCTCAGTGTCCTTGTCTCCAATCTGACCAAGGGCAGACACAAAATGACCTTGAGGAAACCGAGACGAACGAGGCCAAGAGTCAATACTGACAACAATTCTCTGACCAAGTAGAGTAGGTCCTTGGCGTGTTTCAATACGAATCCTTGGAATGCTATGGTTAGCTGGTACAAATGTGTGATGTGCCCCACGCATGTCAGGAAGTGGTAACAATGTCCCACAATAGGTCCTCCAGTTCCGTCTCACTATACCAACAACTCTACCAGTTACCTGTAAGTTAGACTCTTTCACAGCGACTGGTTTTAAGATTTTGTCATCAACTTTTTCTTCTACAGTGTCCTCAGCCTCTTTGTCGGTCACAACACCACTTGGGAGAGACCACTCTGTTTCTGGGAGGATCTCTATAGCAACCGTGTCTCCATGAACTGCTCGATTTAGATTCTGCAGACCCTGTATTAGAACCCATCTCTCTACGCCATCAATTTCAACTGAAATACTGCCCTCAAGATAATTCTCTCTGGAAGCTTGAAAGGTACCTTGGTACAATTTCTTACCCTTAATGCCAGCAAGTACTTTAGACAAGCTCAAGTGTTCAGGGAAGATAATTTGTGACTTGGCAGACGGAACTTCTGACTTTTTTGACAGTTTATCCACAATACCAGGACAATCCACAAGTGCCTCAGCATATTCAAACACAGTATAAGCAGTAAGATTGGCATCATTTGCTTTCTTTTTGCTATCTTCATCCCCTGATAACAGCACTGCTTTAGCCTCAATACGTGCCTTCTCAAAATGTTTTGAATACCAGTCTACAGCTTTCCTGACTGAATCATTGCTGCCATCTGATGATTCCCTTACGTAAGTTTCCTTATGATGTTCATTGCTGAAGACGTAAAAATTCTTATCTGGGTTGCTGACTGCGTCCCGTATTCTTTTGTATACCGTGAGTCTCTCTTGACGAACTGCTTGCAAAACTGTCTGCAAAACAATTACATTATTGATGGCGTTGTCTTCTAAGAAATCCACTTGATGCAAAGCCACACTCACATCAGGAACAATGTAATGAGGATATGGACACAAGGTAGATTCGATTATGGGGACACCTGACAGTTTGCTGGATGTAAGATTTGTCGGGCACGTGGAACAGTCCTCGACCCCACAACTAATATCACTTCTGAGATAATGTTCCCTCACTATTTTAAGCACTGCTCCTTTCCTTGTCTTCTTAACAGATGTCTTCAAATATCGCTCACTTAGGAGCGCCATTCCCACAAGCAGTACACGTGATTATCCAATATAAAACGCACCTTTGCTAAGCTCGCCCACGTGGTCCTCTAAGTCGAGGCAAGTGCAGAAAATGCAGAAATGCACTGAAATGGCTTTGCTGAAGACTGCATCGCATACATCTCAACTGGTAGAGTTGTGTAGTGTTACGAGCACTGGTGAAATAATTGGTATGGACGAGTCTTTGCTGTAAACATAAATGTTCATCATGTGGAACGAGATGTGCTGCTAAAGAAGTGCATCCGATTTTAGTGGAGGGAGTTACCCCAGAAGAACGCGATGCTACAAAAGTATCTTTTTTACTGAATGTGCCTTTATGAGTCGATTGCATCGTCCTAATGTGGTGCAATGGTTAGGAATCCATCAATTATCCTACTCGTGAAGCTAAGTTACCATGGCTTGTCATGGAAATGATGGAAATTAGCCTGAAGGGTTTCCTGGAGAAATATAACAAAGATCAAGTTTCTCTTCACATCAAATTATCCATCCTGGTTGATAGTTCTCAAGGACTGGAGTTTCTCCACAGTCAAGATCATGAAGATGTTATCCACAGAAACCTCTCCTCCAATGATATACTTTTAACAAAATATTTATAGCAAAAGTTGCTGATCTAGGAGTAGCCGAAGTAATTGAGCATAATCGAAAGAAGACACAAACTCAAGACACCTGGTACGCTTTATTTCATGCCACCTGAGGTGCTGTCTGTGAAACCACGATATGGCAAGTCAGTAGATGTGTTCTCATTAGGATGTGTTGCCTGTCATGTCATGTCTCATCAATGGCCAGAACCAAAGGATCGTGTTCTAGAACTTGAAGATACTATGATTGCCCTCACAGAAATACAGACGAGAGCAATATCTTGAATCATGCTGTGAATTATCATTAAAACAGTTGGTAGAGTCATGCTTACATAATAAACCAGCGAAACGGCCTGAAATATCATCAGTGTGTCAAGAGCTAAAGCATATTAAAGCTTCAGTAAATCAACAAGATCCTTTAGGCCACCAATTGTAGATTCCTTGTTTCCTGTCACCCACCCGCATGGTAATTTTAAAGCTGCATGCAAATTTATTATTGCATTTAATAGTCATATGACCTAAATATTAATACTGGCAGGGAGTTCGGTTGTGTCATTGGGAGGAAGAGGATAGATGGACTCTGATGTGAGATTCTGATGTAATTTTAGTGCATGACATCCAGCCTAATACTAGCAGTGAATCTCTTCAAGTAGCCATTGGTAAACTTGAGATGTTCATCAACACGAGTCCCATTCTCAATCTGTTATTAATGTGTGAAACATTCAGAAATTTGTACTGTTGAAGTTGATGGTACAAAGTCAGGTTAGTAAGTACAGTACTAGCTAGCATGTGTCACCACAAGCATGGCAAACCCAGCAGCTCTATACATAAATGCCTTTCTGGCTGCTCAGGAAACACTGCAATGCTTCAAATCTAAGTTTGAATCTTAGTAATCTAGCTCTCCTGAATCTCAGAGAAAAAAGCAATTTGGAGTTTTAATATCCTTGATATTAAATAATAGATTTTAACAATATAATAAATAATAACCGCCCGCATGGTAATGTTTGTCTGACTAGGGCAGGAAACAAGGAATTTACAATTGTTGGCCTTAGCTATAACAAGTGGTATTAAGCTGTTTGATGCAATTCTAAAAGAAAGGTTGAAAAATGAGAGATTGGCCTCTGACATTGAATTGGCCAATCAGAAACTCAAAGAAGTTGAAAAGTCTCTTACACAAGCTCTAAAGGAAAAAGTAGAAGAATTACAAAAAAAAGATTCAGACTATTTCTCTCAATAAGCAACCTCAGAAAGTGGTATGTAACTATCCATATTAATGTGTAGAAGTATCATACAGTACAATAGTAATCATATGGTATTGTAGTACTGTACATGGGCTTTCCAAAAATATCTAGCCTCACTATTCCTTCATAACAGCTTGGCGGTATATGGTTAAGCATAACCAAGCCAAAAAATGCCTTCAGAGTGACCCCCCAAACAAGTTTATATTGAATTTGGTAAAAATTTCTAATACTTTTCCACTAACCATAGATATTATACTAGTAAAAAAATATTAATTTAAGAATGAATGGTATTACAGCATAGCTTATGGTGGGAAGTCCCTACTTTGGCATTGAACAAAATTGCTATAGCTAATATGCCAAAGTAGGGACTTTCCCACTAAGCTATGCTGTAATACCACAATTCATCTCTTGTTTCACTACTTTTATTGTATAGATTCCTACTTCATTTTTAAATTAACAATTTTTTTAAAATACTTATTATTTTTATTTTATATAGTACAGTACAACTTGTGACTGTTCTATTAGAATTTCATACATGACTATCAAATGCCTTGGATAGATCTAATATATCAACATCTACTTGGAGTTTGTTATTTAATGCTTTGGCAAAGTCATATAAGTTGTTCAAAAATTCCTGGTGTAGCTCGAGTAATCGCGTCCGATTTTGGAGCCCGTCTGATATTAGATACATGAGTTACTCTAGCTTTTTCAGTCTGCTTGAAATGAAGATCAAGATACTCTAATAGAGCAGTCAATCACTCTAATAGAACAATCACTCGGTCACATTTACATTTTCTTTAACTACTTGATTTATTAACAAAAACATAATGAGATCGTCTAAACTAGAACTTTGATTAAATATTTAAAAAATGGGCCTTGACCCCATGAATGCTTCAACTCCATGCGGTGTGTGGATTTCATTGTCTTAAAGTACTCTTTGGCCTGCTCCACTGCATGCCCGTACTGAGAGGCTCTCCAGTCCATATTCACTGTGACATTCCAATACATTTATGCATAGATACAGATGATATAATTACAGTAGCAGTAGAAATACTTTGCCAAATGTCATCCATATAGCTGGTCTTGAGCTTGAATTTGCTGCCTAAATATTTATGTTATTTTTATTGACAGAAATGCCACCAAATTATTTTCAAAAAAATTTCCTAGGGGAACATGCCCCCAGACCCCCCTAGTTTGATGTAATCCCGTACAAAAAGGTTCACCTTTTCTTCTAAAAGAACCTACAAAAGTCTGGGTATTGTGAGGATAAATGAGGCTGTTTTTGTTGGTGTTATTTGGCTGGAGACAAACCTTTGTATCTCTACTATATAGCACTTTACTGCCACTGTACTGTACTGTATGATGCCAACCTGCCAACTTTATATTCTTTATGTTTTTGCCTGTGAAGCAACTAGTCAAGTTGAACTAATTCCTCACTATGTGTAATGTAATTTATTAATTTCGTAACCACCATTATCACCTGTGGAAAAAACACCATGACCATTATCACCTTTGGATATCACCTGTGTAAATAATACCACCATTATCACCTGTGGAAATAGCAGCACAACCATTGTCACCTGTGTAAATAATACCACCATTATCACGTTGTCACCTGTGGAAATAATACCACCATTATCATCTGTGGAAATAACAGCACGTTTTTCTAACAAGTTGCACTCTAAATTTAGTTATAAAGTGACGGTGTGCAGTGTTAGGGGTAACGAGTTACATGATAATTATTACTGCTTTTCTATTGTATTGTATTGTATTGTATTAATGCTTTACAGTGACCAGCACTGAAGGTCTGCAGCAACATGTGCTGCAGCCTTAGGATTACCTTACCTAATTTCAAGGACTTAGACTTAGTGACTTATAGCTGAAAAGGTGTAACAGAAAAGGGGCCAAAGTAAGGAAAAAAAATCCCTCCAACCCCAGGAATCGAACTGCAGGTCACCCAATGTCTAGTCAGGGCCACACTCAGTCTCCTCCAGGAGGGATGGATTTTCTTCCTTAATCCTAAAGTATTTATTGTATTAATGCTTTACAGTGACCAGCACATAATGCTGTGTGTGTGATAACTAACGAAATATGCTATAAAAGCCAGTAATATAACTTACTTAAAAATGTAACGTGTTACCTACCATAATTTTTTATTTTCATGCAAAAAAATTTGTGTAAAAATATTTTCATATGATTTATGTAAATGACTGCTCTAGTTCGATTTTGTATAAAAATTTTCGTGTAAGAAATTTTCATACAAATTTTTCATACTAAAATTATTTTACAACGAAAAAAAAGCTAATTACGGTATGTAATGAAGTTACTATAATGAGTCTCATATTAAGTAATTTTATTACTGCAAGTAACAAAGTTTCTATAATCAATGTATCAATCAATGCTGTTTAATATACTGTGTCTGGTTGACTTATGTACACTTTAAGCAGTGTGATGGGCAACTAACCAAATGCATCCAGATTGTAATTAGTAAAATTATTTTCTGGGGGGGAGGGGGGGTCACTTAATCAGGTCTGCCAAAAGAAATCCGGAGGCTATAGGCAGTAAAAACAAGTAGGATCCAGAAGGTGGGCTTTGGGGGCTGAAGCCCCCCTTCACTTTTAGGCTTTACTTAATCAATATGCTGAGGATTATAGTGAAATTTTGTCTTAGCATAATTATAATTATGATCACTAATAATACAAATACCCATAAACCCACCTTATAAACATCTTTCCAAGGCATTATTAGTGGATTTATGCTAAAAGTTATGCAACAAGGACCCGGATCAGCATTGGAGGTATACAAGATCGAGATACTCTAATAAAGCAGTCACCTAACTACTCTAATAGAACATTCAGTGTAAGCAAAAAAAAAAGTTGGTTCTGTTATGGAATTTTTCCAAATCTTCGTGCGCCTATACATACAATGTAGTGCATTGGTCTATTTAAAGGCTTGTTCATCTACTTGTGTAGATATTACCGGTACCAGTATCAGGTACACAATTTTCATCGAAAATTCTCTCAGATTCAATCTAGTATCATTCAAATTTCAAAATATTCCCATGTGCTTGGTTACCCAAACCTTTCCATTAGCAAATGCTGCAAGAGCCATATATCTAAAGGCAGTATATAAAATATCTACAGGCAGAAATATGCATTTTGTGTGGAAATGTCTCCAAATTGCAGTATTTTAGCATCTATTTTTCAAAAATTTCCTGGGGGGGAGGGGGCATGCCCCCAGACCCCCCTAGTTCCAGCATGGTGTGCTTTGCATACCTCCATCCAAGAGATTAGTACCTTGAGTTAGCCCCCCCTTTATAAATCCTAGATCCGCCCCAACTATATGTTATATTGTTTATATAGTGTCTGTGTTTACATTTTTATGCAGTAATACTAGATAAACCAATACCATGTGAAACACACTCAGCATGTATGGCATGTTCATGGGCAATTATGCATGGTTATACAAGCTTAAATGATGTCCCTTGTTTCGCTACCTTTTATTTCTATGATTTCTAAAATTCGTATGCTTTAGCTATTAATATGTATATAATTAATTAGCTACTATATTCATGACTATATAGTCCAGAATGGCACCAGACATATATCATATTCAGGGACAGTTCCAGGGTAAAATTACAGGGAGTAATGCTGAATTTTTTGTAGGGTTATACATACATACATACATACATAGACTTGACTGTACCCATTAGTCACTGTGAAAGAAGTGAGGCTGGTCTTGATTCATAATTCTAGCTAGATCTGGTGGAAAATATAAATGTTCAATATGTAGTATATTATAGTGTAATACTATAATTGTAACTAAAACTTTTGTCACGTTTTGTAATTTTGTCCAGCTCATGAAAAACAAAGAAGTTCATTATTTCCAATTTTTCAGTATACCATACATACATATAACATGTTCCAAAGAGAAACCAAAATTTTATGCGGTAGCAAGTTTTTCTCAGAACACAGCAAACTTTATGTGATATGCCAAAATTTACCCTTGAATAGGAAGCATGGTTCCTACATGTGTAGGGCTATATTATTAAGAAATTTGTAGGAAATATTCCCACACTATTGAATCCTGTAAGAAAGATTCCTACACATGGCACAATGCATGTGTAGGACATTTTCATGCTCTGTAGGAATAATTTCTACAAGTGTCATTATTATTCCTACAATTGTAGGAACAATTCCTACACCAACACAAGAACACTTTGTGCCAGGTGTAGGAATCTTTCCTACAAAATTTAAATTAGTGTGCGAATATGTCCTACAAAATTCTCAATAAAGCTCTACACATGCAGGAACCATGTTCCTACACAAGTGGGAATGGGCGAAAGATTTGTAAAATTCCTTCCTGTACTTTACTTTACTTAATTTGGAATATTATGTTGCTTGCATGCATTATTATCGATTTCTGTATATGCGCATGTGTTATTCAGAATAGCCGGCATTCATGGCCTATATGATCTTTTTATCATCTTCCAATCAACCCACAAGAAGGATAATAAATACAATACATCACGCAGCAATGTTTGTCAGCATGGTTTTGAGTGAAATAATAAATTAATGCCTATTATATAGCCTTTGACCCAGACAACTACATTGCATGAGTTACTTCTGTCAGCAAATCAGGATATCGATGATGCAGCTGAATAACTGAGAAACTGATGACATCAAGAGTAAAGAGGCTAGGTCCTCTGCTACTAACTCTTGGTAGCTAGTGTATTTTGCTGTACATATCCTGAAACCTTTTTGCAAACAAATTGATGAACCCAAAAGCAGACATAACCTTGCAGGGCTTATGGACTCCTGATACAACAATTGTTTCTACAGTTTTCAGTCTCTATAATAGTACAAGCAATGAAACAAACTTGTGAATGCATGTTGAAAACACAATCAAGTTTGTAGAATTGGGTAAGGGGGCATCTCCAAATTGATTTTGGTATGCTTAACGTCATAATGATGTTAAGGGGGGAGGGGGTTCAGCCCATGACATTATTAAAGTAGTTATAGTGTAAACAGCTAGGAATAGAGAAAGTGATGTGATTAAGCAGCTATACTGTTTGTAGACTATGTTTTCAGGTAAAGAATATGTTTTGTGCATCTATTGCCAATGCATTGTTTTCATAGTGTGACGTTGAGGGGAGGGGGGGGGGGGAAGTTAGCATCATTATGATGTTAAGCATACCACAATCAGTTTGGAGATGCCCCCAGCAGGCCCCATATGAATAAAAATGATCATGAGTGCCGCCAATCATCAATCAATAACTTATTTATACTATCCATTGTCAGTGTTGGGAGTAATGCATTACATAATATTATTACTTTTGTGGTAACTAAGTAATATAATGAAATACACTATAAAAACAGGTAATATAGCTCAAGTTACTTTACTTACAAGTGTAACACGTTACCTAAGTAACATAGTTACTGTAACGAATCTAATATTACGTAATATTATTACTACAAGTAACGAAGTTAGTAATCTCATTAGTAATCCACTGAGTAATGCCTAGCCACAGCAAAGTAATGAAGCCTACTGAATGAAGCTCATTTACCAGCTTCTTACTTATAACCAAGATTTGCACATTGTCCAACAACGCAATTATGTCACGTGATAAGGTGGTAGTTTCACACGTGACAGCTTAAGGCTGTGGACACAAAGTAATATAATATGTAATATTATTATAGTTACTTTATTTTATGGGTAATATGTAACTGTAACTAAATAGTTCAGTTGCAAGTAATATGTAACTAGTTACATTTAACATGTAACTTGCCCAACACTGCCCATTGTGAGGTATATTAACCACCTTAGCTAATTCCCGTCTCACTATTAAGCAACTAAGTTTTATCAGCTAAAATCTCCAGAAGTCATAACCGCACATAATATACAAGTTCTCCAAGTAATTATAACCATCTGAAAAAAAGCCTAGAACAGTCTTAATTGCCAACGTAACTGTACAGAAAGACCGCCTCTTTATAAAATGGTTAACTCCCTGCATTCCCCTAGAACTGTAATCAACCTGTCTAATGCAGCCATTTGAAGACTGAAGTTCCAGTGTAGTTGTATACATGTGTAAAGTGATAATTATTCAGTAGTAGCATATACGTAGTGACGATATAATTATCAATTATCTGAATGGTACTGAGCAGTGCTTATGAGCTCCTAATTATAATATTATGCTACTAGCATGCAATATGCTTTCAGTTTTCTACATACACTGCACTATACTAGCCTTCTTTTCTATCAATGATGTTTTAAGTAAATGAAGCACATTCATGCATGTAGATTCATGCTGCAAAAAAAGCAATGCAGAAAAGGAAGTGGTCAATAAGTTAGAACATAGCTATAATATTTAATTGGAACTGCTAAATGCCTACATCAGGTGATGGCTCATGTAATCACCCCTTAACCACACTAGAATAACTTCAATCTAATTCTTAAGACTCACACAATATATGAAGTGGATTTGTAAACTGTATATAGTTATAAAATGGTACGTCTGTCCGTGTTGTGATGACACTTTCTGTTGGTAGTACTAATCAGCTCGTATTATCTTTGTGGGGGTGGTGGAATGATATTTACCTGTTGCAGTGGTAATGTATTCGTGCATAACACAGCATAATTTCTCCTACCTGTGGTCTCATTTTGTTGGTCACTATCTTTAATACATGTAACATATTCTTCATCACTCTCCTGTGCCATGATCTCAACCCTATTACTCTGACAACAGTAAGCAAGAGACACAATGCAACCTCCTATACCTCTTTTACCTTTCGTTGTTCCAATATCAACATCATCTTCTTTACCTCATTATCAGCACAGTATGTTCTATTAATCAACACTTCTTAACAGACTCCATTTCCACAGCTGACTGTACTGTCAAACGAGCTCCCTTCACAGTGATGGAATTATCCGTCACATCTAATTTCTTAACACTTTTATTAACTAGTAATCTAGTCTTGTGCCCAGACCGCTTTTTTTTCTTTTGTGTGGGGGCGGAGAAAACTTTTTTTCTCCGCCCCCACACAAAAAGAAAAAAAGCGGTCTGGGCACTAGACTACTAGCTAGTGATCCCGCTGCAAGTGATTTTGCTCCAGTTAGAGTAATACCACAACCAAAGAGACACAGTCCACTAATCTGACTACAAATAAATCAGCCTTTCATTGCCCCGGTTGTATCTAGTCTGGCGCAGCCGACCCTTTTACGCCGCTCGCTTTTTGATTAGTTCGACGGCGCTCGCTGTAAAGGTTGTATCAGGCCTCGGACCTTGCCAACCAGAATTGGTAGGATTTATCGTTCTACTATCAATTACCCTTATTCCCATTAATTCCGAAATCCTTTGTCACAAGTGACGATATATTGACCAGAAGCATAGATCCCAGGGGCGTAGGGAGGGGGGGTTCCGGGGGGTTCAGGAACCCCCCCTGTAAAATTTAGACTTCTGCAAGCAGGATCCTAACACACCATTTAGTGTGGCAGGACAAAATGAGTGAGCAATATAGTGTGATGGCACAGCACAACAATTGATAAAACTTACATTCAGGCATCTCTCAGGGAAGGATTTACAGAGGTAACATGAGCCCTCTTCAAAACTTGTTAAATAGATCGATATACTCTAATAGAGCAGTCAGGTATATACTCTAATAGAGCAGTCAGGTATACTCTAATAGAACATGCATTTAAATATCCATGTCCATATGAAGTTTTTCAGACATTCCAACATTAAATGCAAAACTTAGCATGACCTTATACTGCTATAGCTTTGGTGTGCAGTGTTTAAAGATATAGAGCTCCAGTAATTTTATCACTTGTGTTATGCAAAATGAATTCATGCTATGCATATTTGTATAGTTATATTGTTTTGATTGTCATTTGTATCAGTGGATTCATGGCTCCTATACCACAGTGAGATATAACCATCACTTACAGATTACTATATGTGTCTCTATGTGTTATGCTGTCTGTTTCCACTAGGTGACTTTATCTAGTACTACCTTCATCCCAGGGGCACTTAATGCATCATAATTAATGTACTTTTTGCATAAAATATAGCAATTTGCTGAGTTTTGATTTAATAAAATATTGAAAGTCTCTCAGCGGCTGGGGGCTGTGCCCCCAGACCCCTGCTTCTAGTAACTCAATGCTGGTGCTGGAACCCCCCTTCAAAAAATCCTGGCTACGCCCCTGATGATCCTTTATATCCAGGGTGTGTAAAGGATCTATGCCAGAAGTGAGCGGATGAACCGTAACAAGGATTGTACGTGATGTCACTACAGGTTTAATAGGCGTGTTGCCAATACGTGTATTATCTATGCCAAGGTAATACTCAGTGGTTCTCTACGGAGTCCTCAAGCTAGTAGCTAGTTGACAAGTGAGTTTAAACATGTGTTCAGTTTGGTACAACATGATGACTAAACTTGGGTGGCCATCCTGTAAGCCAAGTTGTGCCTGGGTGTCAAACTCTTGGTCAAACTGATAAATAGTTTGTGTTGTATTATAGTATTTTATCCCTTTGGTTTCCCCCCAACTAGCTATCAGTCTTTTACGCTTTTATAACAAGGGGGTAACACAGAAGTACTCACTGTAGGTAGATTTGCGACCATGGTCAAAGTTTAAGTGAAAGGTCAAGGCTGCCAAATTCGTGCCAAGTCAATGGTCAAAGTTTCCAACCCACAATCAAAAAGTACTGAAATATCATCACTAAGTCACTGGTCAAGGATTGAAAAGGGCTCTTAGTCACAGGTCAAAGTAAATTCTGCTGGTCAAGACTTTGACTGCAGTTGCAGATCTACTTACAGTGTGTGCCTATGTGACATCCCCTTGCTTTAATAAGTCAGCCAAATGGGATGCTGTGATCTGTGACTGTAGCCATAGTCTTAAATTTTATGTGTTTGTTTGAACTGTAACTTTGTGACAAATTTCAATTCAGTGTGGATTTTAAAACTTTAGCACAGTGACTGGCTATTGACACTGACTGTTGGTGTCAAACTGCCACCACAAGCTAATGACACCAACTGGAACAACTCAAGACAAGTTATATGAAGGTTTTGGTAACTTGAATTTGAAGGTTGGAATTAAGGCTTGACATGTCACTTCACCTTGCAAGGCCATGGGCTATGCTATAAAAATGTACCAAATGGGTGACACACAGGTACTCACAGTAAGTTGTTCTGTGACTGCAGCCAAAAGTCAACAGTCAAGGCTATCAAGTTTGACGGTCAGGTACTAACAAGCCAGAGGTTGTAAGGCTGTACGATAATACAATTTCTGTTATCTTGATAATGCTACTTTGCTATTTTTATCACAATATTAATTTTACTCTTTGTTAATTTACTTGTGTAACCTCACTCTCTTGGCTCAGAGACATCATATACCTACAATGTAAACTTCTCCTAGTCTAGAATTTTGTACATGTACACACACACACACATGCACATTATGAGTTTTTGTGCATTATAAGTAAACAACCAGGAGCATATATGCATGCTTAGGATTTTTCAAAAAGGGTTTCCACTGGAAATTATAAATCCAAGATGCAGGGGTGTGGGGTACTACCCCCAGATGCTGATGAAGATTTAATTTTGCAGATTGTCAAATGCCAGTATAGTCTGAAGGCTACATAACGGAAGGATATGGTCAACTTTTAGCTACTGAATTGACCTATATAATTAAATGCCTACACAATCACACCCACACATACCTTGTATCATTAAAAGAATGAAGCAAATTATAATTGTGTTGCCTTCATCAGTATCATACATGTATGTATAATATACCCAGCTACTAGCTAGCCAGCTAACATATTAGCTATGGAATACCAGTTAACATTACAATACTTTACCCAGCATGCAAATTGATCAAGAGCCGTGACAGTCAGTGATGTGATGGCCACGAATACTCATGTAGTTCAGTTATAAGCCTAAAGTAATTTGTCATATACAAAGGACCATCTACTTCTCATTTGTAAAATCTCCTAGCAAGTGTGCCAATGGGATAGCGCTGAAAATGTAAGTCTTCATATTAAGCAACTGTGGAGGACTTTTAAACAGTGTTACATTTGATGACTGTTCTATTAGAGTATTTCACTGACCTGCCACTTTAATAATGTAGATTGATGTACTTGCGGTGCTTTGTGTTTGCTAACAATTCAGCAGCAACATACTGGCCTGGGTTTTGCTTGCTATTGACAATTTCAGTAGGTATTTCCTGAAACCCCTCTTGGCACACCCCTGACCCCCAACAACTAATACCACCATTCTCAGAGTTACTATTATCTGAGGCGAAATGTGTTCAACAAGATACAGCTTTGTTTGACTACACTAATAAAGAGTACACTTTGACAAAATACCCAGTTGCTTTGGTGTTCAGAAAATTGAGGTTCTGTCTAATGTGTCATAATTTAATTTAGTATTTGAAATGAAAATCTCCACAACAGCACCTGTGTATGTGTACAATTTCGAGTGCTGCAGTCCTCTTCAAGGATGTCTTTAATGTTTGATGACACAAACTAGTTACACCACCAGCTAAATTGTTCTAGAACAGTAGTTGACTGCTTGCTGAATGTTCTATAAGGGTAAGTTGAAAATAGCTTCAGTGTCATGAAATTGTACATTCAACAAATTTCATGACTAATAAAAAATTATCATAACTTCGGAGTGGAATGAGCTATTCACTTCAAGTAAAAGTCAAGTTGTTTCTTAGATCAACAGCTTTAATTTGTTTGGATGGCAGTGGTGAGAATGGACTGAAGACAATGCCTCGCAGTGACATTGTTTTATGGTATGGCACTGTACTGTAGCATTGTCTGGTTGTTGTCCGTGCTTTTCGTGTAGCAAGTGCCATGTTATATGTCTGATCCATCCCTGAACTAACGTGTTAAATATGGAAGTCTTAATAAACAAGTTGTGTTTTTCCTGTGGCTCTGTTTAATTTCACAGACCAGGCTGAGTAGTGTGATGCTTGCTCTCCTTTGCATACTGAAAATAGTACTGCTCCTCCGACAGACCAGTGGTGCAGGTCTGATAGGGGAAGTCATAAGTACACAACGTTGACTTACGTCAATTAATATTATGATCCGCATTCTGATCATCCACACCAACTACTTTACCCATGTTGGTCAGTGCCTGCTGTTCCCTCATCAGTTGTGACCCATGCTGTATATTTGAATTACAGGTACAAATAATTAGATACTAAGCTATACAATAGCACAGCGAAATATCTACAGTGTAACCTCTCTAATTCACCGCTTGATAGGAGACGGATTAAGGAAATTGTTGGGTTATAAAGTCACCGTCAGTTTATAATTACAATATTTGCAGCACACAATATGTTTTAACATGATAAATGTAAATATTCTAGTTGTCAACTTTAAGCTTACAGATTTCATTCTGTGATTGCTTTTAAAACTGTAATTCTCAAAGGACGTATTTCCAAGCCTAGGATGTCAAATTATGGAGTACAGAGGTGTCAGATATTTTCTGGAGAAATTTTAAATTAAAAAGTACTATTAACTGTAACACATTATATTTACTTTTACGTTAAAAGTAATAGCCTCAAATGTTAATGACTGTAAAAAAATCATTCAGTATTATAGTACGTACTTGAGCTGAATCCTGAAAAAAAGAAAAGTATTTTTCAATAAGAGAATTAATGTTTCAGCCAACCAGATGATTAGTGGGGACAGTAAAGGTATCAACAGCGTACATGTGTGACTTGGCTCCATTATAAGTTTGGGAAAGGGCCATAATGGATACTGCGCTTTACGGCATCCCATAACATGTGGTAAAAAATTTTGATTGCATCAGGCATTTGGATTTTGAATAATAGTTTTAAAACATGTTTGGTGGGTTAAGCAGTAAAAATTTAAAATATTTCTGAGGGTTCAGCTTAATGAGTATATACTATAACTTGTATACTAATGTTATAATATTTCTCCGTACAGCTGTTTTTTTGTTATCAAATTTTAAGCTATTCTACCTGCTTCTCCTAGGTCCTGTGGCTGATTGCAAGAGTTCAATAAGGCAACGTGGAGGAGGCTACTTTACAACATTGTATCCCTGTGGTATTGGGAAGACTATACTGTAACAGTAGTTACAGTACTAAAGAACCAGCATCCGTACTTGGGTATCAATCAATGCTTGGTCCCACCACATTGACCATCTATACAAAAAAGCAACTAGGAGTCTGACAAAAATACACAAAATCTCAGTAAATGTTCTAAAGAAGTACAGACAACAGTTAATTTAACATCTGTGCATCCACTACTACAATAATGCTTGGGACCTCAGCCAGCAATACAATTATCTTCATAAACAATTAAGAGAAAATCCAATGATGTTCTGAAAATCAGATGACAGTGGTACAACTTGGAAGTTAAGTTCTTCTCCATGTAGCTTCCTCTGGGAAAAAAATGAAACAGTTATCAGAATCATAAAAATTAATAGTGAAGCCTCATTAACTAGTGACTCCTGACCATTCCTTATTAATGCATACTGTATGGAGGGAAACTTTGGCACTGGCAAAATTTGGCGAATGACCATGAATTCACCAAATTTTTAGCATCCAAATATTTTGATCATCAGAAAACAGTGGCTCACTTACCAGTATACAGTCTATTGAGTAACTCTGCTCACCATGCCACTGGACTATTGAGCTAGAGTCCTGCCAGTGCCCACATTGACTAATGAGGCCAGGTGGTATCCTTCAAATTGGAGTCCAGACTAAACTACCGTATAGCGGAAAATTTTGGCAAATTGATCATTGACAGACATTGACAAATAATATTTTGGTGAATGCATCGCATTACTTTGCCCACATAATTTTAATTTGACTAACAACAAAGCTTTGCAATGTCAGTGGACGAAGTACTACAATTCAATGCCTCTCACTCAAATCGATGCGCTCTTCTGTGCAGAACTGTAGCTAGCTATAACAAAACAATACACATTAGCTTGCTGAGTCAGTAATCAAGACTGGAACATGCGGGGCGAGGCATGTGCATGGGCATCTACCTGAGCTATTGGTCTAAACCATACTGTATTCAATGGGATACCTGCGGAAGGCTGACTAACCACTGTAACTATATTCACTCACTGACGAAGAACAGCGTCTGGTAGCTACAATTTCAGTGTTTAGAAAAATAGTGAGTGGAATTTTGGTGATT
Source organism: Dysidea avara (assembly GCF_963678975.1). Classification (NCBI taxonomy): domain Eukaryota; kingdom Metazoa; phylum Porifera; class Demospongiae; order Dictyoceratida; family Dysideidae; genus Dysidea; species Dysidea avara. Next base: position 21,561,190 of record NC_089283.1, read on the forward strand.
CCATGCATACTCACCAAATTCGCCAAAATTTCTCCCACCAAAATTTTCCGCTATATGGTACATCCACTATTCCAGAGGAAAGTCTAATCAGGTTATTGTAGCAATTGGTAGTCTAATTAATTAAAGAAGGTCATGCACTTTGTTAAAAATTCTGTTTTGCCAACTGTGACATTTTGCTTGATTTACCAAATATTCCCTCCCCAACGTTTCCTTCCATATGGTAAATAAAACACAAACACTTTTACACATTAAAACAGTTCACATCAATTTATTGCTTCACAGGTGAAAGCACATCACATAATGTTGAATGCAGAATCAAACCAAATAGTATACTGCATGGCCTCTAGCATTCTGTATCCCAAAGTCTAAGGCATTAAATAATCTGCTAAAAATAAATACAGTATGCTAATAATTTATTAGACTACAATATTATAAAGGGGAAACTTGGGATGGGAAAAAAAAACTACACAACTGTCAGTTGTGAGTTTCATATACTTCATAGACACTACATACTGTGTTCTAATTAAACCATATACTCCTCAAGCGTACTTATCAATAAAAGCTAAACTCATCAAAACTAACAAACAAAGAACTTTCCACCATAAACTGCACCTTCACTGATCCTTGTACATTCTAGATTTCCGATACCCCTTTATAAATTGTAGCCTAATAAATTAATTCAAATAATCTGGCAGACCTATCACTTGCATATGCAGCACCTGTAGGGATACTATCCCACAGCACACTGTCAAACATCTTACTAATTTGGATATGCCATCATTGCAGAGGGGGCATTGGTCCACTCCCTATTAAGCAGCAACATGAACTAACCATGATTGATATGTAATATAGTTGACGCTGAAGTGGTAACTAAACTCATTACATAAGCGTTGCGGACTTCCTCAAAATCACCAGTTAATTGATTGGTGGTTTCTAGAACTGGTAAGTTTTAAATAAGCAACTGTCAGCTTTTTTTAAAATTTAAAAACACTAAATGAATAGTTATGAACGTGCTGAACACACCAATCATTATTTGAATTCACTAGTGATTAAATTTTGTAGATGCACAGCTTGATATTTTCATCATTTGGTATTGTATATTTAGTATGTATTTGTATTGGGAATAAACAGTGTGGGTCAGTAGGGCCATAGATACTATATACTACATACCCGGGATTGCAAACCGCCAGTTTTCAAAGGAACAATCTGCATTGTTCTCATTAACACCTTTCCTTTGTAGTTTACCACGCAAGTGTTGTACTAGGTGGCACAGTATCTGGCTCTACAGCATCATATATACTACCATCTAGTTTCAATGGCTATAGAGGACAAATCCTGATCGGCTAAGTATTGAAGCTGGTAAATCAGCACAAATTGAGTGGTACAACAGTGGTATCTGCTTCGCATGCGCTTCATGTTGCTCAGAAGGTGTTTGGGTCTCTCAGGTCTTATTAAATGGCTAATGATGCCACTTACTACCACTCTGTTGGTTGAGTGGATACAGACGGATGGTTTAAGATTGGCATGATGATTGTTTTCTGAGTTGTTACTCGATGAAATATGAGGTGGGAAGTCATAAGTACATAACCTTGACTTACATCAATTAATATTATCTGCATTGTGATCATCCATACCAACTACTTTACCCATGTTAGTCAGTTCCCTATTATAGATATTATATACTACATACCCGGGATTGCATACCGACTTCATTAACACTTATCAACATGCCAATCCATGTTGTACTTCAATATACGATCTTCCATTAGTTGTTGTAAATGTTTCCTGTAAAACTGGCATTTCAGTAATATGAAGGATTTACCTGAGGATTAAACTTCTTCAGTGTTTAGTAGGCGGTAAAGATATGCTAGAACACCCCTCAATAGACTGAATTACCAGGAAAATGCTTGAAATACAGTGTGAGCATCGTGAAAGTGATTTTACCAGCCCACCAGTCTATAGTCTCCCCTCTTGTGAAGTCAAAGGAGCAGTATTATTTTAAACTAACAAGGAGGTGTCGCGTAGGTACACACTGTAGGTAGATCTGCGACTGCGGTCAAAGTCTTGACCGGCTGTAATTTCAGTTTGATCTGTGACTAAGAGCCTTTTCGATCTTTGACTGGTGACTTAGCAACGATATTTCAGTACTTTTCAATTGTGGGTTGGAAATTTTTACCGTTGACTTGGCACAATTTTGGTAGCCTTGACCTTTGACTTAGACTTTGACCGTGGTCACAGGTCTACCTACAGTGAGTGCCTGTGTGTCACCCCTTTCATGCCCTTGTATGAAGGAATGCAAGCATCACACTACTCAGCCTGGTCTGTAAAATTAAATAGAGCCACAGGAAAAACACAAATATTAAGACTTCCATATTTAACACATTAGTTCAGGGATGGATCAGACACATAACATGGCACTTGCTACACGAAAAGCACGGACAACAACCAGACAACGCTACATACAGTAGTATAAATGGTACCGTGCCATACCATAAAACGATTTGTCACTGCGAGGCATCGTCTTCAGTCCACTCTCACCACTGCCATCCAAGCTGAGTAAAGTCTTGTACCATCCACGTGTAAGTGGCTTGTTTCCTTGGTCTGCCACTGTGAATCAGTGTTGCCAGATGATTTGCTCCAAATGTTCATGTGAAAAAATAAATTTGTTCATAAATCCATAGTCACTTTCAGAAAACTAGCCTACACATTATAAATAGGTGGATCTCTGGGTTAGTAGGGCACTGAAGAGCAAAAAAAAAAAAAAAAAAGGTTACCACCTAAAATTGCCAAAAGTTCATAAAAAGTTCACAGATTACTCCAGGTTCATAAAAAAGTTCATAGATTATTTCAGGTTCAAAAACCAACCAAAAGTTCATAAAAAGTTCATAGATTATTTCAGGTTCACAAACAAGACAAAAAGTTCATAAATCTATGAACTTTATTCACAGCATGGCAACATGCTGTGAATCACGTGGCAAAAACCCGCATATTATCTCCGTTTATTTCTGTGTTTGTATGTCTCGTCCAAATAAAAATTCGCCGGAAGCGGCCACCGTAGGGCAATCCGTTTTCGTACAGGAAATTTTCGTGAACGCTAGCCTTATATGAAATCATTCGTGTTTTCTTGAAAGTGTGGGGCTCGCTCAGGCCCGCCCCAATGACAATAATAATTGTGACTGGATTTTGGAAAAACGATCCAAATCGCACATTAGAAGTTTCGAGATAAACGGTTTTAAAGAATTGAAGCCAGCATAACTCTCCAAGGATAGCAAGCACGCGTATGAAATTTACACAAAAGATGCATCAATCTGTTACCTTTCAAGCCACTTCCAGTACTTGTAGCTGCTTGTACAGTTTCCCGCCAAATAAGATAGAAAATCTGAGCAGTTAGACGAGCGAAGTAGTATCACGAGTGCTCACAAAGGGGTGGAGGCTGGGGGGTGGTGGGGAGGGCAAAATATAGGCCTCAAAATGGAGGCAGACCACGATTGGAGTCCAGACACGAGATTACAGGGCTGTGCTGGCTCCTTAGTGGCTGATATGTAGCAAAATCTACAGAGAACACGTCTGGCCAACATTATAAGGCTGTCCACCAGTAAACCACTGATTCTTGCCAAGCCAGGTCCTTCACAAGGCCTGAAACCGCCATTTGGGCACTCCACACCACCCAGAAAAGACGTCTATTAAAACCAGCCTCGTGTAGTTTGAGTAGTGCTGAGGGTCAAAACTTGTAGTACGATAGTGTAGCTATCCACTGGTGGTGTTAGTTTGATTTTGCCTGATGTGCGATTTGGTTCGGTTCTGTAAAATCTGGTCACATATAAATTATTTCTGGAGCATCACGTGAGATCACGTGACATGCCAAGAATCCTGGAGCAGTGGAAAGAAGTCTGGTCAGTGAAAATGGAGGCAGACCACGATTGGAGTCCAGACACGAGATTACAGGGCTGTGCTGGCTCCTTAGTGGCTGATATGTAGCAAAATCTACAGAGAACACGTCTGGCCAACATTATAAGGCTGTCCACCAGTAAACCACTGATTCTTGCCAAGCCAGGTCCTTCACAAGGCCTGAAACCGCCATTTGGGCACTCCACACCACCCAGAAAAGACGTCTATTAAAACCAGCCTCGTGTAGTTTGAGTAGTGCTGAGGGTCAAAACTTGTAGTACGATAGTGTAGCTATCCACTGGTGGTGTTAGTTTGATTTTGCCTGATGTGCGATTTGGTTCGGTTCTGTAAAATCTGGTCACATATAAATTATTTCTGGAGCATCACGTGAGATCACGTGACATGCCAAGAATCCTGGAGCAGTGGAAAGAAGTCTGGTCAGTGAAAATGGAGGCAGACCACGATTGGAGTCCAGACACGAGATTACAGGGCTGTGCTGGCTCCTTAGTGGCTGATATGTAGCAAAATCTACAGAGAACACGTCTGGCCAACATTATAAGGCTGTCCACCAGTAAACCACTGATTCTTGCCAAGCCAGGTCCTTCACAAGGCCTGAAACCGCCATTTGGGCACTCCACACCACCCAGAAAAGACGTCTATTAAAACCAGCCTCGTGTAGTTTGAGTAGTGCTGAGGGTCAAAACTTGTAGTACGATAGTGTAGCTATCCACTGGTGGTGTTAGTTTGATTTTGCCTGATGTGCGATTTGGTTCGGTTCTGTAAAATCTGGTCACATATAAATTATTTCTGGAGCATCACGTGAGATCACGTGACATGCCAAGAATCCTGGAGCAGTGGAAAGAAGTCTGGTCAGTGAAAATGGAGGCAGACCACGATTGGAGTCCAGACACGAGATTACAGGGCTGTGCTGGCTCCTTAGTGGCTGATATGTAGCAAAATCTACAGAGAACACGTCTGGCCAACATTATAAGGCTGTCCACCAGTAAACCACTGATTCTTGCCAAGCCAGGTCCTTCACAAGGCCTGAAACCGCCATTTGGGCACTCCACACCACCCAGAAAAGACGTCTATTAAAACCAGCCTCGTGTAGTTTGAGTAGTGCTGAGGGTCAAAACTTGTAGTACGATAGTGTAGCTATCCACTGGTGGTGTTAGTTTGATTTTGCCTGATGTGCGATTTGGTTCGGTTCTGTAAAATCTGGTCACATATAAATTATTTCTGGAGCATCACGTGAGATCACGTGACATGCCAAGAATCCTGGAGCAGTGGAAAGAAGACTGGTCAGTGAAAATGGAGGCAGACCACGATTGGAGTCCAGACACGAGATTACAGGGCTGTGCTGGCTCCTTAGTGGCTGATATGTAGCAAAATCTACAGAGAACACGTCTGGCCAACATTATAAGGCTGTCCACCAGTAAACCACTGATTCTTGCCAAGCCAGGTCCTTCACAAGGCCTGAAACCGCCATTTGGGCACTCCACACCACCCAGAAAAGACGTCTATTAAAACCAGCCTCGTGTAGTTTGAGTAGTGCTGAGGGTCAAAACTTGTAGTACGATAGTGTAGCTATCCACTGGTGGTGTTAGTTTGATTTTGCCTGATGTGCGATTTGGTTCGGTTCTGTAAAATCTGGTCACATATAAATTATTTCTGGAGCATCACGTGAGATCACGTGACATGCCAAGAATCCTGGAGCAGTGGAAAGAAGACTGGTCAGTGAAAATGGAGGCAGACCACGATTGGAGTCCAGACACGAGATTACAGGGCTGTGCTGGCTCCTTAGTGGCTGATATGTAGCAAAATCTACAGAGAACACGTCTGGCCAACATTATAAGGCTGTCCACCAGTAAACCACTGATTCTTGCCAAGCCAGGTCCTTCACAAGGCCTGAAACCGCCATTTGGGCACTCCACACCACCCAGAAAAGACGTCTATTAAAACCAGCCTCGTGTAGTTTGAGTAGTGCTGAGGGTCAAAACTTGTAGTACGATAGTGTAGCTATCCACTGGTGGTGTTAGTTTGATTTTGCCTGATGTGCGATTTGGTTCGGTTCTGTAAAATCTGGTCACATATAAATTATTTCTGGAGCATCACGTGAGATCACGTGACATGCCAAGAATCCTGGAGCAGTGGAAAGAAGTCTGGTCAGTGAAAATGGAGGCAGACCACGATTGGAGTCCAGACACGAGATTACAGGGCTGTGCTGGCTCCTTAGTGGCTGATATGTAGCAAAATCTACAGAGAACACGTCTGGCCAACATTATAAGGCTGTCCACCAGTAAACCACTGATTCTTGCCAAGCCAGGTCCTTCACAAGGCCTGAAACCGCCATTTGGGCACTCCACACCACCCAGAAAAGACGTCTATTAAAACCAGCCTCGTGTAGTTTGAGTAGTGCTGAGGGTCAAAACTTGTAGTACGATAGTGTAGCTATCCACTGGTGGTGTTAGTTTGATTTTGCCTGATGTGCGATTTGGTTCGGTTCTGTAAAATCTGGTCACATATAAATTATTTCTGGAGCATCACGTGAGATCACGTGACATGCCAAGAATCCTGGAGCAGTGGAAAGAAGTCTGGTCAGTGAAAATGGAGGCAGACCACGATTGGAGTCCAGACACGAGATTACAGGGCTGTGCTGGCTCCTTAGTGGCTGATATGTAGCAAAATCTACAGAGAACACGTCTGGCCAACATTATAAGGCTGTCCACCAGTAAACCACTGATTCTTGCCAAGCCAGGTCCTTCACAAGGCCTGAAACCGCCATTTGGGCACTCCACACCACCCAGAAAAGACGTCTATTAAAACCAGCCTCGTGTAGTTTGAGTAGTGCTGAGGGTCAAAACTTGTAGTACGATAGTGTAGCTATCCACTGGTGGTGTTAGTTTGATTTTGCCTGATGTGCGATTTGGTTCGGTTCTGTAAAATCTGGTCACATATAAATTATTTCTGGAGCATCACGTGAGATCACGTGACATGCCAAGAATCCTGGAGCAGTGGAAAGAAGACTGGTCAGTGAAAATGGAGGCAGACCACGATTGGAGTCCAGACACGAGATTACAGGGCTGTGCTGGCTCCTTAGTGGCTGATATGTAGCAAAATCTACAGAGAACACGTCTGGCCAACATTATAAGGCTGTCCACCAGTAAACCACTGATTCTTGCCAAGCCAGGTCCTTCACAAGGCCTGAAACCGCCATTTGGGCACTCCACACCACCCAGAAAAGACGTCTATTAAAACCAGCCTCGTGTAGTTTGAGTAGTGCTGAGGGTCAAAACTTGTAGTACGATAGTGTAGCTATCCACTGGTGGTGTTAGTTTGATTTTGCCTGATGTGCGATTTGGTTCGGTTCTGTAAAATCTGGTCACATATAAATTATTTCTGGAGCATCACGTGAGATCACGTGACATGCCAAGAATCCTGGAGCAGTGGAAAGAAGACTGGTCAGTGAAAATGGAGGCAGACCACGATTGGAGTCCAGACACGAGATTACAGGGCTGTGCTGGCTCCTTAGTGGCTGATATGTAGCAAAATCTACAGAGAACACGTCTGGCCAACATTATAAGGCTGTCCACCAGTAAACCACTGATTCTTGCCAAGCCAGGTCCTTCACAAGGCCTGAAACCGCCATTTGGGCACTCCACACCACCCAGAAAAGACGTCTATTAAAACCAGCCTCGTGTAGTTTGAGTAGTGCTGAGGGTCAAAACTTGTAGTACGATAGTGTAGCTATCCACTGGTGGTGTTAGTTTGATTTTGCCTGATGTGCGATTTGGTTCGGTTCTGTAAAATCTGGTCACATATAAATTATTTCTGGAGCATCACGTGAGATCACGTGACATGCCAAGAATCCTGGAGCAGTGGAAAGAAGTCTGGTCAGTGAAAATGGAGGCAGACCACGATTGGAGTCCAGACACGAGATTACAGGGCTGTGCTGGCTCCTTAGTGGCTGATATGTAGCAAAATCTACAGAGAACACGTCTGGCCAACATTATAAGGCTGTCCACCAGTAAACCACTGATTCTTGCCAAGCCAGGTCCTTCACAAGGCCTGAAACCGCCATTTGGGCACTCCACACCACCCAGAAAAGACGTCTATTAAAACCAGCCTCGTGTAGTTTGAGTAGTGCTGAGGGTCAAAACTTGTAGTACGATAGTGTAGCTATCCACTGGTGGTGTTAGTTTGATTTTGCCTGATGTGCGATTTGGTTCGGTTCTGTAAAATCTGGTCACATATAAATTATTTCTGGAGCATCACGTGAGATCACGTGACATGCCAAGAATCCTGGAGCAGTGGAAAGAAGTCTGGTCAGTGAAAATGGAGGCAGACCACGATTGGAGTCCAGACACGAGATTACAGGGCTGTGCTGGCTCCTTAGTGGCTGATATGTAGCAAAATCTACAGAGAACACGTCTGGCCAACATTATAAGGCTGTCCACCAGTAAACCACTGATTCTTGCCAAGCCAGGTCCTTCACAAGGCCTGAAACCGCCATTTGGGCACTCCACACCACCCAGAAAAGACGTCTATTAAAACCAGCCTCGTGTAGTTTGAGTAGTGCTGAGGGTCAAAACTTGTAGTACGATAGTGTAGCTATCCACTGGTGGTGTTAGTTTGATTTTGCCTGATGTGCGATTTGGTTCGGTTCTGTAAAATCTGGTCACATATAAATTATTTCTGGAGCATCACGTGAGATCACGTGACATGCCAAGAATCCTGGAGCAGTGGAAAGAAGTCTGGTCAGTGAAAATGGAGGCAGACCACGATTGGAGTCCAGACACGAGATTACAGGGCTGTGCTGGCTCCTTAGTGGCTGATATGTAGCAAAATCTACAGAGAACACGTCTGGCCAACATTATAAGGCTGTCCACCAGTAAACCACTGATTCTTGCCAAGCCAGGTCCTTCACAAGGCCTGAAACCGCCATTTGGGCACTCCACACCACCCAGAAAAGACGTCTATTAAAACCAGCCTCGTGTAGTTTGAGTAGTGCTGAGGGTCAAAACTTGTAGTACGATAGTGTAGCTATCCACTGGTGGTGTTAGTTTGATTTTGCCTGATGTGCGATTTGGTTCGGTTCTGTAAAATCTGGTCACATATAAATTATTTCTGGAGCATCACGTGAGATCACGTGACATGCCAAGAATCCTGGAGCAGTGGAAAGAAGTCTGGTCAGTGAAAATGGAGGCAGACCACGATTGGAGTCCAGACACGAGATTACAGGGCTGTGCTGGCTCCTTAGTGGCTGATATGTAGCAAAATCTACAGAGAACACGTCTGGCCAACATTATAAGGCTGTCCACCAGTAAACCACTGATTCTTGCCAAGCCAGGTCCTTCACAAGGCCTGAAACCGCCATTTGGGCACTCCACACCACCCAGAAAAGACGTCTATTAAAACCAGCCTCGTGTAGTTTGAGTAGTGCTGAGGGTCAAAACTTGTAGTACGATAGTGTAGCTATCCACTGGTGGTGTTAGTTTGATTTTGCCTGATGTGCGATTTGGTTCGGTTCTGTAAAATCTGGTCACATATAAATTATTTCTGGAGCATCACGTGAGATCACGTGACATGCCAAGAATCCTGGAGCAGTGGAAAGAAGACTGGTCAGTGAAAATGGAGGCAGACCACGATTGGAGTCCAGACACGAGATTACAGGGCTGTGCTGGCTCCTTAGTGGCTGATATGTAGCAAAATCTACAGAGAACACGTCTGGCCAACATTATAAGGCTGTCCACCAGTAAACCACTGATTCTTGCCAAGCCAGGTCCTTCACAAGGCCTGAAACCGCCATTTGGGCACTCCACACCACCCAGAAAAGACGTCTATTAAAACCAGCCTCGTGTAGTTTGAGTAGTGCTGAGGGTCAAAACTTGTAGTACGATAGTGTAGCTATCCACTGGTGGTGTTAGTTTGATTTTGCCTGATGTGCGATTTGGTTCGGTTCTGTAAAATCTGGTCACATATAAATTATTTCTGGAGCATCACGTGAGATCACGTGACATGCCAAGAATCCTGGAGCAGTGGAAAGAAGTCTGGTCAGTGAAAATGGAGGCAGACCACGATTGGAGTCCAGACACGAGATTACAGGGCTGTGCTGGCTCCTTAGTGGCTGATATGTAGCAAAATCTACAGAGAACACGTCTGGCCAACATTATAAGGCTGTCCACCAGTAAACCACTGATTCTTGCCAAGCCAGGTCCTTCACAAGGCCTGAAACCGCCATTTGGGCACTCCACACCACCCAGAAAAGACGTCTATTAAAACCAGCCTCGTGTAGTTTGAGTAGTGCTGAGGGTCAAAACTTGTAGTACGATAGTGTAGCTATCCACTGGTGGTGTTAGTTTGATTTTGCCTGATGTGCGATTTGGTTCGGTTCTGTAAAATCTGGTCACATATAAATTATTTCTGGAGCATCACGTGAGATCACGTGACATGCCAAGAATCCTGGAGCAGTGGAAAGAAGTCTGGTCAGTGAAAATGGAGGCAGACCACGATTGGAGTCCAGACACGAGATTACAGGGCTGTGCTGGCTCCTTAGTGGCTGATATGTAGCAAAATCTACAGAGAACACGTCTGGCCAACATTATAAGGCTGTCCACCAGTAAACCACTGATTCTTGCCAAGCCAGGTCCTTCACAAGGCCTGAAACCGCCATTTGGGCACTCCACACCACCCAGAAAAGACGTCTATTAAAACCAGCCTCGTGTAGTTTGAGTAGTGCTGAGGGTCAAAACTTGTAGTACGATAGTGTAGCTATCCACTGGTGGTGTTAGTTTGATTTTGCCTGATGTGCGATTTGGTTCGGTTCTGTAAAATCTGGTCACATATAAATTATTTCTGGAGCATCACGTGAGATCACGTGACATGCCAAGAATCCTGGAGCAGTGGAAAGAAGTCTGGTCAGTGAAAATGGAGGCAGACCACGATTGGAGTCCAGACACGAGATTACAGGGCTGTGCTGGCTCCTTAGTGGCTGATATGTAGCAAAATCTACAGAGAACACGTCTGGCCAACATTATAAGGCTGTCCACCAGTAAACCACTGATTCTTGCCAAGCCAGGTCCTTCACAAGGCCTGAAACCGCCATTTGGGCACTCCACACCACCCAGAAAAGACGTCTATTAAAACCAGCCTCGTGTAGTTTGAGTAGTGCTGAGGGTCAAAACTTGTAGTACGATAGTGTAGCTATCCACTGGTGGTGTTAGTTTGATTTTGCCTGATGTGCGATTTGGTTCGGTTCTGTAAAATCTGGTCACATATAAATTATTTCTGGAGCATCACGTGAGATCACGTGACATGCCAAGAATCCTGGAGCAGTGGAAAGAAGACTGGTCAGTGAAAATGGAGGCAGACCACGATTGGAGTCCAGACACGAGATTACAGGGCTGTGCTGGCTCCTTAGTGGCTGATATGTAGCAAAATCTACAGAGAACACGTCTGGCCAACATTATAAGGCTGTCCACCAGTAAACCACTGATTCTTGCCAAGCCAGGTCCTTCACAAGGCCTGAAACCGCCATTTGGGCACTCCACACCACCCAGAAAAGACGTCTATTAAAACCAGCCTCGTGTAGTTTGAGTAGTGCTGAGGGTCAAAACTTGTAGTACGATAGTGTAGCTATCCACTGGTGGTGTTAGTTTGATTTTGCCTGATGTGCGATTTGGTTCGGTTCTGTAAAATCTGGTCACATATAAATTATTTCTGGAGCATCACGTGAGATCACGTGACATGCCAAGAATCCTGGAGCAGTGGAAAGAAGTCTGGTCAGTGAAAATGGAGGCAGACCACGATTGGAGTCCAGACACGAGATTACAGGGCTGTGCTGGCTCCTTAGTGGCTGATATGTAGCAAAATCTACAGAGAACACGTCTGGCCAACATTATAAGGCTGTCCACCAGTAAACCACTGATTCTTGCCAAGCCAGGTCCTTCACAAGGCCTGAAACCGCCATTTGGGCACTCCACACCACCCAGAAAAGACGTCTATTAAAACCAGCCTCGTGTAGTTTGAGTAGTGCTGAGGGTCAAAACTTGTAGTACGATAGTGTAGCTATCCACTGGTGGTGTTAGTTTGATTTTGCCTGATGTGCGATTTGGTTCGGTTCTGTAAAATCTGGTCACATATAAATTATTTCTGGAGCATCACGTGAGATCACGTGACATGCCAAGAATCCTGGAGCAGTGGAAAGAAGTCTGGTCAGTGAAAATGGAGGCAGACCACGATTGGAGTCCAGACACGAGATTACAGGGCTGTGCTGGCTCCTTAGTGGCTGATATGTAGCAAAATCTACAGAGAACACGTCTGGCCAACATTATAAGGCTGTCCACCAGTAAACCACTGATTCTTGCCAAGCCAGGTCCTTCACAAGGCCTGAAACCGCCATTTGGGCACTCCACACCACCCAGAAAAGACGTCTATTAAAACCAGCCTCGTGTAGTTTGAGTAGTGCTGAGGGTCAAAACTTGTAGTACGATAGTGTAGCTATCCACTGGTGGTGTTAGTTTGATTTTGCCTGATGTGCGATTTGGTTCGGTTCTGTAAAATCTGGTCACATATAAATTATTTCTGGAGCATCACGTGAGATCACGTGACATGCCAAGAATCCTGGAGCAGTGGAAAGAAGACTGGTCAGTGAAAATGGAGGCAGACCACGATTGGAGTCCAGACACGAGATTACAGGGCTGTGCTGGCTCCTTAGTGGCTGATATGTAGCAAAATCTACAGAGAACACGTCTGGCCAACATTATAAGGCTGTCCACCAGTAAACCACTGATTCTTGCCAAGCCAGGTCCTTCACAAGGCCTGAAACCGCCATTTGGGCACTCCACACCACCCAGAAAAGACGTCTATTAAAACCAGCCTCGTGTAGTTTGAGTAGTGCTGAGGGTCAAAACTTGTAGTACGATAGTGTAGCTATCCACTGGTGGTGTTAGTTTGATTTTGCCTGATGTGCGATTTGGTTCGGTTCTGTAAAATCTGGTCACATATAAATTATTTCTGGAGCATCACGTGAGATCACGTGACATGCCAAGAATCCTGGAGCAGTGGAAAGAAGACTGGTCAGTGAAAATGGAGGCAGACCACGATTGGAGTCCAGACACGAGATTACAGGGCTGTGCTGGCTCCTTAGTGGCTGATATGTAGCAAAATCTACAGAGAACACGTCTGGCCAACATTATAAGGCTGTCCACCAGTAAACCACTGATTCTTGCCAAGCCAGGTCCTTCACAAGGCCTGAAACCGCCATTTGGGCACTCCACACCACCCAGAAAAGACGTCTATTAAAACCAGCCTCGTGTAGTTTGAGTAGTGCTGAGGGTCAAAACTTGTAGTACGATAGTGTAGCTATCCACTGGTGGTGTTAGTTTGATTTTGCCTGATGTGCGATTTGGTTCGGTTCTGTAAAATCTGGTCACATATAAATTATTTCTGGAGCATCACGTGAGATCACGTGACATGCCAAGAATCCTGGAGCAGTGGAAAGAAGTCTGGTCAGTGAAAATGGAGGCAGACCACGATTGGAGTCCAGACACGAGATTACAGGGCTGTGCTGGCTCCTTAGTGGCTGATATGTAGCAAAATCTACAGAGAACACGTCTGGCCAACATTATAAGGCTGTCCACCAGTAAACCACTGATTCTTGCCAAGCCAGGTCCTTCACAAGGCCTGAAACCGCCATTTGGGCACTCCACACCACCCAGAAAAGACGTCTATTAAAACCAGCCTCGTGTAGTTTGAGTAGTGCTGAGGGTCAAAACTTGTAGTACGATAGTGTAGCTATCCACTGGTGGTGTTAGTTTGATTTTGCCTGATGTGCGATTTGGTTCGGTTCTGTAAAATCTGGTCACATATAAATTATTTCTGGAGCATCACGTGAGATCACGTGACATGCCAAGAATCCTGGAGCAGTGGAAAGAAGTCTGGTCAGTGAAAATGGAGGCAGACCACGATTGGAGTCCAGACACGAGATTACAGGGCTGTGCTGGCTCCTTAGTGGCTGATATGTAGCAAAATCTACAGAGAACACGTCTGGCCAACATTATAAGGCTGTCCACCAGTAAACCACTGATTCTTGCCAAGCCAGGTCCTTCACAAGGCCTGAAACCGCCATTTGGGCACTCCACACCACCCAGAAAAGACGTCTATTAAAACCAGCCTCGTGTAGTTTGAGTAGTGCTGAGGGTCAAAACTTGTAGTACGATAGTGTAGCTATCCACTGGTGGTGTTAGTTTGATTTTGCCTGATGTGCGATTTGGTTCGGTTCTGTAAAATCTGGTCACATATAAATTATTTCTGGAGCATCACGTGAGATCACGTGACATGCCAAGAATCCTGGAGCAGTGGAAAGAAGACTGGTCAGTGAAAATGGAGGCAGACCACGATTGGAGTCCAGACACGAGATTACAGGGCTGTGCTGGCTCCTTAGTGGCTGATATGTAGCAAAATCTACAGAGAACACGTCTGGCCAACATTATAAGGCTGTCCACCAGTAAACCACTGATTCTTGCCAAGCCAGGTCCTTCACAAGGCCTGAAACCGCCATTTGGGCACTCCACACCACCCAGAAAAGACGTCTATTAAAACCAGCCTCGTGTAGTTTGAGTAGTGCTGAGGGTCAAAACTTGTAGTACGATAGTGTAGCTATCCACTGGTGGTGTTAGTTTGATTTTGCCTGATGTGCGATTTGGTTCGGTTCTGTAAAATCTGGTCACATATAAATTATTTCTGGAGCATCACGTGAGATCACGTGACATGCCAAGAATCCTGGAGCAGTGGAAAGAAGACTGGTCAGTGAAAATGGAGGCAGACCACGATTGGAGTCCAGACACGAGATTACAGGGCTGTGCTGGCTCCTTAGTGGCTGATATGTAGCAAAATCTACAGAGAACACGTCTGGCCAACATTATAAGGCTGTCCACCAGTAAACCACTGATTCTTGCCAAGCCAGGTCCTTCACAAGGCCTGAAACCGCCATTTGGGCACTCCACACCACCCAGAAAAGACGTCTATTAAAACCAGCCTCGTGTAGTTTGAGTAGTGCTGAGGGTCAAAACTTGTAGTACGATAGTGTAGCTATCCACTGGTGGTGTTAGTTTGATTTTGCCTGATGTGCGATTTGGTTCGGTTCTGTAAAATCTGGTCACATATAAATTATTTCTGGAGCATCACGTGAGATCACGTGACATGCCAAGAATCCTGGAGCAGTGGAAAGAAGTCTGGTCAGTGAAAATGGAGGCAGACCACGATTGGAGTCCAGACACGAGATTACAGGGCTGTGCTGGCTCCTTAGTGGCTGATATGTAGCAAAATCTACAGAGAACACGTCTGGCCAACATTATAAGGCTGTCCACCAGTAAACCACTGATTCTTGCCAAGCCAGGTCCTTCACAAGGCCTGAAACCGCCATTTGGGCACTCCACACCACCCAGAAAAGACGTCTATTAAAACCAGCCTCGTGTAGTTTGAGTAGTGCTGAGGGTCAAAACTTGTAGTACGATAGTGTAGCTATCCACTGGTGGTGTTAGTTTGATTTTGCCTGATGTGCGATTTGGTTCGGTTCTGTAAAATCTGGTCACATATAAATTATTTCTGGAGCATCACGTGAGATCACGTGACATGCCAAGAATCCTGGAGCAGTGGAAAGAAGTCTGGTCAGTGAAAATGGAGGCAGACCACGATTGGAGTCCAGACACGAGATTACAGGGCTGTGCTGGCTCCTTAGTGGCTGATATGTAGCAAAATCTACAGAGAACACGTCTGGCCAACATTATAAGGCTGTCCACCAGTAAACCACTGATTCTTGCCAAGCCAGGTCCTTCACAAGGCCTGAAACCGCCATTTGGGCACTCCACACCACCCAGAAAAGACGTCTATTAAAACCAGCCTCGTGTAGTTTGAGTAGTGCTGAGGGTCAAAACTTGTAGTACGATAGTGTAGCTATCCACTGGTGGTGTTAGTTTGATTTTGCCTGATGTGCGATTTGGTTCGGTTCTGTAAAATCTGGTCACATATAAATTATTTCTGGAGCATCACGTGAGATCACGTGACATGCCAAGAATCCTGGAGCAGTGGAAAGAAGTCTGGTCAGTGAAAATGGAGGCAGACCACGATTGGAGTCCAGACACGAGATTACAGGGCTGTGCTGGCTCCTTAGTGGCTGATATGTAGCAAAATCTACAGAGAACACGTCTGGCCAACATTATAAGGCTGTCCACCAGTAAACCACTGATTCTTGCCAAGCCAGGTCCTTCACAAGGCCTGAAACCGCCATTTGGGCACTCCACACCACCCAGAAAAGACGTCTATTAAAACCAGCCTCGTGTAGTTTGAGTAGTGCTGAGGGTCAAAACTTGTAGTACGATAGTGTAGCTATCCACTGGTGGTGTTAGTTTGATTTTGCCTGATGTGCGATTTGGTTCGGTTCTGTAAAATCTGGTCACATATAAATTATTTCTGGAGCATCACGTGAGATCACGTGACATGCCAAGAATCCTGGAGCAGTGGAAAGAAGTCTGGTCAGTGAAAATGGAGGCAGACCACGATTGGAGTCCAGACACGAGATTACAGGGCTGTGCTGGCTCCTTAGTGGCTGATATGTAGCAAAATCTACAGAGAACACGTCTGGCCAACATTATAAGGCTGTCCACCAGTAAACCACTGATTCTTGCCAAGCCAGGTCCTTCACAAGGCCTGAAACCGCCATTTGGGCACTCCACACCACCCAGAAAAGACGTCTATTAAAACCAGCCTCGTGTAGTTTGAGTAGTGCTGAGGGTCAAAACTTGTAGTACGATAGTGTAGCTATCCACTGGTGGTGTTAGTTTGATTTTGCCTGATGTGCGATTTGGTTCGGTTCTGTAAAATCTGGTCACATATAAATTATTTCTGGAGCATCACGTGAGATCACGTGACATGCCAAGAATCCTGGAGCAGTGGAAAGAAGACTGGTCAGTGAAAATGGAGGCAGACCACGATTGGAGTCCAGACACGAGATTACAGGGCTGTGCTGGCTCCTTAGTGGCTGATATGTAGCAAAATCTACAGAGAACACGTCTGGCCAACATTATAAGGCTGTCCACCAGTAAACCACTGATTCTTGCCAAGCCAGGTCCTTCACAAGGCCTGAAACCGCCATTTGGGCACTCCACACCACCCAGAAAAGACGTCTATTAAAACCAGCCTCGTGTAGTTTGAGTAGTGCTGAGGGTCAAAACTTGTAGTACGATAGTGTAGCTATCCACTGGTGGTGTTAGTTTGATTTTGCCTGATGTGCGATTTGGTTCGGTTCTGTAAAATCTGGTCACATATAAATTATTTCTGGAGCATCACGTGAGATCACGTGACATGCCAAGAATCCTGGAGCAGTGGAAAGAAGTCTGGTCAGTGAAAATGGAGGCAGACCACGATTGGAGTCCAGACACGAGATTACAGGGCTGTGCTGGCTCCTTAGTGGCTGATATGTAGCAAAATCTACAGAGAACACGTCTGGCCAACATTATAAGGCTGTCCACCAGTAAACCACTGATTCTTGCCAAGCCAGGTCCTTCACAAGGCCTGAAACCGCCATTTGGGCACTCCACACCACCCAGAAAAGACGTCTATTAAAACCAGCCTCGTGTAGTTTGAGTAGTGCTGAGGGTCAAAACTTGTAGTACGATAGTGTAGCTATCCACTGGTGGTGTTAGTTTGATTTTGCCTGATGTGCGATTTGGTTCGGTTCTGTAAAATCTGGTCACATATAAATTATTTCTGGAGCATCACGTGAGATCACGTGACATGCCAAGAATCCTGGAGCAGTGGAAAGAAGTCTGGTCAGTGAAAATGGAGGCAGACCACGATTGGAGTCCAGACACGAGATTACAGGGCTGTGCTGGCTCCTTAGTGGCTGATATGTAGCAAAATCTACAGAGAACACGTCTGGCCAACATTATAAGGCTGTCCACCAGTAAACCACTGATTCTTGCCAAGCCAGGTCCTTCACAAGGCCTGAAACCGCCATTTGGGCACTCCACACCACCCAGAAAAGACGTCTATTAAAACCAGCCTCGTGTAGTTTGAGTAGTGCTGAGGGTCAAAACTTGTAGTACGATAGTGTAGCTATCCACTGGTGGTGTTAGTTTGATTTTGCCTGATGTGCGATTTGGTTCGGTTCTGTAAAATCTGGTCACATATAAATTATTTCTGGAGCATCACGTGAGATCACGTGACATGCCAAGAATCCTGGAGCAGTGGAAAGAAGTCTGGTCAGTGAAAATGGAGGCAGACCACGATTGGAGTCCAGACACGAGATTACAGGGCTGTGCTGGCTCCTTAGTGGCTGATATGTAGCAAAATCTACAGAGAACACGTCTGGCCAACATTATAAGGCTGTCCACCAGTAAACCACTGATTCTTGCCAAGCCAGGTCCTTCACAAGGCCTGAAACCGCCATTTGGGCACTCCACACCACCCAGAAAAGACGTCTATTAAAACCAGCCTCGTGTAGTTTGAGTAGTGCTGAGGGTCAAAACTTGTAGTACGATAGTGTAGCTATCCACTGGTGGTGTTAGTTTGATTTTGCCTGATGTGCGATTTGGTTCGGTTCTGTAAAATCTGGTCACATATAAATTATTTCTGGAGCATCACGTGAGATCACGTGACATGCCAAGAATCCTGGAGCAGTGGAAAGAAGACTGGTCAGTGAAAATGGAGGCAGACCACGATTGGAGTCCAGACACGAGATTACAGGGCTGTGCTGGCTCCTTAGTGGCTGATATGTAGCAAAATCTACAGAGAACACGTCTGGCCAACATTATAAGGCTGTCCACCAGTAAACCACTGATTCTTGCCAAGCCAGGTCCTTCACAAGGCCTGAAACCGCCATTTGGGCACTCCACACCACCCAGAAAAGACGTCTATTAAAACCAGCCTCGTGTAGTTTGAGTAGTGCTGAGGGTCAAAACTTGTAGTACGATAGTGTAGCTATCCACTGGTGGTGTTAGTTTGATTTTGCCTGATGTGCGATTTGGTTCGGTTCTGTAAAATCTGGTCACATATAAATTATTTCTGGAGCATCACGTGAGATCACGTGACATGCCAAGAATCCTGGAGCAGTGGAAAGAAGTCTGGTCAGTGAAAATGGAGGCAGACCACGATTGGAGTCCAGACACGAGATTACAGGGCTGTGCTGGCTCCTTAGTGGCTGATATGTAGCAAAATCTACAGAGAACACGTCTGGCCAACATTAGGCCACTCCAAGTCATACCTTAGTTTCTGGTCACTCCCTAGCCAACAAAAGGATGCGGGCGGGCGGATGATCAGGACTTCAGGACTATCATAGACTCTTACATATACACCAGTAATACTGTAATGTTATTAATTTTGCTCAATTTACCCATTTCATATTGAGTTTACAACCAAGCTTAACCAACATTCTTATAGCATAAGTAGTTAATTATGCTTCTACAAAATGCACCAGAAAAATTGTCGATGGCTAGCTACACTGCTGAGCACAACAATGTGTAGCTAACACTAAGGAAAGGTCTGCTCATGTAGCTACTTTTGCTTTACAAATGAAATGTTTCATTAGCTATGTCAGGAAATTATTATTTATTAGCTAGCTAATAATAATCCAAAGTTATATTAACACATCATCAGAAACTCTTTCAAATGTGAAGTCTTAGCCAACTATATATGCATACGTTTCCAGCCTTCTATACAGTAAACCTTGAGTAAAGTAGCTGTCAAAGTTTTGAGTTGAGTTGTTGAGTGCTCCAGGCTATATTGTTTTTCAGTGATCATGTGGGAAAGCTAAGTTAATGTTTTAACTAAGGGATGTCATGCACTTGCTAATTTAGGACCATACTTGCAATTATGTAACCATGGAAAAGTTGAAGTTTGAGCTCACCAAACGTTACCGGATTTCAAGTCAGTATATCAGTGATCAGTGATAAGGAAATCCAAGTTTAGATCCACTAGAAGAGTTACTAGACTAATCATTAGAGAACTACATCTGAATTGTTAGGAAAGTTTAAAGCTATGGTATATCTGATCATTAGGCTAGTGATCAATGCTACATACATACTGTACTGAAATTACTTACTGGCAACAGAAGCATTACTAATAGCTAGCTATATAGCTAGCTAATCAAGGACAAGTCAAAAACGTTATAGTAGTATCTGTCTATTCTAGTATTAGAGTTAAGGGTAGTGTTACTGCTCTATTAGAATCCCTGACTGCTCTATTAGAGTATCTCGATCTTTTGCAGTGTTTAAAAATCACTGTCCTTGGTCACGTACACTTAAGCGCTTGTAATATTAATAATAGTCCTCATAAACTGGGGTTCCAGTTTTCCATGCGGGCGGGTGACCAGAAACTAAGGTTTGACTTGGTGTGGCCTTATAAGGCTGTCCACCAGTAAACCACTGATTCTTGCCAAGCCAGGTCCTTCACAAGGCCTGAAACCGCCATTTGGGCACTCCACACCACCCAGAAAAGACGTCTATTAAAACCAGCCTCGTGTAGTTTGAGTAGTGCTGAGGGTCAAAACTTGTAGTACGATAGTGTAGCTATCCACTGGTGGTGTTAGTTTGATTTTGCCTGATGTGCGATTTGGTTCGGTTCTGTAAAATCTGGTCACAATTATGGTTTTAATGCGTGCGGTGGACTAGTCTCGTGCCCAGACCCCACCCACTGCCTATTCAACAACGCAGTGGGTGGGGTCTGGGCACGAGACTAGCGGTGGACGTGGAACATTATTTGGAGTGGCCTAATAATATTTATACTGATTTACACGCATAGATCTGTGAGTAGGACATATGATTGCGCTACTTTTTGTTGCAGTTGCCGTTTGTTTGGCTATTCTATGGCTGTGGTATCGACATTATTACGAACCTTACTTCGTATTGAAACGTTCTATTGGCTTGCCTGGTCCGACACCTGAAATGTTTTTTGGAAACTCTCGTTCCATAGTTGACAAAGGATGGATAGAATGTACGAAACAATGGAGTGAGCGATATGGACCTACGTATTTGTATTTTATTGGTATACAACCAGTGATTTTCACCCAAGATGTCGATATTATCCATTCAGTTTTTGTAAACAAAGCTGGCCATTTTCTTGAGAGATCTAATCTACCTAATATGATTTCTGATGAGAAAGCGAACGATATTGGTGGTGCAACTTGTTATGAATGGAAGAGGATGCACAGAATGTTGTCACCTTTGTTTACTAGCAAGAAGGTGATGCAAATGGGTCCACTGGTGGATGTTTGCTGTGCAAGAATGATGAAAAGACTGGACGAGCTTCTTCATGATAATGATACGATAGATGTTTACAAGTTGTTTGGTAATTATACAATGGAGGCTATACTGACAATAGCTTTTGGCCGTGATGTGGACAGTCAATCAAATGAGGGTAAACGATTATCAGAATGTCTCAGTATGTTGGGAGGTAAGACTTCCAAATGGGGAATGATAGGCGTGTCTACAATAGTGTCACATGCTAGTTGGACAATGTTGGTGTTTCGAGCATTACTGAAAAAATCGCCACTTGGGCAGAGTTGGAGTTATGTGAGGAAAGTAGCTGCAATGATGGTTGATGAAAGGTGTACGAATAAAACTAAAAGAGCAGATATTCTTCAAGGAATGATAGACTTGATGGATGATGGAGCGAGCAAAGATGATTTGGCATTTAATAAGCTAGAAGTTAATGCCAATGCAAAGTTATTCTTGTTTGCTGGTAGTGAAACCACTAGAAATGCTATTAGCCTGACTTGTTATTGTTTAGCATCTAACCACAAAGTTCAAGAGAAAGCTTTTGGTGAAATTGAAAAATATTTTTCTGAGAGTTCTGGTGCAAGTTTATACGAAGCAGTTGAAAATATTCCTTACCTCGAAATGGTTGTGTTGGAAGGACTACGACATTATATCCCTGTGAAACATCTTTACCGCCACTGCATTGATTCATGTGCTTTAAATGACAATCTGCTAGTACCAAAAGGTACTCTTATTTATGTTCCTATACTTCATATAAACTTTATTCCAGATTACTGGTCTAATCCAGATGCATTTGACCCAGAAAGATTTGACCCAAACATTGTTGTTAATAATACAGAAGGTTTTTTGAGCTTTGGTGCTGGACCCAGAATATGTCTAGGAAAAAGACTGGGCTTATTGAATATAAAAATGGGTTTAGTTTCAATCTTGAGAAAGTACAGGCTTGATTTAGCAAACGATACCAATGTTGAGATTGATTATAGTGGAATGGCAACTTATCCCAAATATGGAGTACAACTAAAATTAATTCCACGTTAATTGAATCTGACTGGTATGATCATAACTAATACGTGTACTTGTATTTTATATCTTCTTTATAACTGTATTGGTACTATGATCATGATACCCATGTGTATGGTATTGTAGACTTTGAACTATATAGAGACAATAATCTTGAATTATGTAGAGTCTAGCTATTTTTAGTTATTTGATACTTTTTATTTTCAAAAATATGCATTGCACTTTTGACTTCTTGTATGGCTTTACTGGGTTAAACATGACCCGTGTTTTGGTGTAGTAATTAGTGATATGGATTTTCAGAGGCATCTACTACTAATGTGACCACAAATGGAGATAATAATTGACATGTTAATTATGGCATCATCTATGCACGAGTTCTCTTTAACAGTTAAAACAGGAGAGACAAAAGCTCTTTTGTGAGGTGAGCATTTAGTGGTGAAGTTTTTGAATGATTTCTGGCATTAACTAGCACTGTATTGCTTAGCCAACTAAGTAAACACGTGAAATCATGGACTAGCGTTTCCCTTAATGTAACCAAGTCTTACATACAGTTTAGCATAATATTATAAAGATAGAACGGTACAAACAATAAAAATTATATACCATCTCCGTTTCTGACATTCTGGAGCTAGGTTCAGAAGGCTAGCTATAGTGCTACCTGTACGTATGTAGAAAGACGTATTGCATGCTTTTAGCACATTATAATTAGGAGTTCATAAGCACTGCAAGTCAAGCTCCTGTCACAATGAGTTTAATGATGTTCAAGTAGACGAAACACATGTAGATTCATGCTACAATCAATGCAGTGAAGTAAGTGGTCAAAAGGTTGGAACACAGCTATAATTTTAATTGAAACTGTCACACAAACTATATTCTTCATCACTCTCTTGTTCCATGATCTCAACTTTTTGTTGTAACTCTGACAACATTAAGCAAGAGACACAATGCAACCTCCTATATACCTCTTTTGTCTTTCGTTGCTCCAATATCAACATCATCCTCTTCACATCATTATAAGCATAGTATGTTCTACTAATTAACACTTCCCATTGTCCACAGCTGACTGTATAGTATCAAACGAATTCCCTTCACAGTGATGGAATTATCCCTCACATCTAATTTCTTAACACTTTTATTAACTAGCAATCCTACTACAAGTGATTTTGCTCCAGTTAGAGTAAAGCCACAACCAAGAGACACATGCAGTCCACTAATCCGACTACTACAAAGTGCTCCTGCAATGGCAGCAATACCATTATCGCTAATGTCATCATTGAGTGATAAATCAAGGTATTTCAGTGAATTCTTCACCATAAACAAACACTTCACTAATCAGTGGCGGATCTAAGGTTTTAAAAGAGGGTTTGTGAAAGTTGGTGTAGCTGAAAAGGGCATCTGATGACATTTCTCCAGAAAAATTTGACATTTTAGAAGCTCTGAGATTGGATTTTAGGCTACTTTTAGATAGCAATACAAAAAATCCAATGCTTTAAACTGTAAATACTATAGCTAACTATAGGGCAAATATGGTGACTACGAGCTGTGGCTTTGATTGTTCTATTAGAGTAGTTACTTGACTGCTCTATTAGAGTATCTCGATCGTTTTTAATGCAGTGGGAGATGAATAGTGAAATGTTGAGCTACAAATGGTGTCAGTTAAGTGCAGCTGCATGCATGCTACTGAAATACAGTGGTATATAGTTGTTTGATGTAACAAATTGTCAGTGCAACACTTCCACTGAGCTAAACTAGGGGGTTTCTGTCGAAACCCCAGAAACCCATCTAGATCCGCCACTGACTAATACAAATTGCACCTGTATAGTAATCATAACAGTAGGTAATAAGAAATGAGAAGTTAAATAGCGTAATGCAACCCATAATATCATAATTATTGTTGACACGCATGCGCACTCGCACGCGCGCGCGCACACACACACACTATAGGCACCATGCAGACACTATTGTTAGTACCTTTTAAAGACTGATAATACACACTATGCACTCAGCCCATAGCTCAACTTGAACATTATTGCACTGTAGTCCACTTAATAACATCCCATCATCACCAACACAATTATCACTAACACGTAACTCCATTAATGAGGTACTACCTGCAATGAATTGTATACATAAACTTCAGTGAGGTGTGGTTACACTAACACAAAATCATTACTTGGTGCGTAAACGGTTATCATACTTATCTTCACAATCTTCATTATGTGCTGCAGCCCATGGATGGTGAGATCATTAGTTGTGAGGTCTATCACTATATAGTAGTTGACCAGTAGTATTCTCGTTGGGATAATGTTGTACTAATGATTCAGCTAGCTCCTTTGTCGGTAATGTAATTTTAACAATCTTACATGATCAACTCATAAACTGGATAACGTGACATCACACAAGAAATGCTTAAACAATTGTAAGATGATAATCTGTTTGGAGCAACTGGTTTGGGAGGCTGGCTTTCATATAAACAAGCAATGGATACTACAGTATCTCCACTATTATATTAATTTTGTAGTTGCCATCATCACCACTGGCACTGTTGTCGTTGTCGTCATTGTCATCATCATCATTATCATAACTGTCATCAGGTCTTAATAACTTGGAGAACACAAACCAGAACATTTTGCTGGATTCTAATCCTGTTAGTCCACACAAAAATCTAAAAACAGTAGGATAGTCACTAAAGTGTTTACTCAACAGACATTGCTGTTCTTCTTGTGATAACATTGAAATATAAATTGCACGCAAAATAAAAACTCTTGGATTGTCTTATGGGCGAAGTTGTACGTTGCAATATCAGTAGGTAATTGATGAGTGTGTGCAACATTCAAAAGGCCATACCCATCCCACTCAGCTGTCATTTCTATACCACACTCTTTCAAATCTTCCACAGTGAAGATAATCTTTGAACCTTTTCAAGAGCACCGGTAAAAGATACCATAATGAGCTAACCTGCACAATAACATTAGCGTATTCACCACTTCTTTGGGGACACCTGCTAACACTTTACATAATTTCTCCTCTGCATTATTATTATCTGCTGCTACATGCACTTGCTTCCTCTTATTGTCCTTTTTAACTTGTCTTCTAAGCGTCATCACAATAAACAGTTGGTATAGTTGAGTAACGGTGGATGGAGGCATATTTTCATTACATTTAAAGATATCAACTATCATCACTAAATTCATAGGCACATATGACAAACTCTTTAAGTGAGGATATGCTTTCAGGAGTTGTGAAAACTCAACACATTTTTATCATTGGGAAAAGATTTCTTGACAAATTCTAGTATCTCTTTATTACCAAATCCTACTACTTCTACTTTCCTATGTGCATCTATCTTTTCATAAGCATGTGATCGTGATGTTATCATTGTAGCTTCCTCCAAGAAGGTACACTCCTCCAACAAATGTACAAGAAATGGATCATTCTCTTGATGTTCAGCTGTCATCTCATCCAATCCCTCCAGGATCACAAGACATCTGCTACCTGCTGACTTCTTCACTTGCTCATACACCTCCTCTCCACTGTGCCACATCATCACTTCTTCAATTGACTGTTGCTGAACTGACCTTAATGGTACCAGGATAACAACATCAAAGTCTTCAGTTAAAAATCCATCCCTTGCCCACTTCACACAGATTTCATTTGCAAGGATCATCTTGCCTATACCTGCACAACTCATATTACATCATCACTATACTAATAACTTTGCAATACTCACCTGGAGCTCCCATTACTAGTATTAGTCAAGGACAAGGTTTGTTCTGGTAATGGAAGATGTCTCTCAGCTCACTAAGTGGCTCCTTCTTTTTTAAGATCAAGTCCATTTCACCTCATAAAGTCAGTTCAGTGATCTCATTGAAACTCTTATTTCTTAGAGTAATATCTTTCTTCTTCACAAGAGCCAACCCCACATACTGCATTACACAATGTTTTGGCCAACCAGTTTTAGCAACCTGTAGGTACCTGGCCTTCAACCTGCTAACACCTGCTGAATTGTACTTGACAGTAGGTAAATGAACACCTGTACAATGCAATGACATGATCATATAAAACACGCACTAAAACAGTTACTACATAACCATCACTTCAACTAACCATGTACTGTTCCTTCCTTTAGTTTACTCCTAATCAGTTTTACCATTTCTTTCACACCATCATACTCACTATCCTCCATCAGTTCAATAAGATCATCAAAACTAGCTGTTACCAACATTATGCAGTTGTCACTGATGGTTGGATCACATAATCAAAAAAAATGGACTGCTTCAGTTTGTCTTTTGGTGTGCTCTTTGATTTCACCTGATCTCCGACATTACTAGAAAGAAGACTAATTTTGCCGGATAAGAAAGTAACATCATTCATTGGTAGCATCTCTACTAGCTGAGGGTAGAAGTGTCAGAACACTTCACTAGTTGACTTTTTTCCATCTACTGGTTCACCTAGCTGTAATGATATTCAACTATACTGACAGAATCCTCACAATGAAAAAGAACACAACCATGATGCAGCTAGCAAAGTTGTGGTCACATAACCAGACCTGTCTTAGAAATAAATTGTATTGTGTAGCTAGAGCGGCTAGTCAGCTACCGATTCGCATGCAACATCTATGAACATATCAAGACACACGGTAGTGTCACTGTGTGTCATGCAGCCAAGAAAGCCGGCGCGCCACACTGAGTATATTTACAGGAAGAAACTATATGTGATTTTCACGCATACGTAGCTCCATGCTCCCTTCTTGAATGATCTTTATACTGCAAATGATCTCCACCTAGAAATCCTCAAAAAAAAGTGTGCTCTATTAGAGCATTACAAAAGCAATTTAAATAAACTCTATAATACTGTTAGATGATGCTGCCTACCAAAGTATTCTAGCCTCTGAGAGGATATTTTTGGCTATAGGAATAATAAAGAGTGGTTGATGTGACTAGTATTAGCTAATTTATATAGCTTCTTTTAATTTTATTTTTATATTCACACCCTTTGCCATGCCCACGCAGGTTCTTCCGTAGGACCATACACGTGGTCGCATGTGACCGAGGACTATCACACTTTCTGTAATTTATGTACTCTGTAATTTATGTACTTTCATCACTTCATAATTGATGGTTTTCTCTCTACTATTTCATCGAATCAAATTCAATGATCATTTTGGTAGCTACAGATAGTGGCGGCCGGGTAGTACATATTAAGACCTACTCGCGCCAATTGTCATCATCATGGCATAACTTGATCATCATAATAAGTGCTATGCTAAGGTGCTGTTTTAGCGTGGATACCACTTCCACATCTTACTTCAAAGGGAAGTGAAGGTACAGCACTGCTATCAGTGCTCGGGAATGCATTAATGAGAAAAGGAGGTAGCATAGCAGCCCTTGTGATTGTGTGTACATATATCAGACAAATCACTCGTGCAGGTTGTGCCCAAAGTTACAGCTATCAAACAATATGGTAGTACAGTAGAACCTTGGTTATCGAACCTCTCTCAGCCACTCAGGTAATTCAGATAAGTGAATAGTTCGGATAGCCGAAGCCCATAATATTATACAGAGCTCAGTTGAAATACTCTAATAGAATATACAAAACACTCTAATAGAACAGTCACTTTCAATTTCGGGTAAACGAGGGTACAGATAAACGAGGGTTGAATAACTGAGGGTCTACTGTACTGCTTAAGTAGTGATCCCCCCAAAAGTGATGCATGCCACCTAAAATTCCACCTTTAAAAATCATCCCAGAGACAACTTGCACAACAAAAATCACCTTTATTATTCCATTAAACATCAAATACAGCATTAAAAACAAGAATACGCTTACAGGTGACCAGATATAGAATTTTAAAGATCACCAAAACTTGAATTTTCATCTGCCAGCCAGCCTGACCACAGTTGCAAGGCTGGAGGCCAAACAAAGCTCTGCACAGCCACCATTTTATGCCACAATGGCAAACTCACCAGTGAGATATGCCTTTCGGGGTTTCGACAAGTGTGTGTGCTCTGTGCATGCCACAGGAAGAAAAGCTGCATTTCAGGTATTCAGAAATCCCCAGTAAATGTACAGAAATTAGAAATTCCATGTTTCTGTACATTTCCTTTCCGGTGTTCATGAAATTTGCACATTTCCTGAAGTAGTATAGGGCACAATTTCCATGACATTTCCTAATAGCAGTATTGATGGTATTTCTTTACATTTCCTAATGCAGGATAGATGAAATTTACTGACATTTCTGGAACACAGGAAAGATCACATTTTCATAAATTTCTTTACATTTTCATAAATTTACTGACATTTGACAGTACCTGTCCTGTGCAGGAAATGTCAGTAAATGTCATGTGTCAACACATTTCCTAAGCATAGTATGGATGGGGGACAGTATGGTACCAAAGTGTGCATTACCCTCTCCACCAGTTCAGGACACATGACATTTATGGACATTTCCTAAATGGCAAGGAACAGACAGCATTAGAACATTACAACTATAGCTAACTTACCTACTTTAATAGAGTTTGCAAAATGTATAAGAAACCTATATTACCAAGGTATTGTGGGTTTGAGTTACCACATTTCCCATTAATGTAGGAAATGTCCAGTAAATATGATCTAATCCAAAACAGCCAAGCTGTAAAAAAACAGTGCGGCCCTCAAAAAGGCTATGGTGAAAAAAGATGTGAAATCCAAGGTGGCGGCCAAGAAATGGCTGTGATGGTAGATTAATGGTAAAAATTTTAATAACGACAATTCAGGTGAATTTTTGTGCCAAGATGGATTAGATTTCATTTCTTTTTATATTTCTATACCCCAAAGCCAGCCATAGCAGCTTTGGGACTTTTTTAACCTGTCTTTTTTTCTTTACCACAGGAAGAAGAAAAGATGAAGCAGATGTACTTTAAATATTTCTGATTTTATCAGTAAATGTACAAATTATATATATAATACATATATTTATCACAGAACTCTCCATGGTGGTTTCTTTGTAACTGAACACTCTACAAGGTGACTTCTTCTAGCTGCTCTCTCTACAGGGTGAATTGTTTGTAACTGAACGATCTACAAGGTAACTTCTTCTAGCTGATCTCTCTACAGGGTGATTGTTTGTAGCTGAACTATCTACAAGGTAACTTCTTCTAGCTGATCTTTCTACAGGGTGATTTGTTTGTAGCTGAATTCTGTACAGGTAATTTGTTTGCAGCTGAGCTCTTTACAGAATGGTTTCTTTGTAGCTGTACTATCTACAAGATAACTTCTTCTAGCTGATCTCTCTACAGGGTTATTTGTTTGTAGCTGAATTCTATATATAGGTGGTTTGTTTGCAGCTGAGCTCTTTACAGAATGGTTTCTTTGTAGCTGAACTCTCCACAATGTATCTTCTTCAAGCTGATGTCTCTACAGGGTCACTAGTTTGTAGCTGAATTCTCTACATGGTGGTTTCTTTGTAACTGAACTCTCTACAAGGTAACTCCTTCTAGCTGATCTTTCTACAGGGTGATTTGTTTGTAGCTGAATTCTGTACAGGTAGCTGAGCTCTTTACAGAATGGCTTCTTTGTAGCTGAACTCTCTACAAGGTAACTTCTTCTAGCTGATGTCTCTACAAGGTCACTAGTTTGTAGCTGAACTCTCTACATGGTGGTTTCTTTGTAACTGAACACTCTACAAGGTGACTTCTTCTTGCTGCTCTCTCTACAGGGTGAATTGTTTGTAGCTGAATAATCTACAAGGTAACTTTTTCTAGCTGATCTCTCTATAGGGTGATTTGTTTGTAGCTGAACTATCTACAAGGTAACTTCTTCTAGATGATCTCTCTACAGGGTGATTTATTTGTAGCTGAATTCTGTGCAGGTGATTTGTTTGCAGCTGAGCTCTTTACAGAATGGTTTCTTTGTAGCTGAACTCTCTACAAGGTAACTTCTTCTAACTGGTCTTTCTACAGGGCAATTTGTTTGTGGCTGAATTTTCTACAGGGTGATTTCTTTGAAGCTGAACTCTCTACATGGTGATTTCAACTCTCTACAAGGTAATTTCTTCTAACTGATCTCTCTACAGGGAGATTTGTTTGTAGCTGAACTCTCTACAGGTGGTTTGTTTGCAGCTGAACTCTCTACATGATGGTTTCTTTGTAGCTGAACTCTCTACAAGGTAACTTCTTCTAGCTGATCTTTCTACTAGGTGATTTGTTTGTAGCTGAACTCTCTACATGGTGGTTTCTTTGTAGCTGAACTCTCCACAAGGTAATTTCTTCTAGCTGATCTCTCTACAGGGAGTTTTGTTTGTAGCTGAACTCTCTACAGGTGATTTGTTTGCAGCTGAACTCTCTACATGATGGTTTCTTTGTAGCTGAACTCTCTACAAGGTAACTTCTTCTAGCTGATCTTTCTACTAGGTGATTTGTTTGTAGCTGAACTCTCTACAAGGAAACTTCTTCTAGCTGATCTCTCTACAGGGAGTTTTGTTTGTAGCTGAACTCTCTACAGGTGATTTGTTTGCAGCTGAACTCTCTACATGATGGTTTCTTTGTAGCTGAACTCTCTACAAGGTAACTTCTTCTAGCTGATCTTTCTACTAGGTGATTTGTTTGTAGCTGAACTCTCTACAAGGAAACTTCTTCTAGCTGATCTCTCTACAGGGAAATTTGTTTGTAGCTGAACTCTCTACAGGTGATTTGTTTGCAGCTGAACTCTCTACATGATGGTTTCTTTATAGCTGAACTCTCCACAAGGTAACTTCTTTTAGCTGATATTCTAGCTGATCTCTCTACAGGGAGATTTGTTTGTAGCCAAACTCTCTATAGGTGATTTCTTTGCAGCTGAACTCTCTACATGGTGGTTTTTTTTTTTTAGCTGAACTCTTTACAAGGTAATTTCTTCTAGGTGATCTCTCTACATGGAGTTTTGTTTGTAGCTGAACTCTCTACATGATGGTTTCTTTGTAGCTGAACACTCCACAAGGTAGCTGATCTTTCTACTGGGTGATTTGTTTGTAGCTGAACTCTCTACAAGGAAACTTCTTCTAGCTGATCTTTCTACAGGGAGATTTGTTTGTAGCTGAACTCTCTACAGGTGATTGTTTGCAGCTGAACTCTCTACATGATGGTTTCTTTGTAGCTGAACTCTCTACAAGGTGACTTCTTCTTGCTGATCTTTCTACAGGGAGATTTGTTTGTAGCTGAACTCTCTACAGGTGATTCGTTTGCAGCTGAACTCTCTACATGATGGTTTCTTTGTAGCTGAACTCTCCACAAGGTAACTTCTTCTAGCTGATCTTTCTACATAGTGATTTGTTTGTAGCTGAACTCTCTACAAGGAAACTTCTTCTAGCTGATCTCTCTACAAAGAGATTTGTTTGTAGCCAAACTCTCTACAGGTGATTTCTTTGCAGCTGAACTCTCTACATGGTGGTTTCTTTGTAGCTGAACTCTCTACAAGGTAATTTCTTCTAGCTGATCTCTCTACAGGGAGTTTTGTTTGTAGCTGAACTCTCTACAGGTGATTTGTTTGCAGCTGAACTCTCTACATGATGGTTTCTTTGTAGCTGAACTCTCCACAAGGTAACTTCTTCTAGCTGATCTTTCTACTAGGTGATTTGTTTGTAGCTGAACTCTCTACAAGGAAACTTCTTCTATATAGCTGATCTCTCTACAGAGAGATTTGTTTGCAGCTGAACTCTCTACATGATGGTTTCTCTGTAGCTGATCTCTCTATAAGGTAACTTCTTTTAGCTGATGTCTCTACAAGGTCACTAGTTTGTAGCTGAACTCTCTACATGATGGTTTCTTTGTAACTGAAGTCTCTACAAGGTGACTTCTTCTAGCTGATTTTTCTAGAGGGTGATTTGTTTGTAGCTGAACTCTCTACAAGGAAACTTCTTCTAGCTGATCTCTCTACAGGGAGATTTGTTTGTAGCTGAACTCTCTACATGATGGTTTCTTTGTAGCTGAACTATCTACAAGGTAATTTCTTCTATTGATCTCTCTACAGGGCGATTTGTTTGTAACTGAACTCTCTACATGGTAGTTTCTTTGTAGCTGAACTCTACAAGGTGATTTCTTCTAGCTGAACTATCTCTTTCCATAGTTGCATGAACTCCCTACAAGGTAACTTCTTTTAGCTGATCTCTCTACAGGGTGAATTGTTTGTAGCTGATCTCTCTACAGGTTACTTGTTTCTTGCTGATCTCTTGAATTCTCTTCAGGGTGACTGCTCTATTAGAGTATCTCGATCTCGCACTTGCTGCACCAAGTTGGATTTCGTGTTATAACTCTGTGGCTTTAAGTCTGATTCTTCTACGCCATTGAAGAGCCTTTCTAAGATGATTGTTCCATCTATACAGCGATTTTCAAAGCATTACCCCAAGCGGTTTATCTGGTAGGCGTGGCAAGTAGTAGTTTTTTATTAGCTAATCTCAATTGCGTAATTGTTACACACTGTTGGTTTTTTCGTGGTATCTTCCTGGTTTTTAGCTCGATTTCTTTCAAACCACAAAAGGTTTGAGGTTCAATAGTTAACCTATTCACCCACCGATTTTCAGCTTCTTCCCATACGCGGTTTACCCTGTAGGTGTGACAACATATTGGTGTTATTTTTCGTGAATAACCGATCATAACTCTTTACCTGTTTATCGTATCCTAGCCAAAGTTGGTACAGAGATGCGCCTTTATACCCCCCTTCTGTGTGCCAAATTTCAGGCAATCGGATATGGCGTTCGCGTTTTATAGCAGTTTTTGTAAGTATGCGAAAAGAGGAAGAAAAATAAGAAGAAAAAAAAAAAAAAAACTAAGAAACTAAGCCAATTTTTGAAGTCGCATATCTCGGGAACGCGTGAAGCGATTTCGCTCTAATTTGGAATGTGGAGTGCTGAAGGTGGAGGGAGTGTCCATAGCAAAAATCGTCTTGTTTCATCAAGGCAGCACAGAGCTACGGAGGTGCGAAAATTGCGTTTTCTTTCTTCCTGTCAATATACTCACGGGTGTTGCGCGCCGGCTTCTTGGGCCACACGACACACTACCGTGTGTCTTGATATTTCTTGAAATTTACATGACGTGTCCTTGGCCTCTATAATGTACTGTATATATTGCATTTAGGTTACACCGAGATCTTATCCTAATCTGTAAAGTGTTACCAGTAGTCAGGTATGACAGCAGCTGGAGTGACAATCTTGGACTAAAATTTCACTACATGCCATGTGTCCTTGACTTAGAAAATCTCATTGAAATTTCTGAATAGTACAGGAAATCTCACTGCATGCCATATGTCCTTGACTAAGAAAATCTAATGTAAATGTCACATTTCTGGATAGTGTAGGAAATGTCACTGCATGCCATGTGTCCTTAACTAAGGAAATATAATGTAAATGTCAAATTTCTGAATACATGTAGGAAATCTAAAAATTTTTGGCAGAGGAAATGTACAGACACATGAAATTTCCAATGTTTTAGGAAATGTCATAACATGTGAAATTTATGGTATACAGGTTTACTCCAGCAAATTCAACAGTTACATTTCCTGTACATTTTCAAGCTGATTTTTGGTCCGGAAATGTCACTTTTTTTTCCTGTGTGCCTTGTCTTTCCTTTTATCCTCAATCAGGCTGGTCTTCATCCTTCTTCATGCTATGAAGCTAGTGATGCCAGTAATATAGAAACTTTTTAGATATCATAGTTATAACACGCTTACAAGGGATATGACTAAAATATAAGCATGACTCCCAAAGAGCGCATAGCGCTCAAGAGAGTGTGTATATTTAGTCATATTCCGAGTAATCATGTTATAACTGGTATATTCTACAAATGATTATAGATAGCAATTTATAGTGAGTAAAGCAGTACCTATTAGAGATTGAAATCAGTAGAAATCTTTGATGGATCAGACATTTCTAGTCTCTAGTGGTGCCACACCCATCTACTCGTGATTATACTGAGTTATCCACAAAGAAGACGAGAGCTCATAAAAAACACAAATCAGGTGAATTTTTTTATTAAAAAATCTCAGATACTGGAATGCCTAACTATAGTTCTGTATGCATGCCACCTACACCTATCAAATTGTTTACTAAATTACAGAAAACATCTGTGGACAAACTAATCACCTTACCAACTATCTATTAATTTTGATCTAGTGCAAAGCATGATCAACCAGTTAGCATGAAAAGGACTTATTAAAAGCCCTACCTCTCTAAATTATATCAAGGTCAAAACATTAAAGGTTTATGATTACTCCCACAAACAACAGTTGAGGTACTTACATGTGTACAGCTTACTGACATGTCACTACTAAAAATAGACGTCTATGACTGCAGGCATGAAACAGTTAAAATTTTACCTTCTGGTTTACATCAATGCATGGTTATGCTTTAAAAAGTGGACTAAAACCACCTCAATAAAGGGCCACTTTTAAATAGATAAGGCATAGCAACAACATACTGAGGCCATGTTTTTGGTCCCAGTCTATGGTTGCATAAATAGATTTTTATCTAGAACTCTTGGCAAGAAGCCAAAATTATACCATTATACATATGTACCAGAGAACTCAAGTACAATATTATCAACTCCTGTTTGAGCTACTCTAACTGTAAGCCGGAGC
Source organism: Dysidea avara (assembly GCF_963678975.1). Lineage (NCBI taxonomy): Eukaryota > Metazoa > Porifera > Demospongiae > Dictyoceratida > Dysideidae > Dysidea > Dysidea avara. The sequence goes on from NC_089283.1 coordinate 21,595,956, forward strand.
TAAAAGCACCGTGTTGTATTACTAAACTTGAAGCGCAATAACATATTCAATTCATTAAAACAAAAACAAATTTATATAAAAGTCATTCATGTGCTAGCAAGTAATGACTTTATGTCCCAGACCTGTAAGGTGAATGAGAGGAGAGAACACATAATAATCTACACACAAAATGGCCGACCATCTTACCCCAATCTTGTTATCAGTATCTGCTGTTATCATGAGTTTCTTTTCCTCATCTAAATACATTGCTACAACAACTGGACGCATCTCCATAAATTCTGCCATTGGACTACGTCTAAAACAAAATCCAACAAAGAACTTATAATACGTAAGTTAAGTGCAAGGGAAAGCAACCCTTAAACCACATGACGACACACAAATTTGACTAACAACACTAATTCTACTAAATTTGGAAAACCAGCTGAACATTCTATTTCAACATTATTCAGCATTATTCAGCAGGGAAAACCACTTATGGGAATAACTTAAAATTGGTCTTTAACCATCATAGCTCAAACCATTTCAAATCACATTAACAGCTGCACTACAAGGAGAAAACCATGCAACCAGGTGTAAAATCATGGGGTCAAAGTACTCTAATGGAACAGTCACCAAAAATTAAAAAGGGGAGAAAAATTGTTGAAAAAAATTGTCCATAGTTCAAACCAAGGACCTCCATACCCAATTCCTAAACCTCACCACTGAACTACTGGATTTTCCTATGTGGCTGCCCAAAAGGGGAAACTGTTAGACAATGTATGGTGAAAACTACAAACTTACTATTTCTACCTTACAAATGAAAGTTCTAGTTTAAATCTTTGCAATAGTAAAGGTTTATAATTTCATATCTACCAATGGAAAATCTAGAACATTCTATGTGTGTTCTATTAGAAGTCGTCATAAAATCATACAGTCTATCACAGATAGTCAAATAAAGTATTGTAACTTTTGTCTTCCATAATCAGAAGAAATTGGGTTAAAACAAGTCCATACAAGAACAGTCAAACTAAAAAGGGTGTGGCCTTTAAAAGGTAGGGTGAAAAGTTGTGAAATCAAAGGTGGCAGCCAAGAAATGGTTGCAACGATGTTAATCATTGCAGCCATTTACCTTTGTTCTCACAACTATTTTCACCCAGGCTTCTTTTGAAGACCACACCCTTTTACAGCTTGGCTGTTTTTGTATGGATATATACCACTCATCAGTGCAACACTTTTTCAGTCAAGGAAATGAAAACCCTGACAGAATCATCTGCAGCTATTACAGCAGTAGTACTTGTTAGACACACGCCTGGTGAGGAATCAAGTGTACTGGATGTTCTGCTTCCAATCTACACAGCATAGTCACTACGGAAAATACGGATGATTCTCTCTTTACAAACGTAGGGAAGCCATCATGCTACTACGAAATGACACCTTGGGCTTTCAGTAAAAAGAAATGGGACACAAAGGAGGACAAATGTAAGTCCATGATGTGTGCATACGTACTGTGATATGCCAAAAGGCACCTGTCGGGCTGAAGCGATGTTGAACAGTGAAAAAATCAAGTCCATATCCTTAGCCATTATCGAGTTACACTTGTCTGAGTGCATTAGTTAGTTAGTCAGTCCGGAAGTAGAAAATTCCACTAAATAACTTTCTAAAAATTTTGTAGCATTTTTTGGAAGTGTTTCAGGTTGTACTGAAGGCACTTTTCGGCTTGGTTATACACTGCCAAGGTGCCATGAAGGTATTGTAAGGGTAAAATTGAACAATACTACAATACTGTAATCGTATTGAACTACCAAGTACCAATACCATTGCATTTTAGCAATACTGTTAATACTGAGAAACACCTCAAACAGCACTAGCACCCTCCCTTTGTAATTTTCACATAATACAAGCTACACCCTGTATGCATCATATTTTTAGTACAGCCCGATTAGCTACGTCTCCTAACTGAAAGCATTCAACATAATATCAAAGCGCTGGAAAATGGATAAGTAAAGTGAGCTAGTGTGTAGCTGATCTCAAAGAAAAATAAACTTACATATTGTCAGTACAGAAATACTATAGGTGACAGACTCACTAGCTCCCAATGTGAAAACTGTGTGATACTACTGTGTGGTATATTAAGTCTGTAACTTGTAATCTACTATGATCAGCATTAACAATACACTGTACCAGCCTACCAGGCCAAAGTGTTGAAATCATTGCATGTACATACATGTATTGCAACTTATGTAATGTATTGCAACTTATGTAATGTATTGAAACTTATGCAATACTGTAATTGTACCGCAATACTATCTTAAAGACCGTATCATTTTAAAATTGTTAGTACCGCTCAACACTATTTTAGATTTTAGGGTGATATTTTTGGCCAGAAAAGCCCAAACCTTCATGATCCCTAATGTACAGTACAGCTGTACTGTATGATTTAATCAGAGCTCAAAATAACAGCCTGTCATCTGTCATGTTGTGACCCAAAAGTCTCAATGAGTGACCAAATTAATGGTTTGACATTATGACCTACCAAAGAAAACTTTTAAACAGCATTGTGCATATAAACTGCTTGGTATTGTAGATGTGAAATATTTGACAGTAAGAATGTTGTGTGGTTGCCTTAACCAATGAAAATAAATTACGAAAATATTTATGCTCATAATTATTTTCTACTTGCAAAATATTTTTTGGTGTTTTTTTTATATTACACAGGTCAAAACACTTGAGGAATCAGTACGCACTTGGAGAGGAAAGAATGGCCTACAGGGTTCCAATCTCCACCAAAATAAGTTTAAACGCAACTATATGACCTATCTCTGTCACAGGCACCCATTACAATTACATGTTCATTGTACAACAAGTATCCATATAACATTGTTGTTGATCAACTTTTATCATATCTTGCACACTTATTTCTGACACACAAAACATGTAGCAACAAACATGCTAGCTTCTAATCCCGACAGTGTGCTGACTGCAGATACAGTATAAAGGTGAATAGCTATACGTTTAATTATTCATTGTACAGAAAAATTCACTGGTAAAATATTTTTGTGGCTTGGGCTGTCCGTGAAAATATAACACACCGAATTGATTTTACAACTAAATCATCTCGAACGAAAATTTCCCAACTTACTTGTATTGTGTACCAGTGGCCAACCACATTGCCTGTAATTTTGACAGGCCATGTTAGGGCTGCAATGTATTTACAAGCAGTACTGTCTGCAATGTGCAAAAGTTAAATCTGTCACAACTCATGCAACGGTTCTATCACACTGGTAGTGATGGTGGTGAACTACGTTTCCATATTACAGTGGAACCTCTCTTAACAAACTCCCCGAATTAAGGACACAATAGAAAAAAACGTCTGGTTAATACATTTTTACCTCTGAAAGAGGAAAACCTCTATATTATAGCAAAAACTGGCCAAAAATTCTGGGTCCCAAAATGTCCATAATAGAGAGGTTCCACTGTATATTGTGTGCCCCATCATGATCACAGCAGTAAACAATGATGCTGGTTTTACATGGAAAATAACTGATACATATACATAGCAGCTCTACAAGGTAACTACTACACTCACTATTATAAAACAGAACAAAACAGCTTACTGTTCAGTTGTAATAGATGAGTGACAGTCCGAACACATACGAACGGGAACTTCAAATCCCATTGGTGGAAATGTGGACTGGCTCTCCGAACATTTAGCACAAACAACTCTTCCACACTTCCTACAGTGATGCTGTGAACAAAACAAAGAATATGAGAATGTGGACAAGAGTTGTTAAATTTCATAGTGTTTAACTGTCAACAACAGGCTTTTTCTGAAATTAAAAACAGTGACTGGAGACTCGCATTTTAAGGTCTGATGAGGAATCAATCATTTGTGTAATCCAGGAAGAATGTACTGAGGTTTATCAATGGCAAACTTATAAGGTAACAAATTTAATTTGTTCATGTGGGTTTGATATTTTCCAAAGCTACTACTGTATACGTACAAATATTTATAAGGGATATAATTTTTTTTTGTGGATTTTGCGATCCTAACCCTATGCTAAATAACAGTAGCCCAAGTGGAAAATGAGTGATCCACAAAAATAAAACCACTGAAATTCATCAATCCGCAAAAACTACATACCTCAAAATTTGTACATATATGGTATACCTAATCACAAAATAATTTTTCAGTAAGAAACAATATTTGAATACAAAAGTGCAATGTCATAAAGGAAAGGCTAGTATAGCCTATATAGCTAGCCTGTACAAACATACCAATTTGAAGTTCATTTTTGATTCAATACCTCTTCTGTAGTTAGAAAAAAGATAAGTGTTGAATAAGGCAAACCTATTGTGACTTTATGTTAGATTTAAAGCACCGCCACGCGTGTGTGTACGGAAAATACAGTACGAGGGGGTGTGCTGTATTTGCCTCGAGACACCCCCTGAGTACTGTATTTTTCGTACACACAAGCAAGGCGGTGCTTTAAGTGTTATATTGTACTTCCTGGTTGCGTCTGGCTCGGAGCGATTTTCTCTAGTACTCAAACCGCTGCGATTTTCGGTGATAAGGATATCAGTAAGTGTTTAACTAATCTATTTCTAACTGTAGAACGAACTAATAGGATTAGTTTGGCTAGTTTTAGTGATTTACAATGTCACTAGGCCTAAATGTCACGCACGTGATCAATCGTGCTGTCTTAGTGGAGCCGTGTTTAAAAAGCTTCGTGATCAGACGATCAGTAAGTGTTTATACAATCTATTCCTAGCCGTAGAACGAACTCGTAGGATTAGTTTGGCTGGTTTTAGCGATTTACAGTGTTGTTTACGTAACATTCCACAAATAAATTCTCCGCATAACTGTACTGTATTTACCCAATTAAGCGCATAACTGTACTACATTTGCCCAATTAGCTGCATAACTGCACTGTATGACTCATACAGTACAGTTATGCAGCTGATAAGTACTGTATGGACAATACGATACGCGGCATCGCTTTGATCCTCCCACGCAAAGTACAATATTGTCCTTTATTAAACAGACTGAGGTGATGATGCACTACTTAACACAGCGTGTTCACTGAATATGCTACCACCGTAACAGTGTTATGAACTCTTGGTGTTGACATGTGGGTTTGTTATGAATTCAACGACTAGCCTTTTTAATGTATCTATGGCATGCCACCCTTACATGAAGCTTTTTACAAGGAGCATAAAGTCAAATACTCTAACAAAACACACAGGTGCCTGCTCATACAAACTATTTAAACAAAGGTTATGATATAACAAAGGTCACCTAAACATGTAAAATATAATTATCTGCTGCACGCCAGTCAGGAGAACAAAATTGGGCATTTTACAGAAATTTTGCAACCCAGAATCTATCTTTGCTGTAATCTAGTGGTTTTTCTCTTTCAGAGGCAAAATATGTGGACCAGAACTACAAAATCTTTGCCCTTATCATTGTGTTCAGGGATTATCAAGTTGAATGCAGAGGAAGTCAGGCTGTGTGAGTCCTCAGGCACTCGCCTAGACTACAAGCTGTCTGTGGATCAAGCAACCACCTGGTCTGGGATTTTTTTCAACAGTTTTAGTAACATGTTTCTGACTCCCTGCTACACAGGCTTTCAGTAGCCTTCTTTACAGGTCCCTAGTGGGATAGTGACTAAGAAACAGGGATTACAAGAAACATGGGATAAGTCCAAACAGGGGCTTATAAGTGTCTTTGGCGCCTATAAGCTCCTGGTCCTAGGATAGAACGTGTGGGACCTTAATTTACATAAATTAGAAGTGAATTTGTAGTGATTGGTAGTGGAACAATTGGATTACAATACAACATGTACTGCAGAGTGGAATGTACACATGTAAGTCATCTGCATGCTCATACTCAGACACACTACTACTACTTCTACTACACACAACACACACATCATACAACTTACTTGTCTACCTCCTATTGTCTTCCTCTCCCACATCATCTTAACGTTCCAGAAGAAAGGAGTACCACATTTTTCACACTGTCCACCTTCTCCCCACTCAGCCGTCTAAAAGTAGTAAAAGCACCCATACCATAACAACAATCCTATAACCCAAAGAGTTCATAAAATTAAATGAATTCTTACTATAATTTTTTGAAGTAACAGACTCTTACATTTATTACCACTTTATTGTGGGCATTCAAAGGTGCCGCTCAGGATATTGCCCAGGCAATATATGGGAATGCAGTTTGCTCATGGCTTTGATGGTCAACCAGTTCAAGATATGATACGTTTTTGACTTATTATATTGAGCAACGAGGAGTATCAAATTGTGAGCTTTGGTTTACAGGTTATAGGCTAGTAGTTACTAAGTTGATAGTTTCAAAACTATACAATAATCAGTAAAATAATTGTTTGGGCAATGCATGGATGTATATTCCTACCCACTGACCGGCCAAGTGTCAGCAACCACGGAACAACACAAATAATACACTACACATAAGAAAGATACAGCGGCAAAGAAACAAGATAATTCTCAGTTGATATACTAACAGATTAACAAAAAAAAATCACAAAAAACACAGCTTGTACTTAAACCATAGTTGCTATAGCTACATTGATCACAAAATTAAAAATCTACATATATTAATTGCAATGACTGCCATGAAATTCCATTAACAACACATGTACATTGAGTGAAATATCTTGTCAGGCGCTTAATACATATACCAAACATCTCTTCAGTTACTGTATGTGAATTTCTTTAGCCAATAATACTATTTTGAGTTTTAAATCACATCTATATATCCTTTAGAATAACTCAAACATAATGCAAGCATGAACGTTTTGTATACAACTTTACATTTTCAAAAACACACCAATCTCCCTTTTGGAGTAAATATACAACTCCTTACACACAAACGCACAAGATATTAAGGCCACTTTGTTTTAGCGGCTACGTACATCAAGTAAGTCCCAAATTTACTTCAATAATAAAACCACCTCACTATAGTAACCAGGTCCAAAACATTGCTAATGTATACTTCACGATAAGACCACCTCAAATAGGTCCCTTTTATGACCTCATTAAAAAGCTATCGAGATCTCAATATTGTCAGGAATTCGATGTCATACACTCGGTACCTCTTGTCTTTCGGTATTGATGTCCCACAGTCCTATTCTAGCATCCTCTGCTGTTGACAGTAACTTGTGAGTAGTTGAGGAGTAGGCCAGTGACTTTACACAGCCACTATGAGTGGATAATAAAATATTAACTAATGATTAGCTCATTACACACAAAACAGTAACAATATAATGTCATTTCCTGGTGATGCAATTCTCTGCTTGTGTAATTGTGTATATAGCATATGTTGTTGTGTGTATAGTCTGTGTGTTGTGTATGCACATCTGTAGTGTATACACACATACAAAACAGAAAACTATTTCAATATTGAACTTTATGTTTACACTATATAACATGAAATAATACATATCTTCATAGTTTGCACACAAGAAGATTTGCTAAGATATACAGATGGAACACACACCATACACACTCACCGATGTCCTGTTAACTCATAAGCAGTTCCCTGACGTGACCCTATGTCCCAGATAACAACAATACCATCAAATCCACCAGAAAACAGCAGTCTCTTCTCCTGATCCCAGCATAGTGTCCTAACACTACCTACAACACCATCACAATACCACTGTAATACTTCACAGTCACTTACTTTGGTGTCCTCTCAGTGTAGTCACCTCCTGGAAATTGTTTGGATCTAATTTCAGTACAGTTATTACACCACTGTAGTCAGCCACAAATGCATGTTTAGTGGAAGTGTCTAATGTAACAATGAGTTAAGGAATTGATTAATAAGGGACACAGCAAAATGGTAGTAGACACACACACCCTCATTTAGTAGTAGCATATAGTCCACACATAATTTTTCACGGAACAGGGTAGTAGCTATTATTGCAACAAATAAAAAATACAGTGAAAGCTCACTGATAGAATCACTGATGAAGGCAATAAAGTATAAATACACCTTAATAGTGGACTTCTTGACATGTACATGGTTACTATAGTAAGGTAGTAAAGTACACCACTGTTGTGTTTCATACTGAACATGGTCACTATAATGAGGTATTCTACTGGTCTTATTAATGAAGTCATAAAATACACTGTAGCTAAGTTTGGGACCTACTTGACATGGTACTATAATGATGTGATGTTGTGCAAGGTGTTTGTTTCGTTAAAGAAAAGGATATTCTACTGCAGTACACCAAGATTGAGTCTTAAAGTTTCCTCTCGGTCGACCAGTACTTGTACAATGCCACTCAAATGATTTGTCCCTACTTACACTTAGTAACCAATTGTTCTCTATATTGAACTTCAATGCAGTCACTCGGCCAGTGTGAGCTACAGTTAAAACATTTTTGAAACAAAAAAATAATACACTGGTATTAAATTTACCATTATAATTTCTTTTTGGTTCCATTCTATTGATATCTTCAGATAGCACATATTCCTAACACAGCAGTATAGTAAATATGTCCTATACTAACATGACACATGTACACACGTACATGAATACTGCCTGACCCAAGGCCAACGAAAAGTCTTCTAGATTCTCTATCATATGCTAATGCTGATGCAGCACCTGAAATAACACACAGTATCTCTAATACACCAAATATAGTCCCCAGTAATGCATGGCTTACACTGGTACGTGTGACAAATGGTTGGCCAATATTGTACATCCGTTCTTCTAGCCCATACTCTTAAAGTTCTACAATATAGATACGGCATATCTGAAGGACTTCTTTCATAAACGTTTTTAATACCTGTCATCGCTCACGCTGATAACTGCTTCCTCGTGGGCTACAGTGCACACGCCATTGACGGCACTTCCACAGCCCACTAGGCTACTTAGTAAAGCTGGTTTGTTCTTTCGTTTCACTGACGCGGCCATTTCACTAAGATACGGGACTGCTCCCTACACGTAAGATTTTGTATTCCACTGGCTTCTTTTGAAAACTTCCTGGTATGCAAATATTTTCTCTATTTAAAACACACTATAAGCTAGCTGTGTGCTTCAATTAGAGTAAAGAAGTAGACGTTTAGACAATGGAAGCTGTTCTGAAGTATTTTGCTCCTGGCGACTGCTATGAAGTAGTTTTCGTTAACTTCAACTTCTTCGATGGTAAGGGAATTAACGCGAAGATGTGCAATTTGAAAAATCTTTAAACTCCACAGCAAGATGTTTTTCAATCGTGCTAAGCAGGGTCTTGAGCTTTCAAATCATCCTTGGTGCTGTAATGGGTAAGTGTAAATTAAGCGAGCCCGCTTTAAGGTTTTACCGTGTGTTTCGTGCACTTAGTAAAGGTCCCACAAATTATCAAGATGATTCGAGCGGGAAGTGCTGAAGGATTGAGCATGCTAGCTGTCATCCTGGAATTGGCAGCTTTAACTTTCACTGGTGCATACAACTTTGCTAAGCAGTTTCCATTTAGGTAAGTTAACATGCATGCTGTATGCATATCAAGTGACTTATATTTGAAATATATATGTTGGTCTGGGGGTCATCAATGACCTGGAACTCATCTGAGAAATCCATTGAATATTTAGAAATCCTGAAAGAATCATGTACAAGTCGTGCAGTTAGTTTGGTTTTCGTCCATTCATGAACTCAAATATGAGAATCATGATGAAGGGCAAATCATTAAATGTGACCAAATTTTTGATAATCATCAATCTACGCACACATTAGTGAAATTCACTTTTCACCATGAATAGATAGCCACACAAATACTCTACACATTTGCACTACAGCCATGCCACTGATTTGCTCAGGCTGCTTTTCACAAGTGGATTTCTAGAGATACTCTGGCACCTTGTAATGTTACTGGCCAGCTGAAACACAAGACTAGAGACATGAACAGCCTTGGACAGTTGTCCAAATATTTTCTACATATTTTCAGTGGCACAGGTGGTCTTGAGAGCCCAATATAAAGGCTGGAAACACCATATGACCCAGTCGGCCATTTTCTGTTCATATATCAACCACACTACCCATGGTGATGTGCTTGTGTTGCAGATACCATCGTGATAAAAGGTGCTCAAAATCACAATAGCTAGCTTGCTATGGATTGAAGTGAAATAAACACTGGTTGGCTGCGTTCACAGTGGAAATTTCAAAACTCGTAGCTTTTGACCTTCCCAAGCTATACTGGATTAATATCTTTAAAATCACATTTCACAATTTATTGATGTGGGTAGATCAATGGTTTTCCCAAATTAGGTCACAAATATTGGGACTCTTATACACAATTTTGGGGGCATTGGTGACCCCTTGGGTTGAGGGTACATATTCTAGTAGCTATTTTAATGTTTTGAACTACTCACAGTATGCTATATTGAGAACATAGCTGTTTGCTTGAAGTCAAAAATTTTGCAAATCTAGTTACCAAATTAAGCCTTTGGCAGAAGTTTCTACTATATTGCAAAACACAACATATTTTTATGCCTCTTTTAACGTTTTGAACCCAGACGCATGCCTAGAATCCTCATGTGCTACAGAATCCAGTGGTGTACAATAGATACAGGATCTTAATCTTATAATGGACACTCATACCATTCGTCAAGTTCCAGCAAAGACAACATCTGCCATTCATTACTTCATTTCAAAAGTACTCTGTAGTGTTGTATAAAACTGTTTACTTGTGTTTAATTAGGTTTCATTTCATGTATAAGAATATCCTGTTGTGCAGTAATAGAAACCTGACACTCTGCCTATAGTTCGTACTTACGCTTTATTTCATGTTCAAAATTAATTCCAAGTTTGAAGGGTTACAAAGCAATGAATGGCGTGTTTGTTGGAACTTGACAAATGATATAAGCATCCATTATAAGATTAAGATCACATATCTATTGTTTAGATTAAGTACTTTCCACTTGGATTTCAGGAAAATTTTGTGAATCAAGCCTCAATTTGAGTAAGGCACATAAGACTTGCTAGCATTCCAAGAATAAAGTTCTGTGTGGATTAAGGTACTATAACAATGTAGTGATATTTTCTAGTAATCTTATTGTATTTAAACTTTTGTATTGAGTAGTACCAACATTTCCTCAGCTGTGCAAAGTGAGGCTATTAAACCAAACACTTCACAATTGTTCATCCATTTATAGCACTTATGGAGAAACAGCTTTCCTAGGAATTCAGACGTTCATCATTTGGATGTTAGTGTTTCACTACAACAGTCAAACTGTTATTGGAGGTGTGGTGGCTGCCGTCTACTCCATTGTGTTGTACGTCTTCTTATCTGGACTGCTTCCTATTGAGGTGTTGACCTTCCTCCAGTCTACCACAATTCCAATACTAACAACCAGCAGAGTAAGTGTGTGTAGTGTATCATCATATGCCGTGAAGCCTAAGCTCAGTAACTTCAAGGTTCTCACTGTAGTGAGAATTTCTTAAAGCATGTGAGCTAGCATATTCTGGGTTCATAAATTCAACTTTGTAAGGATTGGCTTTCTTTCACGTGGTTTTGTCTTTGTGGAAAAGCTTTGTACACTATGTATTCTTACTGAAGTTTGATGGAGAACTTAATCAGGATATTAAAAAAAGAGTAGTGGTAGATGGTCAGTGGATTTTAATTTGGCGACATGTTTTCATTCACCCAGTAGTTGAATAGTTGTTCAAGATCATTTGCTTGAATAACTGATGATGTTTATTATAGAAAACAAGTGAACCTCTTTTAGAATTATAATAGAAAACACCATAATACAGGCTCCTTGCAATTATTTCCAACCTCAGTGAAACAAACTAAGATCTCTTGGTCCCCAGTAATGAAGCTACTGTGCTCAATAAAATGTTTACACATTTACTACATTGTTGGTTTCGCAGATGTCTCAGATCATCAACACATTTCGTCTCGGCTCCACTGGTCAACTATCCTTCATCACATACCTGTTATTGTGGGGCGGTGCAATTGCTAGAGTATTCACTACAATACAAGAGACAAGTGACCCCCTAATGTTGATACAGTATTGTAGCACAGTCATTCTCAACTCTATCATTGTGATACAGTTCATTATATACTGGTCTGCTGATAAGAAGAAGGAGGCATGATTTTTGACTAGTTCTGTAATCATCTGCGTACTCTTCCAAGACTCTACTTGTTGTATAATAGAGTAGTGAACCAAACTGTATTATGTATTTATACCCTGTTTAATAATTCACATTATTTGTATTTTTGTTCATTGTTAATTACGTAATGTGCCCTTGTTGGATCTCGTGACAACTCAAAAGGTGATGGCGAAGTTGAAGGATTATGGCTTGTTGCTGCTACTGAAGTTATGCTTCGTCGCAGCAGTGCTTGGGAAACTTCATGTACAGGTATATTATAACGGAGTTTCATTGTAACAGCTGGTTTAAGGGGTGTCAGTCGACGCGGCGTTTTTACAGCTGTATGGAACTAGCTATATGAAGCTAAGGCATGAGAAGGTTTCAGGGTTAAATATAAAAGGTGTAGATATACGTGTATGTGTTGTCACCTTTGATCTCGCCTTTGATGGGTTGCAATTGCTGTAAAAATACTCTTCAGTCTAACTCGTGATTAGAGGCGTGGCTTATTTCTTTAACAGGAAGATGCGGATCATGTGAACGTGACCCATGGAGATGTACAGCTAGTTATAGACAAGTCACCATGGAGGATGCAAATATACCACACCAGTGATAACAATGAGCCAGTGTTATCAGAGGCTACTAGCAAAGACCACAGACTGGTACGTATATAAAGGTGTAGACAAGATTATAACTTGGTGTCAAAGTAACATGCAATCTGTAATTATGAATGATGCACGTCTGTGCAAGCTAGACCCCTTTTAGCGTATCTGGTCACAACAGTGAAGCCAATTATTTTTGACAATGCAAAATATGATCATTTGATTTAGGGATTTGGCAAATGGGAAGGAGAATACTTAAATATCTATGAGGGTTATTTGTTCCGAGTTGGGATTATTACGGAGTGGTACCACGCTACTAATGTGTTAAACTTGAGCCAGTCTGAAGTCGACACGGTGACGTTGAAAGTGGCTACAAGTGATCCTAAGGGTAGAGTGATATTAGTTGATATTTGGAACTTTGTTGGGGATAGACAGTTTTCAATGAGAGCTACAGTCGAAGGAGATGATGCATCTAAAAGGTACAAAACTGAGTGAATATCTACCATAATAAATTGTGACGGACACTCTGTTTATGCTAGAAGAATATTATAGTTATTGTTTTACAGCAATCGTGTGCACATTGGGTTCTACATGCAAAAAGAAGAGGGATTTTATGGTTTTGGAGAAAGGTATAGTAATTCTGCATTTATTAATTGTTACTATTTTCAGTTTAGGTTTGATAATTATAACCAGAGAGGTCATCGAGTTGGGTCATGGTGTGAAGATGGCTCATTTGGGCTAGGAATGTTTGCCCCTGATAAGCTAAAACTAAGGGTAAGTCTTATACGTGCAACTTTAGGATAACCTATAATTGTTATCATTAGGTCCCTAAAGGGGAACTGTCAACTTATGTGCCAATGCCTCTGGGCATATCCTCCAGGGGGTATGGACTTCAGATGGACACTTATTACAGGTAATGTGTGATTCTTTAGTGGATTTTGTTGTAGAGCAAATTTGTGAATATAGAACTGTGTTTGATTTGGGGAAATCAACTGAAGGTGTGATGAAGTTAGAACAAGAAACAAACCATCTTAACATCACATTCTTTCTTGGCCTCACCCCTCGTGTATGGTTGTACTGTGTAAACAAGGACATTTTTATTATTTTATTAGGAAACTTTTGTTATGCAAGCTGATAAGAATGGGAAATCATTGGTACCACCGATGTGGGAAGTACATCATTTGTTTGTAGAGAATTAGCAATTTTACCTATTCCTCTATACAGTTTGCTCCATGGAACCAGCTGGATACTGAAAAGGCTGGAGTTGACCAGGTGGCTAGGGCAAAGTATGACAATAGTGTTGTGTATTGTATGGTAAAATGATGGGTGAAATGTAGGCAATTACTATTTGACGATGATATTCCTTTTTCTCATAATGTGCATACTGTTCATTTCTTCCCGGGTGGCGGAGAGAGAGGACAAGAAGAGAAGCTAAAGGTTTGATGTGTTACCATTGCCAGCATTTTATATTTCTTTGATAGGCTGCTAACATGGAGTTGTTAAATATAGGGATCAAGGTATGCTGACTGTTGTATTAGAGTAGATAATGCTGTTTGAGTGTTTAGTATATTAGGATTACAAGGTGTGTGTTTTATTAGAGAATTTTAATGATATAGTCTACAGCTTACTTCAATCCTACCGTTGCTCAGAGCTACAATGAATTTTATGATTACTGTGTTGCTAACAACTTCTTCCTCACAAAGAAAGATGGGCTACCATACAACTTCACTTATTTCACAGGAAGGCAAGCAATAGACAGTCAATACCATAGGACACTTATAATACTATAGTAAGAATGATGTGTCAATGCTCGACTTCACCAATCCAGATATGGTGAAATGGTACCAAGATCAAATGGCCAGGGCTGTTAACACAATTGGCTATCATGGCTGGATGTATGATTATGGAGAATATACGCCGCCTTATAGTAATGCTTCCAATGGAGACATAGGTATTAACAACAGTTAATCTCACATTATATTTTTTGTTCTTTGTAGGCCTATTACTACATAATCACTATCCCCTACTATACCAGAAGGCAGCATTTGATTTCTTTACCACACTTGATCCTGATACAAGTGATGCGTATGCCCCTGACTACATCTATTACGTCCGTTCGGGTTATCTGGGGTCACAGAACTACACTTGGGCACACTGGACTGGAGACCCATCATCAGATTGGTAAGATAATAGCTATCAAGGCATTTACTGTAATAAATTTCTGCACCTACAACTGTGTAGATAAATCAGCTTGTCAGCTTGTATTTTATGTACTGTTTATTTAGAGTGTATTTGCTTACAGGAATTTTGCTAGTGGCTTGCCTGCTCAAACAACTGCTGGTATAAACCTTGGCTTATCAGGAATGCCATTTTCTGGATCAGACATTGGTGGATTTGAGTGGTACGTGGACAGCACTCCTCCTGATTTGGAGCTGTGGTCAAGATGGACTGAAGCTGGCTGTTTTAGTGGCCTCATGCATGAGCAAGGTATACAGATTAAAAGATTAATTGACTTTTATGTCATGTGCAATGCCAGGTGGTGGGACAGGGTTTGACCCTAAGACGCACATTTTTGATTGGCCAGAAGGAACACGCATTTGGCGAAAATACACTAAGTTGAGAATGCAGCTATTTCCATATATCTACACACAAGCCCATATTGCTCACAAGGTAGTGGTACGACTTTTGTGGCTATAAACTTAAAGTGTGTGTTACCTTCAGACAGGCCTACCCTTAGTAAGACACCACCTTTTACACTTTCCAAATGATCCTACAGCTGTTAAACAGCAACAACAAGTATGTTTTGTACATGTGTGTAGTGTGTTAAGTGCAATGTGCATGCACAAGTATGTGAGTGTGCGTGCGTGCGTGCGTGCGTGCGTGTGCACACACACAAGAAGTAGTTTTTTTTTGTGCTTTTTGTAGTATATGTTTGGTGAATCATTCCTTGTTGCACCGGTGGTAACTAAAAATGCTAAAGAGTGGAGTGTGTATTTACCAGAAGGAAAGACATGGATTGATGTTGGATCAATGCTTCAGGTCAAAAGCTAATGGTAACTGCTAGTATTGGTATTTATCACATTCCATAGTATGAGGAATCTGATGGAAGATTTAGAATTGGATTCAATAGATTTCTACTGGGATCTCAGTGAGTTACCATGTAGCAAAATTATAGCCTGGAGGAATAAAATTTGTCCACCAAATTGCGTTGTTTGCTTCACCACTCAAAATGAATTAATAAACAGGCCAGTGTGTGAATTTGCCATGCCAATGTTTTTCTTTGCAAACATTTACTTCTCCAATATTTGCATCATATATAACTGTTACTTTGTTATTTATCTCAAACATACACAGAACTGTTAAAGTTTCAGCTCCATTGGATGTCACTCCATTGTTCATTCAAGCTGGTACCATCATCCCGGCTGCTGATCCTCGTATAATGACACTCAATAACGCCACCAACAGCAGCGTCATCACTTGGCAAGACTTGAAGGTTTGTAATGTGCTTATCAATGTCAAACACCACAAGTTTTGACATGCAAACTTCAACAGTCCAAACCACCATATACTCCCCCCCCCCCCCCCCCCCCACTCTTGTACTTTTAGTTGAATTATATGCTGGCATAGTTATGTAGTAGGTACCTGAAGCATCAAGCATATTTTACTAACATGTTTGCAGTCTAATTGTGACATTCTAAAAAAAAAACATTTTGCTAAAAATGCATATCACAGAAAGATTGACATACTCTAATAGAACAGTCAGTAACTCTAATAGAGCAGCCAGATAAATAAATACAGATTATACACCAGATCAGTACAATGGCAACATTAGGGGGTAGCTACTGTTTTATTAGAGTATATTATATGATACTCACAAACCAGCCAAAAAACTAATTAATTTTCCACAGGCATTATATACCTTAACTTTTAAACATTTGTTTGCAAGCCAATCAAGACAGTTAACAAACATGATAAGTGAGGAATAAAACTGTATTGAGCATTACTGATTTCCAGCTTGGTATAATGTGTAAAAACTAGGTTGGTACCTATTCATACCTATTCAAGGTACCTTGCTTGTAGTGGTGTGCGATATAGGATATTTTCCTATCGCGATTATTGCACACAACATATCACGATACGATATATATCACGATATACAACTCATCACTCAGCTAGTGTATTTACACTGATGACACTTGTAGCAGTGATGTAGCAGTGATGTACTAGAAGTACGATACAACATGGTACATGACTAGCATACAACATTGCAAGCTCTTTTATTTAAAAAAGTACAGTGTACAATCATGACATCTTGAGTACATTTTTCTCTAATTATAACTAAAATCTATACTTCGGCTTATATCACGACAAAAAGATTCTATATTATATCACGATATAAAAAAAATTATCACAATATTTCAATATATATCACATATCGCACATCACTACTTGCTTGGTGTTTTTGTGTGCAACATTCTCTGTACGTCTTCTTGTAACGCTCAAAGGGAATAACATTGAAGGCAAGGCAAACCTGACTCCTCTATTAGAGTATGTTGATATTTTTTAGTGCAAAATAATTGCAGTTTCCTAAGTTTTAACAAGACAGTTGCTGCCTCATTTGTATCAATGGTACCTATGTCGGTCCCCCTCATACAAGCATCTCTGTTCCTATGATGATAGCTTATAGATGACTTAAAGGACACGAGCATGCCTAGTATTTTAATCTATGGTTTGGACACTCAAACTGGCAATCACTGGCAGACAATAATGCACTTAAAATGATGGTGGTTTATTCTGCATTGCAATGTCTTTGCAATAGGTTGGTCTATAGTAGTAGGCCTTTACTTTGCATATTAAATCAACAGTAATTATCAACATGCATGCTTGTGAATTTCCATCATTAGCATTTGCGTAATCTATGGATATGGGTTGATGACAAGTGGTCAGCCAGTGGACAATCATGGGATGGTGAACAGTACAGCAGTTCTGCTAATAGTAAAGGTATACTTGTATTTCTAGGTACTATACAGATTTATAATTGTTATTAATATAGAATTATCTCTGATTCTCAATGGAACTAATGGAAAATTTTCTCACATTGTACAAATAGCTGGTCCATGGAATAGTAAGTGATAACAGACATGTAATAATAGAATGTTTCACATGTTGGTGTAACACTTTTTGCATGGGAGTCAGACTGTGTCCCCTGGCTTTAACCTTTATTTCAGTGGTTAGTATGTGATTCCGAAGTGGTGATATTTTTGGGTACTTAGACTGCAATGGCTCCAGTCATCCATCAGTTGTTTGATTATAATAAAAACATGCCATATATAGTATGTTATTTTTGAAGTAGAAAGCTTTTGCAAAATGGACAAAATCAGAACAGTGCATAATTCAAAGCTCACAGCTTGACTGTATCTTTGCTAGAATAGTATATCTAATCCAACAATGTCCATCAGTTCTGGATCAACTGTTTACTGGCTAAATCTAGTTACTGTTTAGCCATTACAATCACTAAAAACGTGTCTACTTATTCATTATTGAAGCTGTCTGTTATTATAAGGGTTAACTAAAGTCTTGTAAAGGCTAATACTTACCTTTTCTAAATGGTTGTTGCATGATACCCAGCCTTCAATACATGTGCACATGGTGTAAAAAGTGAAAAACAATGAATCAAGTTTTTCTGGCCTCAAAAATTATCTGATAATTGGCATAACACAAGCATACAGCTATGTTTAGATGGTGATGAAACATGTTGCTCACTGTAGGTACAAGTGTGACAGCAGTATATGGCAATGGTGGCCCAGGGAGTGGTACACGCCTACCAATACAACCAACATGGAAAGATGTGGTAGATGACAAACTGGCTAATGGATGGTGCTATGATGCAACACAACAAACTCTGTGGCTCAAATTGTCTTCTACTTACAAAAGAGCAACAATTGTAACCTCTGGACTCACTAAGAAAATTTGAAATTATAAATTGCACGTGTTGCGCATGCGTAATACGTTTACCGTAATGTTTTATTTATTGGAATAAAAAATTGCCACGTGTTTTTCGGAGAAGGCTAACGGAAGTGTTGTACGAGGTACTGTAAGCAAGTAAGTGCAGCTCGTTCGATTTCAATACCTGTGCATTAACTTTTGTCTCGGAAATAGTGTATCGAAGTAGAAAACCGCCACCCACCCCACAACCCGGAAAACTTCTTGTGAAAAACTATCCAGAGAGAACGGGCGAAGACGAATTGCGACAGCTGTTTGAAAGATTTGGAAAACTCCAAGAAGGTCCGTAACGATTGTAATCTAGCGATTTTTTACGTGCAACATTTTATACAGTTTTCAGCCCCCGTGATAAGGAAACTGGAAAACCCAAAACTTTCACGTTTGTGAAGTTTTATAACCCGGAAGATGCCGAGAGTGCGCTTAAAGCAATGAATGGCACTGTAAGGGTCAACTCTGTTTATTTAACCTGTGCTGATTAAATGGGTATCTCAACAGGATTTCAAGGGTAGCAGACTGAAAGTAGAGCCCAGCCTGTTCCCTAAACGAGATGGAGGAGGACCTCCTGGTGGTGGCAGGGGAGGCCGTAGAGGTGGGGGTGGTGACAGAGGTCTCCTTCCTATTGGAGGTGACAGGTAAAAAAATGAATGACTGCATGTCACACATATTAAACACACTTTAATCACAGACGAGATGACTATTATGGTGGTAGGGAGCCAGGACCACCAAGGGGCTATTACACTCGTGGAGGAGGTGGTGATGCTAGGGGAGACTATGACAGCTACTATAGAAGATCGCCACCACCCCCTCCGGCACCACCTAGGGACCCATATTATGATCGAGATCCTTATTACAGAGGTAAATATGTGGTGGTGGTTATTGTTTAAAAGTGACGTTTGAATCTAAGCTTGGCTTGATCAGTTAGTTGTGTGGTATCACTGGCTTATAACGATACGTAAAAATTTGTTGTTTTGCGTTTTAGTGTTTTTTTTAGTAGCAGAAAGAAATTTTAAATTCTGCGTTTTCTTTCTAGATCGTTACCCGCCACCTTCATCTGATCGTTACGCATCAGATAGGTACGGGCCGCCACCTCCTGACCGTTATGGCCCACCTTCCGATAGAAGCCGCTATGGTCCACCAGAATCATCAGATCGTTATCGATACCCTCCTGACAGTTATGACCGAGGATCCGCTAGTGGAGGTGATCGTTACGGTTATCCCTCCCGAGACAGTTATTATGACAGAAGAGACACCACGTATGACAGCTCAAGCTACTACAACTACAGTTCTGGTAATGGTTACTCATCATCTGGTTACAGTAGTGCCCCCCCTGAAAGAGATGGGTACGGCACATCAGGAGGCGGAAGTTCTAGCTATGGTGGCGGTGGTTACTCGTCTGGTGGCCAAGGCTACGATGGAAGCGTCAGCTATCCTACAGGTTATTCGTCGTCAGGAGACCAAGGCTCTTATGGCCATTACTAACTGACTATTATACTTAAACTGTTAGAACAAGCGTTGACATTTTTTTACATATATTTTACCCGTGTGTAGTGGTGCTATTTCTTTTTAGTAACTCAGATTACTCAAGTGGTAAATAGTGAGGTCATAATGTTTCGTGTTGATGGAGTAAGAACGTATGGTATCACTATATAGCTTCAAATTGTGAAAGTTCGTGGTGGCAGTTAAGAAGCACATCGAGTTTATGTAGTTTAAAAGTGTATGTACTTGACCAGGAGCTTATAAGCGCCAAAAGCGCCTTTGGTGCTTATAAGCTCCTGACTTGACCTAACTTCATTACCAAAAGTCCCATGGTGCTTTAGTCAAATATTTGGAGCTATATGGTAGTGACACAATGCATACACAAACTTACAACAACTATTGTATACGCACACAAATTGTATCGCCAACGATCATGTCCACAGTTGAGTTCGCAGATATAAACTACGATTGGTGGCAGTGACCGATTCGTTCTTGAACTGGTAATTATTTTTATTATAAATGTGTAGTGTGTAACCTCTTTGTTGTATCATAGATAGTATATACTACGTACCCGGGATTGTGTACCGCCGGTTTTCAAAGGAATGATCATCGTTGTACTCGTTAACACTTTTCCTTTGTAGTGTACCGCGCAAGTGCGGCATAGTACTGGAGCTCAACAGCATCATATCTGATACCCTCTACAGTTCCAATGGCTAGAAGACAGATTCTGATCGGCTAAGTGTCAAAGCCAGAAAATCGGCACGAGCTGAGTGGTAAAATAGTGGTATCTGCTTCGTGCTGTTGAAAGGTGTTTGGGGATCTCAGCTCTTGTTAAATGGCTAAATACCTCACTTACTATGATGCTTTTGGTTGAGTGGACGCAGGCGAATCGTTTAAGGTAGACATGACGATTGTAGCTTGGTTTTTTGAGTCGTTATTCGATGAAATATGGTAGCGAGATTGAGGCTTGTAAAATCACTTACACGATGCTTATGCTGTATTTCAAGCGTTTTCCTGGTAATTCAGTGTATTGAGAAGTGTTCGAGTGTATCCTTTCACTGTTTACAAAATGTTGAAGAGGTTAAATCTTTCGTATTAGTAAAATCGCCAGGAGGTGGCTGGTTTTACGGGAAACGTTTACGATTACTAACAGAAGACCGTATATTGAAGTACAACACGGATTGGCAGTGTTGATAAGTGTTAACGAAGTCAGTACGCAATCCCGGGTACGTAGTATATAATATCTATGGTTGTATGATATGTATTGTTGGTTTTACATCTTACCTATGATAAAATTAATTTCTTTTTCCATTTTATTATGGTAACCACACAGGATAAACTACTAGTCATCCAGGCTGAAGGGAAGATTAGTCTTTAATTGCTGGGAGTGATTGGTGGTCAACCAACCATGCAGGGGAAAATACTGAAACCTTAAAAGAATTATGATGACTTGAAATCTTTATATTGTTATGAATTCGATTCAAATTGATGATTTCTTGCTTAAAGTAATTTGTAATTAAAATGTTAAGATGTTAAATACTGGTATTAGTTGATATTGACAAAGCTGGTTATTACCCTTTGTGTACAACACTTAATAGAAAGAGTTATTGCAATCGCTTGCTTTTTAAAGTCACTGTTAATATTTGAGTTTCCTGGCAGATGGGCATTCGGTTCAAGCACATGATAGCATATGCAGCTGGAGTTGGAAAAGTAGCGAACGTCATAGTTTTAACGTGTCAATTACAACAAAAATATTGTAGTTGCTGATCCCAATTCGTTGAAATTTTGATCACCTCATCTTCTTGGCTGTATCCAGGTGTTCATCAGGTACCATCACACACAACATACCAGCTGTCTTAGCTGCCTGTACTCCACTAACAGCATCCTCCAATGTTAGAACATTGTGGAGGGTTTGTAAATCGTTGTGCATGTCTAATGCTGGCCCTTAAAGTCGCATTCTTTTTATGGTGTGGCTCACCTCAGACTACAGTGTAGCCGCTTGACAAGATCAGTGTTGGTGTTGAGGCATAGCAACCTGGGGGGGCTGGAACCCCCTAATGATTTTCTATAATAAAGTGTGCAAAAAGATTGAAGTACTCTAATAGAACAGTCATTGTTGCTATCAGAAGATTTAATATTCAAAATTTTCCTGTAGAGGGGTTGTGTTTGCATGTTTATACTGTCCTTTACAACCGCCTGGAACAGAGCCCCCCCCATTGAATACTATATTTTGCTACGCCTATGTATTGTACACTTTTGTGTTACTCTTACAATTGCTACAGGGATTTGACTAAAAGTACCTCGAGACCCAATCCAGCTTGAGATAGCCATTTTCAAATATTTCCATTTTATGGTCTGCTGTTTGATTAAAGTCAATAAAACCAGGCTTGAATGTACATAAATATGTATATGTAGCTCCCTTAAGCTTGCTGTTTTCTTACTTCCAGGTCTCAAACCATTTGCTTCCAGATTCAATCTTGACACTTACCTTTCAAAAATTCCCCTGCCAAGTTAGTCAGAAATCCCTACAGTTTTCCTCTTTACTGGCGCTTTGTCGCACAAGCCCCTCTCTTGAACTGTTTGGACAATGGGCATGGCAATATATATATAGCACAAAAATATTTGATTTAAACACTATATCCCCCAGTCTCAGTTAGGTAAAAAATAGTTTTTTTATTAGCTACCGAGGGAGTAGGCGTATGATGTTACACTGCTTTGGATGAATCTGATGACTGTTGCTAAGGAGGGCTGCCAAAACTGGGAGAAAATGGTGTTCAATCAATTTTTTGCATGGCCAGTCATGATGGCTTGCCACATCATCCAGAAAAAATGACTCTTAATCAGCCTTGAGTAGTTTGAGTAATCCTGAGAGTCAAAATCAATATAATAGCGTAGCTACCCACTGGTGATGTTAGATCTGGTCATCCTGGCATGAAGTGGTACACAGCTAGCTACCAATACAACATACATGGCAAGATGTAGTAGATGACAAACTGGCTAGTAGATGGTGTTATGACTAACACAATAAATTTTGTGCCTTCTACAGTTCCACTTACAGTTTTATTACTGAGTACAGTACAGTAGTAATTTGCAGGTGTAGTGCATGCGTAATACGTTTACCGTAAATTTTATTTATTGGGAGGAAAAATTACCACGTGTTTTTGGCTGTTTTCGGAGAGTTGTGCGAGATTCTGTGAACAAGTAAGTAGATCATTAATAATCATAATGTGTAAAGTAAGTGCAGCTCGTCGATATTACATGCGATTGCTTTCGGAAATAGTGTATCGTAGATCAGGAGGAGATAGGCGACCGCCACCTGGTTCTCCACAACCCGGAATACTTCTTGTGAAGAACTATCCAGAAAAAACGAGCGAGGACGAATTGCGACAGCTGTTCGAAAGATTTGGAAAACTCAAAGAAGGTCCGTAGCGAATAAAACCAAACGTTTTTTACGTGTAACGTTTTATACAGTTTTCAGCCCCCGTGATAGGACGACTGGAAAGGAGAGAGGGTTCACATTTGTAAAGTTCTATAACCCCGAAGATGCAGAGAGTGCACTAAAAGCGATGGAGGGCACTGTGAGGAAACAAACGTGTTTTATATTAAAGCACATGTTTAAATGGACATTTCAATAGGATTTTAAGGGTAGTAGGCTGAAAGTAGAACATAGCTTGTTCCCTAAAGGAGATGGTGGACCTCCTGGCAGAGGCCGCAGAGGAGGCGGTGATGGAGGTCCCCCGCCTGACAGGTTAGAAAAAATTTTACTGCCGTACATGTTGAATACATGTGATATACAGACGAGGTGGTCGGGATGACTATTATGGTGGCCGGGAGTCAGGACCCCCAAGGGGCTATTACACTCGTGGTGGTGGAGGTGACAGTCGCGGGGAATATGACAGTTACTATAGTAGAAGATCGCCACCACCACCAGCAAGGGACCCATATTACGATCGGGATCCTTATTACAGAGGTAAATGTGTGTGCTGAGCAGTTGTGTTTTGACTCCGAGTTCGGCTATATCAGTCACTGGCCTATATCAATATGTTAAATTTTGTTGGTTGGTATAATGCGCATTTTGCGTGTAGTGTTTTTAATAATGACAAAAGGAAAAATTATTTTAAATTCTGCGTTCTCTTTCTAGATCGTTACCCACCACCACCATCCGATCGTTACGCATCGGATAGGTATGCGCCACCCCCAGACCGTTATGCCCCACCATCCGATAGGAGCCGCTATGGTCAACCAGAGGCATCAGATCGGTATCGATACCCTACAGACAGTCAGTATGACCGAGGAAGCGCAGGCGGCAGCGGCGGCAGCAGCAGCGGCGGAGGCGATCGTTACGGTTATCCATCCCGAGACAGCTATTATGACAGAAGAGATACCTCATCATCATATGACAGCTCAAGCTACTACAGCAGTTCTGGTTCTGGTTCTGGTAATGGTTATTCAACCTCTGGTTACAGTACCGCCCCCTCAAATAGAGATGGGTATGGTACATCAGGGGGCAGTTCTAGCTATGGTGGCGGTGGTTACTCATCTGGTGGTTATACATCTGGTGATTATACATCTGGTGGTTATACATCTGGTGGTTATTCATCTGGTGGCCAAGCCCAAGATGGAAGTGTCAGCTATCCTACAGGTTACTCTACGTCAGGAGAACAAAGCTCTTATAGTCACTACTAACTGACTATTGTATTTAACTGTTGGAACAAACGTAGACAATTTTTATACATACATTTACCCGTGTGTAGTAGTGCTGCTATATTTCTTTTTTAGTAACTCGGATTTTACTCAGGTAATGATGATCACTTTAAAATGTGCGTGTATCAACGTATGGTATCTACTACATAGCTTCAGATTTTTATAATCCAAGTTTTGCAGCAACAATAAATGGTACTTTTAAGAGTATTTCCATTACAAAGTCTTGTGACACTTGAGGATTCTTTTTTAAATCTGAAAATTTGGAGCTATATGGTAGTGACAGATACAAATACATACACAAACATGCAACAACTCTTGCACACACAAATTGTATCGCTAGCGATTGTGTTCACAGTTGAGAGTTTGCGGGCGTAAACTACGATTTGGCGGCGGTGACGATATGTTCTTAAACTGGTAATTTCATTTTTTTAAGTGTTGTGTGTGTATTTCTTATTATGAATGGATCATTCATTTTACCTACCATAATTTATGTTGTTTTTATTGTAACACACAGGGTAAACTATTGAGTCGTCCAGGCTGGAGGGAAGATCTTAACTACTGAGGAATAGGACTGAAACCTCAAAAGATGAAATGGGACTATTAACTTGCAATACTGTCAAATATAATTGTATACAATTTTGTTCTGCACATATTGCAGCAATTCAAATTGATGATTTACAAAAAAATATTTACATACTGCTGTTATACAAACAATGTCAACTTGTTACAGGAGGTATTCCATAGTCATTCAAGTCCAGTTCATTCAGTGATTTGATCACCTTATCTGCTAGTTTAGTCTTGGCTGGATCCAGTCGTTCATCAGGTACCATCACACACAACATTCCAGCTGTCTTAGCTGCCTGTACTCCACTGGCAGCATCCTCCAATACTAAAACATTTGATGGAGATTTTGGAGGATTTGTAAATCGTTGTGCAGCAGCTAGGTAGATGTCTGGTGCTGGTTTACCATTCTTTACCAGTGGGTCATCTGAACACACCACGTGTGACATTAGCTTGAATATTTCTTGATGTTTAGTGACCTTCAGGTCATATTCTCTTCTCCTTGAACTTGTAGCTACTGCCATAGGTATTCCAGCTCTGTGTAAGTGTTGAAGTAGTACTGTAGCACCTAAGAGTGGATTATAAGTGTATTATTACTACACTGCAACCCATCACAAACTTCATAGCAAAAAAATACGGTGGCTACCTCAAAACTATTACAAAGAGTTTATTCAACACCCTCTACAAAATTTTGTGCAACTCAAAGGGATTCTCTCAAACTCTTGCTGTGATCAGTCATGGATAAAATTTATGGTCGCAAAATATCTGTGGGGTGCACCTATTCAACATCTCTGTGTGCTAATGAACATCCTAAATTTAAATATTGCTTGTATGGAACATCACAGTCAAGTTTAAATTTGGTTGTGTAAAAAAATCAGTCTAGTAAATTGTAGGATTCTGGTTACACAGTGTTAAATCCTGTACTGTGATTTATTGTACAACACTACTGGACAATAAATCCATGCTGTTACCATGGAATTCCCATGATCCTCATGAAATACCCATGAAAGTTGCACTTGGTATTTTTCGTGGGTAATGAAATACCCATGAAATGCACGGAGCAAAATAATCAACCCATGAACAAGTAAGTTTGCATGTATGCACAACCCATGAAAAGCCTATGAAATCAAACCTGTGGAAAGTCAATGAATATTATTCATAGGTTTTCAACAGGTTTTTCACGGCCATGATTTCACAGATTTTCATGGTATACAAACCCATGAAAACTCACTCATTCATGGGTTGTTCATGGGTACAATATTTTACTCCAGCATTTCATGGGTATTTCATTATCCATGAAAGCAACTGCAACTTTCATGGGTATTTCATAGGATCATGGGAATTTCATGGTAATAGCATGGATTATTGTCCAGTAGTGCATGGTCTTTATATACACATAATTTCAGTTGTTAGCAAGATGAAGCTCTATTGCTTCTTGGGAATAGGCTAAATGGTCATACAATGGAACCTGTTATTCAGGACCCTTGAAAATAAGAACACCTGTGTAATCTGCTTGCTATTGGTCTCAAAAGTAAACTGACCTGAAAATTTTGGTATCTCAAGATGTCCTTGACAAAGGTTTCATACAACATAATTATAAGTTCTGGGGTTAGCTAGATTACAAATTTTTGAGAACTGACAAAAATATTGACAAACACTCAACTGCAGATATTTACTGTGATGAGGAAATTTTGACAACTGGAGATTTTGAAAATAGGTTTCTGATTTTCAAAATACCTTATTTATTTATTGTTAATCAGCAGGACCCTCCAGGGGTATAATGCTGATGTGTAATTACATGTGTACAATTTCCATTAGTTACTTAACTATATAAGTATGTACAATTACGACAAGTTACTTAATTATATACATATGTACAATTACAATAATAAACTATAAAAATATATACAATTACGATAAGTTACTTAACTATATACATAGAAGGGGCTAAATTTTGCTTAAATTCTTCAACACAGTCAGTCTCAATAATCTCATCATCTAATCTATTCCATTCTGGTACAGTTCTTGGGAGGAAGGAATATTTATATACATCAATTCTTGGTTGGTAAGGTACTAGTTTAAAGTTGTGTGAGTGTCGGGTCCGTAATACAGTAGACTTAAATGGGAGATAACAGTTCGGTATAATTTAACATCTTTACTGAACAGTGTAAAATGTAATGGGGAGGTATTTGATGACACGCTAGCCATCAATCAAAATTTTCCTCGCACTGTTGGACCCCTCATTTCCCACGTGTAAATGACTCCGATGTACACACCACACCTGGCATTAAATCAGCCTCCATGAAATATTCCTCGAGTTTGAACTTGGCTCGTTCATCAAGATACTCTTCTGGAGTCATTGGGAGGTTAAGAGACTCCACAAGTAATTTGGCACACTCCAGGGCTGGAACACCCATTAATTGCGACTCCATAGACCATGACAACGTCTTCCCGTACCTCTCCAATAATCTCTTCGTTACCACTGTGATAATTTTCTCCGTGTCTACAATGAGAAGATCGTTTTAGTTTCCAGTGTAGCTCGACAAGTGATGGCTAATTCGTAAGACTCCCTCACCTAATAATAACCCGTCTAGGTCAAATATGACGTGCGTTACCAAACTAGCCATAAGTGGTACGCTTTATATAGAATTTAGTGGGAATTCATTAGAATCAGTAACGCGAGCCGCTATTTATCGTATTTCAAGTTATGGAAGACTCTTTTCACAGATCATTACCTTACACAACCTTTTTCTACACTAGCCCAACTCTTTAGTACAGCTGCAAGCAGATAGATATTCTGGTGAAATAAATTTGTTGTAAACAAAAAAAATCTAAACTTCTATAAATCACACACATCAACTTGTCACAGAAGAAATTCCAAACTCATTCAAGTCCAGTTCATTCAGTGATTTGATCACCTTATCTGCTAGTTTAGTCTTGGCCGGATCCAGTCGTTCATCAGGTACCATCACACACAACATTCCAGCTGTCTTAGCTGCCTGTACTCCACTGGCAGCATCCTCCAATACTAAAACATTTGATGGAGATTTTGGAGGGTTTGTAAATCGTTGTGCAGCGGCCAGGTAGATGTCTGGTGCTGGTTTACCATTCTTTACCAGTGGGTCATCTGAACACACCACGTGTGACATTAGCTTGAATAATTCTTGATGTTTAGTGACCTTCAGGTCATATTCTCTTCTCTGTGAGCTGGTAGCTACAGCCATAGGAATACCAACTTTATGAAGGTGTTGAATTAGTTCTGTAGCACCTACAGTTAGAGAAACATAGCAGCAGTTAGAAACAATGTCATTGTTTTGTAGTTTTGCTTAATGCTTTATGTGCTGAATCTTCTGATTACCAATACTATTCCTAAATAAATTTTCGTCGTATTAAAATCACACACTGGAGCATTCATTCAAAACTTGAAATAGGTATAACCTGAGCTCTACTAATCTAAAATCATGAATCTACTGTAGCTAAGTCTTCCATATTTAGGACTAACACTACAGTCTGACATTATCTGTTCAAGTATCAAAAGGTAGTCACATTCAATACCGTATAACGTAATAACTTAACGGGAGAAATTTTGATGAATTCTCTATTTCTTGAATATCAAAGAGGAAAATATAGATGAATGTCCTGCACCCTAATTAGCTAGTCACTTTGACAAGAAAAGTTTTGACGAATGGCAAGCATTTCACCAAATTCGTCAAAAATTTCCCCGATCAAAATTTTACACTGTACGGTAAACCTGTAGAATCTTATCAAGACTATCTTGACTTCACTTAAAAACATGCTACCTGATCAATACATAAGGTCTGTCAGCCATTTCGCACAAAAAGGAAGGGACTCAGATTAATAACAGTTCCTTGCAAATTTACATCTCCTGAACAGCCTGCTACAGCCTCTACATACGAGTTCAAAATGTACAGGTGAATTAACCAAAAGCCCTCTGATTCATTTTGCAAACATTTTTGTCCTTGGTTCAACAAAAATTAAGCTCTCGATCACTTGACTCTACTTTGATCCCAGTAGCAAATGTACTATCATTAACGACCCCATAGTAGGCAAACCTAGCATGTTAAGTCCCCACCATAAGCCCCAGTTGAGACTTTGTTACCAAAGTACTTGGATACAGTGCCCCTTGGTGGGGAAATGTATCACGTGATTTCCCTCATAAGCCCCCAAGAGGAGGGGGAGTGGGGCAATATACTGATAGGTGCATTATACCCTGCAAGCTACACCACACCTGGCATCAAGTCAGCATCCACAAAGTTTTCTTCTAACTTGGACTTGGCCTCAGCGAGGTATTCTTCAGGAGTCATCGGAAGGTCAAGCGAGTCAATTAACACTTTGGTGGACTCGATGGGTGGAAGACCCATCAACTTGGACTTCACTGACCACTCAAACTTCTTCCCGTATCTATCCAGTATACTCTGTGTTACCAGCGTGTATATCTTCTCCGTGTCTACAAGAATTGAATTTATCAGCTACAATACGCGAGTTACAATATAAGCTTTACAAAAACAGCGTAGCTACTTACAACAATATCAGCGACGCTTCAGTCTCACCTAATAGCAATCCATCTAAATCAAACACGACGTGAGAAATTTTAGCCATGCTGGTGGGTGAGCTTTGTATAGAATTATTGGTGTGCGTTTATTAGAAAGCGGTGCTTGATGACCAGTGCAGAAGATGAGCAAAAGTTTACATTTCAGCCACTGCAGAATACGTTTCTTGTGTTAGAAAAACCAGGTGTGAGGGATCTGTTTACTAAATGGTGAGTTTCTTGTTTTGTAACCATGGTAACTAAGCCTGATAAACTACTAGGGGTTTGCAGTGGATGCAACTGAAGACATTTTATTACAACCAGCACATGAAGCCTTATCAGAAGGATGATTTTGTAAAAGTATGTATGTAAGATTTTAGGTAAGGGGACACGTCAGCAAATATCTCGTGATAAAATCCAGCAGGCTATTTATTTAACCCGTATCAATGCCAAGTAATATCTCATACATGTCCTATAACCCTCACCTTTGCTAGGCCTAAGGAATATGTGCGTACACCATTCATACTTCCTCTGAATGCACCAAAGGAGTACAGTATCTCATCAGTTTATGGCATATGACCAACCTCAAAGATTAGCTGTCTCACTTAGAATTCATCTTAATATTTACAGGATTTCTTCAAGGATCCACTAGTCAATTCACATGTCCAGGTAAGCACATATTTTCTGTTGAATAGACTACCAGTATATCTGACATGTAGGTGGTGTCTCGAGCTCATCAATGGTGTCCACTAGGCCTAAGTATGGTAAACTATTGATAGAGTGATCAGTCTTGTTTTACATCATGTGCAGGGGACCAGATTACCAAGACAACAGCTGAAACAGTTCCAGCCACTAGTCTTAGTATGAGCTTCTTTGATAGGTTGACTAGTGCAGGTAATATATACACTAGTGTTGCTTAAATCTATAACTTCAGCCAACACATTGGAGTTATACAGATATACCACCTTGGGTCCAAGGTATCTGAAATACTTAAATCTCTCAGAGTAATAGCTCAACTTTTATAATATGGACAAAACTTTGGTGGTTCCAACAGGTTTGGCTTTACACATTTTATCTCTCAAAAAGGACTTGACTGTGGGTCCAAAAGTATAGAGAAATTCCAATGGAGATTCTACTCTATGTTGGGGCCATTTCAAGATTTCCTACATATATTTCTAAGGTATGCACAGTGCATTTATAAATTGTTGGAACTGATACCCACAGTTAGCTGCGTTCAACACCATCTACTTTTCACTCGATAACCAATTACTTGACAGACCATGCAAATATGTGTAGAATCATCTCCCTAGTGTTCTTTGTGGGGTTTTTATGTAAGGCACACCTTTTGGATAATTTTGTGTCACAGCACTAATGAGATTGGGTGTAACTCTGGTTTTATTAACAACTTTTAATGGCATCCAACATAGCATGTAGAACAGCACTGTTTTAGTAACAAGAGAAATAGCTTAGAGGGTAAACCAGTCCACTACAGCATATGTTACTGAGAAGTCTCTTTATACTCCGTATTCTGTTTTTTTAATAAGTGCTGATGATTAGCAACTTATGCTAGTGTTGTTCTGTATAGTTAAATGTGTGGTTTACACTTGCACCATACAAATATTTACACATGTATCATTCAACTGTTGTACTCAGGAATAGTAAGGCAGTCAGGGAGCATAGTGAAGTGTTATGATGAGATGTATGGTGATATTATGATATCTGATGAACTGAGGAAGATGTTATTAATGGATGACTCTGACAACTATGATGTCTTCAGTGAAGAAGATCGCTCAGAATTCCTCTTCAAAATATTCAAGCACGTCTGCTTGGGAGGGAGTGTGTGCCAGGTACAGACCAGCTATTTATAATAGTAGCTAGTGCTGTGATACATGCTAAAGTGTAGTGAGATGTTCTGAGCCAAATGAACAGTAAATGGGACCATAGCAGGATCCTTTATTAGTGAGGTGTTCTGATTTCAGGGGTCTAAATGTGTGTACACTAATACAAATGGAACCATGAAATAGTGTCCTGATTATCAAGGTGTCCTTATTATATAAATGTGTCCACATTTTAACAGTGTCCTTTTTGAAGCCAATTACCTGGATTATGCTTCACTGATAAGTCTCCTATGCTGTTCTTTGTTGCTCAATGTTATAGTAATTATCACAATAATTATTTTTAAGGGGAGTTCCCAAACTGTTATTGTGTCTTATTTGGTAATGCAGTATGAGGATGATGTTCCACCATACCTGGACACAACCAAGATGCTCTATAAAGACTTAGTGAGGTAATTAACTCTGTCTAATATACAGTGAAATTCTAATCCAACGTCTCTCAATCCAGCACTATTAGTGATACATTTTCTCATATACCACCTGATCCAATGCAATGAATGCTATGTAAATGTTGTTTGTTTGTTTGTTTGTGGGTTTGAGTATTGTATGTACATGTAGAAATGTTGCTATTGTGGAAATGATTTTCTTCTTCATGTTTTTGTGTCAAAATTTCATTTGGTTCATGAAAATTACCCGACTGCTCTATTAGAGTATTTGAATTGTTGTATTTGTATACTGTATATAGAGCCGGGGTGGGTGCTATAGCATTTCCTATAATGGTAGGTGTAACCCTGTAACAAAGATTGTTTGACAAGCCACTATATAGTATATGATCCTATGACCTTTAGTTTAAGAAGTTTAGACTAAGCTTTTTGAGCAGCAATTGTGATCAGAACATTTGGCATTTCTGCAGAAGAATCCTAATTTATTCATGGACTTGGCAAGAGGCAGTTTTGGTGAATTATGATAGAATTTTGTCAAGAAAAATAAAGCTTGGTGAATTTGTTCAATTTTAGCTAAAATATATTTGTATTTGGCAGATTTCAGTTTGACCACCAAAGTTTAAAACACTACTAATTTGCCAAACTCTCTTGACCCTACTATCACCTTTATCAGTTTGTATTATATAGTACACACACTCAGCAAAAGCTGCACCTTCTCAATGTATTTTGTACCGCCATGAATTGTACATTTTATTTTGCTACAGTGTTGTCAAAGACACCAAGACCAATGAACTGTCCGTTTCCACTATTGTGTTTAAAGTGCAGGCATGGGTAAGGAATGAAAAATACATGCTGTAAATACACTTTTTGGAGGATTGAATAGTCCCGTTAATAACAAATGTTTTATTGTTGTTAATAAACCTCTCTGTCTTCATTGCACATACAGTGGACCCATGGTTATCTGAACCCCAATGTTTCTCAGGCTGTTAAATACTCTAATAGAACATACACCTAATAGAACAGTCATTTCCAATTTCAGATAAATGAGGGTCAGATAACTGAGGGCCTACTGCATGTGTCAAAGC
This sequence comes from Dysidea avara, assembly GCF_963678975.1. Lineage (NCBI taxonomy): Eukaryota > Metazoa > Porifera > Demospongiae > Dictyoceratida > Dysideidae > Dysidea > Dysidea avara. The sequence goes on from NC_089283.1 coordinate 21,629,296, forward strand.
ACAACTTCTTTTTTTTTTTTGAAACATAAGAGGACAGAAATTAATACATACAGTAGGAATGGTAAAGGAAAATTTGTAGCTAAGGAAAAGGGATTTAGAGAAATATACTATATTTCTGCAATTAAAATTTTCAAAAGTTATATTATAAATCCAAAATAAATTCCCTCAAAAAGTATTCTGTACCATGTTGTGCATTAATAGGAAATTGACCAATGTGTTGTACTTTTGTGTAGGTTGGAGATCACCTGGTGTTCCCTGCAGCTTCAGAACATGAACAGACATTTTGCTACTTAACAGTAGACCCTGTCAAACGTCATGTCACATTGTGGCACCATGTCTGGGACAATTGAGTAAATCATGTCCACTCATACATGTACGTGCTTATGTGAAAAAATCTACTCAAAACAACTCTTCACTTATTGGATACGCAGACTTTTATCTTTGTACCACAAACAGTTGCAACACTTTGGCCAATAGCACTGAAGCCATAAACACGTATATTAAACATTGTTACATGGTTAACACTTACCCATCTGGATGACTACTTTAACAACTATGCATAATTACAGTGGAACAAGGCACTTTGAAATGCCTTGATATTCAGGACACTTGTACATGAGTGTACATACATTAAGACAGGGAATAAAAACACTACACTACTACGCAGGAACCTGTTAATTTGGACACTTGAGGACACCTACATAATCCAGACACTTTGTTAAGGTCCCAAAGTATCACATAAAATGACTTAGATAATCAGAACACTATTATTGTTGGTCCAAAGGTCTCTGTATTACACGGGTTCAATGTGTTACTATTGATACATTATAGTGTTACATGTCATTCTTGGGTATGTGAGAATGCACCAGAAGAGTCTAAAATGCAAAATCTTCCTTCTCAAATACCTCTGAGTGCACCAGAAGTGTTTAAAATACAAGAGTGGCATATCACATTCTCAGGTACCTCAGAATGCACCAGAAGCAATTTAAGAGAGTCTAAAATTTCTAGAGCGGCATGTCACATTTTCAGGTATATGAGAGGTAGCATCAGAAGCAATCTATATATGCGAGAGTCTAAAATGCCAAGATTTTCTGGAGTGGCATGTTATTCTCAGGTACTGTACCTGAGAATGCACCAGAAGCAATATGCTTACACTACTGCCCCCTTTACTCTGATAAAACTGCATACCCCCCCCCCCCCCCCCCCCCCAAGTCATTTCCTAGATGAAGGCCTGTTGCTAGGGTAGTAAGTATATGGAACAGAGTGTCTGGGGGACTGCAGCTAAAGGTATTTTATATGTTTCAGGACTGACATTTTTGATGTAGAGTAGTTTTATGCAATCATATTAATGCTTTCTAAGTGGTCTGCATTGAGCAAGACTTGTAGAGGGATCATTGAGTCTGAGTCATGAGTAGTTTGGTTACAAACCTCTGAATTGTCATAACATTCAAAGTACCATGATTGAACATTTCATTTTCAAAGCTTCCTAGCAGACTAGCTAAATGTGGTTGGTCCTGCAGATGCAAGTTTCATACTCAGCAATAACTGTGGAGGATTAATATACAGTGACTGTTCTATTAGAGTATTTGACTGACTGCTCTTAAAGTATCTTGTATACTTTATTTGTATTTTTGGGCGGAATACGTGCCCCTATACCCCCTGGATTCACTGCCATTGATTTGGTTGTAGTTATATCACAGCAGGAATAGAATATATCTTAGTTATTGACGCCAGTCCAAGGCAAAGCCAAGGATGACTGTTAATAACTAACATATTCTATGGATGCTGTGATATATCTGGCTTATATCTAACTATTGGTACTTTGATATAGATGGCTTCATATACAATTTGCTGGCTTATATCCAAGTAAAAGATTGTGGGTACTCTGATGTATATGGCATCATTCAGTTTGCATGAACATGTTTAATATGAATAGTACCGTAATTCGCTTTATTTTCGTGTAAAAATATTTAAGTAAATGACTGCTCTATTAGATATTAGATAAAAAATTTCGTGCAAGAAATTTTCGTACAAATTTTGCAAACGAAAATTATTTTAGAAGCAAATTATGGTATGCTCATGTTGAGCTGATACCTAATAAACATTACTCATGGATGGAATTACATAAGGTCTTGAAATTTGGCTTAATTGTAGCTAGTATCACATACTCGACCTGCTAAAATATTTCAAAACCATTTCATTTGAATGACTGACAATTCATGACACATGGAAGTAATAAAATAATATTATTGTCTGCTAACTCTCATAAAATTGTTTAAGTCTGAGTCCTTGTAACTAGGTTAGGTAATTCTAAAGTTGCAGCACAAGTTGTTGTCAGACTTTCAGTGCTGGTCACTGTAAAGCATTAATAATAAATAATAATAATAAAACTGGACATGTCTTCTCTTCACACCTTTATATTGACACGGGCAGATTTAGGAGGTGCTTGGGGTGCCCCAAAATTTTGCTAGTGTGCATGCAAGCTATAGGACGTTTCTAGAACTCAGAAGAGTTCAAAATTATACTTTTGGTACAAGATATTTAACCTAAAATCTGCTAAAATCAAAACACTCTAATAGAACAGTCAACTACTCTAATAGAACATCCATCATGAAAATGTTGACCTGTGCACTGCTATCTCACCATTGCTCCAAACATCCTGCCATATACTAATCACTTAAAGTTAAAAAATTTGTACCTTTTTATGTACCGAATCATATAAAACACCAACCAGTTGTAGCTATACAAACTTGATGCTTGGGTTGACATGCTTCCTCTTGCAGGGAATTTCTTAGGCTGCAGTGTCTGAGACCTGTTTTATCTGCTTTATCAGTTAGGCAGCACCCTGCTGTATTTTTCTGAATCTCCCTGTTCTAGCATCAAGTGAAGCTAATAAAAAAATTAATATAAATATCATAGAGTTTCTGGAGTTTGCACTCCCAAACCCTTGAAGTTCAACTTCATAAGGTCAAAATGATATACTGCAGCATATATACTGTCAGTGTTCCCAGGAGCTATAAGGGAGTTAGTTGTGGCCATAATCTAGTTGTATATGTAAGTAACTTTGGACTCCAGTTGGTGATGGGACCATAATTATAAAAAGAAGTAGCAACAGAACAGTCTGTGAAAGTTGAGGTTATTTGTGTGTACATTTTAAATCTCTATGTGCTACTAAAATTTAATGACTTCAAGATTCAATTGTACATATTTAAAAATTCTCTTTGCATATTTCATCTTAAAATCAACTAGCTACTCTTTATTCTCTTTGGCAATCCACTACTATACATTGCTTTAAAATCCAATAATATTTAAAAGTGTAGTTCTGTTTTTCAATTACAACTGAACTCATCCATCTTGTACCCACAATCTTTCAGTTAAAAATGGCTTCCAAATTCAATCTTGTGATAGCCCCATTTTCCAAAAATTTCCAGGGGGAGCATGACCCCAGACCTAGACCCCCTAGCTGGAAAATTCTATGAATGTGTACTCTACACACACTGGTGCATGAGTCTACTTGGCCTCTCTTCATTGTTACTATTGGGCATTATATAGTTTGAGCCATGATCTTTATTGCACACTATGCCTTATTTTAGCGATACACTAAAAAATTTAGCAATCTCATAATATTATATTGATGAATTTATAGCACATACAAAATTTAGCAATTTATTAATTCATGAATTGATGTAAATTTATCAAACATTTTACAGGTAAAACAAAAGAACGCTAAAATTCTATCTTCCTTTCTCTCTTCTCCATTCTTCTCTTTTTTCTGTACATATGGTGTATACTCAATGTTGACTTGAGTTTGTACAGTAACAATATTAAATAAATAAAAATTGCTGAACTTAGTGACTGCTAAATTAAGTCAACTTAACTAGGTATTTAAGATGTAAAGAATAGAGAATAGATTTTACTGACTGTGCCCTTTATATGACACTAGTATTATCAATACTGAACTGTGTCATTTCATCATTAGGCCATGCAGGCAAACTTGATTACTTGTTTCTCATCCACAAAAATTCAGATTTCCATGCAGGTGGGAGGTCATTTTTCATTATTCACTATATTGAAGAAACACTCCAAATAAAGCTGTCTGTTATTATAAAGATTAGCCATAAAGCCTGCTAAGAATTAATACTTATGTTTTACCACTGTTTCTGAGGTGCAAGTGACATTTGCTGTGCTGTAAAATGATAGCCAGTCTTCTTAGCATAAGTGTGCAGTACATGATTGATAACAACTGAATAATGAAATTAGAGGCAGTGGGGTAAAAAGGAATGTAGGCGGGCAGTTGAGAAACAATTAATCAAGTTTGCCTGGCCTTATTATACACTTAGGTGAGAGTCACTTAAACAAAATGACATCATTTTTGGCAGTCAAAAATATTACCAAGTTTAATCTCGATAGACTAAATTTACAAAGTTTCCCTAGACCGGAGCATGCTAAGTGTGCTTCACACACTATAGCTATACTACTATAGCCAGTTAATTGTATCAACCGCTTCTTAGCCAGCCAGCTATTAAATTCCCCTGTTAGCATCCCCCTTCTGAAATCCTAGATCCGTCCCTGTATTGTCATCACTATAGTTGGCTGAAAAAATTCTCTTAGGAAAAACTTATTAAACTGTTTTCTCAGACATGAACATACATGCTACAGCAGATTTTTGAAAAGTGAATTGTATAATCAAAGTACACAACAAATCAACTCAGTTGCTAGATCAGGAGAGAATGAGTCAACATGGTCATGATCATCACCACCACAGCCAGCACTCCATTAGTAGACAACTGTATTTTACTCTGTTATGACTAGCTAACATGGCCCATGCATGATTGTTTGTTTTTTTTGTTTTTTTTATTATTAAAGCTTTACAGTGGCCTGCACTGAAGGTCTGACAGCAACATGTGCTGCAGCCTTTGGATTAACCTAACCTAACACACTGGAACTGGAGACTTAAATATTACATGACCTAGCTAACAATAAGGTGAAACAGAAAAGGGTCAAAGAAAGGAAAAAAATCCCTCCTACCCCAGGATTCGAACTGCAGGCCACCCAATGTCTAGTCGAGCGCCACACTCAGTCTCCTCCAGGAGGGATGGATTTTCTTGATCCTGTGGATTCTGCAACGCTCTTCAGGATTCCATTTTTCCACCCTGGAGTATTCTGTATTGGCGCCTCTGCCCTCCTATAGAGATCGTAGCAAGAATATATTCAGTGGCGGATCTAGAAATTGTCAGAGGGCTTTCAGGTTCCACTCATTTGTAATTACAAACAAGCTAGAAATGAAGTCAACTCTCTACTAGAAACTGCACATTGTAACTACTGCACTAACTTATTCAATGATTCATCTAAAAGTAAAAAAAAGATTCTGGTCATATATCAAGACAAAAAGAAAAGATAACACTGGAATTGCACCATTTAAGGATGGAGAAACAATCTGTACTACTAATACAAAACAAAAGGCATGTGCTCTGAATAATCAGTTTCAGTCTGTATTTACAACTGAGGATCTATCCAATGCACCACAGCTAGATTACTTTTTTCATCCTCCAATACAAAATCTCAGTTTTACCACCCATGGAATCCAACTATTACTAGAGAGGCTAAGGCTCCTGGCCCTGACCACATACCTATAAAAGTAATCAAGCTTGTGCTAATGCAATCGCTCCTGTACTGCAAATAATTTATTCCCAATCTTTAGAACATGCTTCTCTCCCTCAAGACTGGTTGTCAACTAACATTACCCCTGTATTTAAAAAGGAAAACCGAAGCACTCCTGCAAACTATCAAACAATCTCACTGACGTCAGTCCTTTGTAAGGTGATGGAACATATTATTTTTTGCCATATAATGTCCTACTTCACATCACAAAGCCTCTTGAACCCTCTACAACATGGATTTAGGCCCAACCACTCCTGTCAAACTGATGAATTCGAATTTACTGATCAACTAATAGATTTTATAGATGAGATCCAACGATCCATGAATGTCAGACAGCAAACCTATTTAGACTTTTCAAAAGTCTTTGATACAATCCCACACAGAAGACTGCTTAACAAGTTGAAATTTTACGGTGTACGAGGACCTCTTCTTCAGTGGATCTCATCCTGGCTGACTAAAAGACAGCAAAGGGTAATAGTTGACAGCAAAGCATCCAATGCAACACCGGTTAAGTCTAGGCTGATCTGGAGTACCACAGGGTACAGTTCTAGGCCCTCTTATGTTTCATGTTTATATCAATGACATCAATGAAAACATTACATCCTCGGTTCGGCTATTTGCTGATGATTGTGTTATTTACAAGCCTATTACAACACCACAAGATGCAGAACAACTACAAGAAGACTTACAAAAATTAAATGAATGGACTAAGTTATGGCAAATAAAAATAAATGTTGATAAATGTGCTGTGCTATGGTATACTCGTTCCTTGACTCCTCTACAACATGCTTACTCACTATCAGGTCATAATCTTGATATTAAGAAACTCCATACATACCTTGGTGTAGGAATTGATAATAATATGTCATGGTCCTCTCATATACAAATGATTAGTAATAAATCAACCAAAGTATTGAATTTTATAAAACGAAATCTTTACAACTGTCCACCTGACAATGACTAAAAGAACGGCATACTTGACATTAGTTAGACCCATCATGGAGTATGCCGCCCAGTCTGGGATCCATATTATAATATTGATGCGTACAAGTTGGAGAAAGTACATAGAAGAGCTGCACGATGGATTTTATCTGAATACTCCAGAACTATCAGTGTTACATCATTATTATCCACTCTTACGTTACAATAGCATCGTCAGTCGTCAATCATCAAGGCTAACAAATAATTAACAACTCACTACCTAGCTATCTCTATTCCCACACATTACCAACATACCCAATTTCACACAAGGCAACACCACCTTATCCTGCCACAAGCCACCCTTAACTTATTAAGTGTATGTTAACTTGATATGCACTACACTCATATTTGAGTCTTGCATAACAAAACGAATTAACACTTATAAGTACAGTTTCTATCCTAGAACAATTAAAGATTGGAACAATTTACCAATTAATGTGATTGAATCAAGAGACATAGACGAATCTACTTACTTACTTACTTAATCTTAATTATTGTAATTATTAGTTTAATATATATGCATGTAATTGTACCTTTTGGGGATTTTCACCCCCTGGGCAAACCAGCTGACTGCCCAGTGCCTAATCTTAAGCTGTAAGTCGAAGACCAAAAAAAAAAGTCACTACCTACTGTTGATAATGTTGATTTCAAAGGAAAAGTATGAAGTTTCACCAGTAGAAAAAGTCCATACTATGTACTGTATACGAGACCGTATGCGTAAAAATTTTTGAGGTGGAAAATTTTTGTAGATTTCGTAGATCACCTCGGGATTTTATCAGATTACTCCAGAAATAGTGTTACATCATTATTGTCCTCTCTTAGTATACCTACTTTACAACAATGCTGTCAGTCATCAAGATTAACACTATTCTATAAAATAATTAATAATACACTACTGATCTCCATCCCCTCACATTATCAAAGAACTCAATTTTGTACCAGGCAACATCACCCCAATCATTTCATTCTGCCACAAGCAGCCGTCAACACCTATAAAATTAATATAGTTTTTATCCTAGAACTGTTAAAGACTGGAATGAGTTGCTAATTAATATAATAGAATCATGATCAAGAAACTTGGATGAATTTATTTATGTACTTAACCTTCACTACTGTAATTAATTATCAAATTGTATATATGTATGTATGTGTGTGTGTGTGTGTGTACATGTGTGTGTGTGTGTGTGTGTGTGTGTGTGTGTGTGTGTGTGTGTGTGTGTGTGTGTGTGTGTGTGTGTGTGTGTGTGTGTGTGTGTATGTATGTATGTATTTGTACCATTTGGAGTTTTCACCCCCTGGGCAAACCAGCTGAGCTGACTGCCCAGTACCTAATCTTAAATCTTAAACCTCAGTTTCACCTACAAAAATTTTCCTCATCATCAGAATCTTGCCATAGTAGCTCATGATCATCTACGAAAGTTTTCCACCTCGAAACTTTTTACGTATACGGGTGATCATTATTATTATTATTATTTCATGAATTTCACAGTAAATGACGTACAGTGTACACAAATACTGGTAATAAAAACCTGGCTCTAACCAAGAGCGTAGGTACAAAGGCAAACAAAAAGCTAGCTACAATACAACAATTAAACAAGTGCAACAAAAAGTCAAATACTCATAAATCGCCTGATTATTGAGGTGGTGCTATACAAAACTGTCTTTTGAAATGTTTGTATTAGATGAGATGGTAAATCAAGTTTCTGTAAACTGGCTGACAAGTCAGTGGGAATAGATCCCAATGCCCCAACAATTATAGGAATGGTTGATACTCGCTTAGCCTTCCAAACACGTGTAACTTCAACTGGTGTAATTATTATTAAATATTTTTATTTATTTAATATTTACAGCACAAGTGCTGAAGGTCTGTAGGACACCTGGTCCTACAGCCTGCTCAAAGACTTTATAGCTACTTAAGATGTGTTTGAAAAGTTGGAGAAAGGAGAAAAAATCCATGACTGGACCTAGGTAGTCTCGAACCTGCAGCCATCCGATTTACGCTCGAACGCTTACAGGAGTCTACCAGGTGGTCAAATATACACACAGCAATGCTGGAATTACAACTAGATGTAAAAAATAAGTTATATCCCACACTTTAGCCAAAAGGTTAGGATCTTAATGTTCTGTCACAAACCGACGTAAAATATGACAGGAACTCAGTAAGACACTCTTCTGCATCTTCGGGATGAGGTTAGCATGATAAATCTGTAATGTTTGTAGTTGATCTTTTAAACCTTCAGGAACAGAGCCAAGGGAACCAATGATAATAGGAGCCACAGATGCTCTTACAGACCACATTTTCTGAAATTCAATCTTCAGGTCACTATAGCGTTGCCGTTTTTCAGAAATCTTTTGGGAAATTCTACTATCTCCTGGTATAGCAACATCAATCAAAAAACAGCAGTTCATTGTGAAATCAAGGCATATTATGCCAGGCCGGTTGTGTGTCAGATGTTTATCTGTCTGAACTGTAAAGTCCCACAAGAGTTTCATTGAATTATTGTGAAGAACGGGCAATGGGCAGTGTTCCCACCACTTGTCATTGATTTCAAAGCCACCTTTTTTTGCCAACTCCCAATGAACCAACTTAGCAACAGCATCATGCCGTTTCTTGTAGAAAGACTGGGCAATGACACTGCAAATTGTGAGCAAATGATCGACAGTTTCTTGCTGTGAACCACAAAGACAACAATTAACAGACCCAGGCTGCTGAAAAATTCTAACTTTAATTAAAGTAGTAGGAACCGCTTGATCTTGACAAGCAAATATAAATCCTTCAGTTTCCTTTTTAAGATTGCTGGCAGAAAGCCATTTCCATTGAAAATTCATATCAACAGAGTCCAATGTTTCACGAAGGAATTGTCCATGTAATGGTTTGTCTTTCCACATTTCAAGGTTTTCCTGAACACAACGGTGCTTGTAATTCATTAAGCTCAAACTCACTGCTAATGTAAACTTTTTGAAGCCAGGGTTCAGGGTTAGATGCCAAATATTTACTCAGATTTAACTTCTCCCGGTACATCACTTCTTCCACAGCTAAAAGCCCACAGCCTCCTAATTTTCTTGGGACATACAATCTATGGACATCATCAGTTTTACTGAAGCACTTGTACATTGTTAACAATTTCCTGGTAGACACATTCAAACTTCTCACTTCAGCCTGTGTCCACTTTACTATTCCTGCAGTATAACGCACTAATGGGATCGCCCAAGTGTTGATGGCAATGATGATGTTCTTCCCATTTAGGGCAGATTTCAGGGTTTTCCTCACTCTCTTTTTGTAGTTAGTGATGACTACTGACTTGATTTTGGAGTCCTTAATCACAATATTTTCAAACACTCCTAGGTACTTATAAGACTCAAAAACATCTAAAGCTTTTATGGTAGCTAACATCATCTGGCAGAGCAATATTGCTGAAATCTGGTATTATTATTATTAAATACTCTTTATTATTATTATTATAATTAAATAATAATAATAATACTCTGGTATTATTATTATTATTATTATTAAATACAGAGAAAAAGGCATTATGCCTGTGAGTCCTGCTCATTACAATAAACAATTACATTAAGAATAAAAGTTATCAATCAAAATTTTAATCATGATTAAACTATGGAATAATCTACCCCATGACATTGTTAACGCTCCCACATACACTGAGTTTTGTAATGATTTGGACACTTTTATAATTACACCTGTGCATTATAATCATACATGATTCCTGCACAGCACACAAATACAATGATTTTATCACACAATTAAATTAGGGGGGCGCGCTATTGATGTTGCCGGGTTGGGTCATTTGGAAAAAGTCAGGACATCTCTTATAGGCCACCAGGCTTTAAAAACAGTACGTACACTGTAAAAAAATTGTAGTTAGTGAATTTCACTACTAATTTCTGCTCACGAAGTGATCGTTGCTTTCGGCTTGCACTGGCAGCTGAATTAAAATTTGTTACCGAGACGCTGAACAGTAATCTCGTAGTATTATAGTCTAGAGGGCCTTATGCCCCCCTGCAATCCATTTTTCCTTTGTGTGGGAGCAGAGGAATTTTTTCTCCGTGGGTCTGGGTAGCTACGAGTTAAGACTAGCCGGCTAGCCATAGCTATACTGAATAGACGTGCATGTACTTCATACGCATAAACTTGAGGGTCGAAGATCTAGAGCACGGGATACTCATGTGCAGCGCCTTAATGTGTTCCACTATTAGCTAATGTTGTCCATTAGTACCCATTAACCAGTACCGCACCCACTTCCGTTGAGTTCCGCTCATTTCACTGCCGGGTCATACATGCACCGCCCCAACTAAATTAAATCTGACCCTAGGAAGTATTAGAACAAGCATCTCATCCTTAATGGATTTACAGTTTGCTAATTAGCTAGCTATAGACCTATAGACTAGTTACCTGTTATAACCCACACAAATTACAACATTTAATTACTATGAGCTACAAATATAAATCTAGAACTATATGAGAATCTGATAAATAAATAACGATTAAAAAAAAAATTTAGCTATCATATAGCTAGCCGGCTATAGTTACATGGTTGAAGAAATAGTTTATGCGTTCATGATCACAGACTAGTGGCGGAAGTAAATCTGGATTAAGGAATCTCACTGCATGTGCTGTAACCGGCCACTAAGGTCTTCTGGTATATATTTCAGCTCGCCGTTTTCATTCGTGATGTGAAAGCGTATTTCTAAAGTGCTCAGATTCCATCGTTTCCACACTGGCATATAGCAACTGGCTTTTAAGAGGGTTGGGCTCTCCAGTGAAATCTCGGTACTACTGCCTGCAAAGTTGCCGCCTTCCTTCCACTTCAATGCTCCATTGTCGTTTTCAATATATAAATTCAGATCGATGGAAGATTCCTTCCACTGCTGATCAGCCGCATCCAGACACTCAGCTGTCAAGGTGGTACCGTTAAGCTTCAAGTTACGAACAATCGCTAAGAATATATCGCAGGCAATCTTTTCCATGTTATTTTATTCCACACTCCTCATGATCAGGATATAGCTAACTATACGTCAGACTAAATACTTGTGCATACTTGCAAGTAATTATATAGTGAGCAATCACATGTCAGACACATGCATCATAATTTCACACCACCAAACACATTAACCAGACTTGAGCCACTCTTAAAACGATACAGATTTATCTGGGTTTATGCTGATCTGCAAAATTTACAAGCCAGTGAGTCACAACCAGCCAAAATTCCATCATTTGTGTTAGTCACAGTCCCAGTCAGTGGAATTGTGGTATACTTATTGACCAGAACTTTTTATTCATAACACTGCGATTGTTTTGCTTGCGTTGACCTGTCCATTGGATTGAGACCATGCATCATTGGTCAGCTAGGTCATGTAAACAAAACTAAGTGGAATACCAGCAACTACATGTTAACAGATAGCTTGAATATTTCAAAACTTTGTATTAGTTGTCACTGTTTCTTTTTATGGACTTTATATTTTATTTACCAGGATACATCATTCCAAGGTAACACTATGCCAAATTTTGGATTACGCTTTCACAGCAGTGCATCATCCCACTGAATCTTTATGGTTTAATTGGGATTGCCGTAAGTAGATCCCCTCCCAGAATGATTTTCTTTGTACATGTCTATTTTTTTGTGCTCCTCAACACTTCACCTGCTGTTCCCAACAGCTTCAGAATGTGAACAGATATTTTGCTAGTTGACAGTAGACCCTGTCAAATGTTACGTCACATTGTGGCACCATGTCTGGAACAATTGACACACCTTTAAAATCAATCAATAAATCACTACAACTCATACATGCGTGAAGTTTAAAAAGAAAAATCTGTATACAAAACTAACTCTTCACTTATTGAATATGTAGGCTTTGATCTTTGAACCACAGACAGCTGCAACACTATTGTAGTTATGGCCAATAGCACAGAAGCCATAGCTAAAAGAAAGAGAATAACACTTACGTACATTAAACATTGTTGCATGGCTAAAACACTTACCCATCTGGATGACTATGGTACATTTGAGAGCCGCCTAATAAACTGTACAGGCTTTCCAAAGAAGGGGCTTCCCCTAGTTTGGTCTCGTTCCACTTGTACACCCTAACTGAGTAGTCACGTGAACAGGTAAACACACCAAAATCAGTCTAGAAAAAAAGAATTACTTGTGAACTTCTAAAATAAAGACATCTTACAGCAACCACTCCAGTTATCGGTAGCCTATGTTCAACAACAACTGCCAAAGGCACACTCTCTCCAGGTGCAAGAAGGTGTAACCTATTATCTCCACCTCCAGCAAAAAGAAGGTAATGCCTTGTGCTTGCCATTGGACAGAATGTCTCGTAGGTATTAAAATTTTTAACAGCCTGACTTGCACTGGTGTATGGTAAAGAAATTGTTTGCTTGGTGCCAAAAGGTGTTGCCGCTGCTGTATGTGGAGGTTTCTTAGCTCTTTGTTTTGCCTTTATCTGGTCAATATATGGCTGTAATTCCCATACGGTTATGCCTTCTTCCCCAGTCGCTCCAATAGCAAGCACTCCACACAATCCTACCCACCACTGTATGTTCATCACGTCCTTCCTTGACCTGATTAGAATGTCTTCCTTGATGAGGCTACCATCTACTTTAAGAACTGTCAGGTCCCAAATCTAATATAAAAAGAATCAAAAAAATTAATGATGAAACATGAATACAGTGGAACTCCTCAATAAGGGCACTTTGAAATGTCTTGATATTCAGGACACTTGTACACAATTTCATGGTCCCATTTGTATTACTGTACATACATTAAGAGTCATTTAAGACAGGGAATAAAGACACTGTACCTGAAACCTGTTAATGTGGACACTGAGGACACCTACATAATCCAGACACTTAGTTAAGGTCCCATTAAATGACTTGGATAATCGGAACACTTGGTGTCTAGGTTCAATGTTACATAAACATTAGATAGAATGTCACACATGCTCATAAGGCAGCACAGGACTTTGCATTCAAAAACAAAATTGTAACTTAAATGTTTTAGTAGTACAATGCAGGAGCCCATATGAAGTACTTACCCGCCACCCCCTGGATCTGCCACTGTCTGCAAAAATGTTACAAAATCAATTCATTTGAATGTCCAATATTTTGTTTATGACCAATCAAACTTATATGATGAAGCCACAAAATGTTTTATTTGTTAACTCTCCTAAAATGGAGACAAACTGCACATGTCACCTTTATTGCCATTACTAGTTGCCTGAAAATATATATTTATCTTGAGGTAAAAAAAAAACAACTTTAAAGCTGTTTTCTCAGATGTGGAAACATGCTATTGCAGATTTTTGAAAACCAAAGGAATTGTATAATTGAAGTACACAACAGCTGCTAGGTTGTACACTGACCTTCACATCAGGAGAGAATGAGTCAACATAGTTACGATCACCACTCACAGCCAGTACTCCATTGGTAGACAACTGTAGTTTAGTAGGCATTAACCCTGTTGTGTCTAACATGGCCAGCGGTCCTGCAGGATTCTGCTCTTCAGGATTCCATATCTCCACCCTGGAGTACTCTGTATTGGCCCCTCTTCCCACCTATAGAGATACGTGTAGTAGGATTACAGAAATGTTGGTCAGTCATTGTAAAAGTCAGAATATCTTTCATAGGCAATCAGGTTTTAAAAAACTATGTGGCTATATTTAAACATTGGCAAGCTGATAGTACATTTTAACTGATCAACAGATTTGTTTGAATTGTGAGTACCACTACACAAGTGGACTAAAAACTTATCTCTATTGTAAACCTACAGGCGAAAACTTCAGTATGATTTCTTGGCAAAAAATTTTTTTCCAAAAGCCTTGTATTTGCTCAAAAAAATTTGAGCAATTCCTTATTTAATTCATGAATCAGTACTCTTGTAATCACAGGCATTGTTGTGTCCTCAAAATTTGTCCACACATAAAGTGGTAGTAATAGAGCATTTACTAGCAAATTATTAGACACAATTCACTAACCAACAAATACAATTTTGGCAGGTTCCTGTTACTGATTCTTGCATACATCAAGCTGGTCACATAGACAGTGGTGTTGGGAGGAACACTCATGGCTGGCAACTTAATGCCATGTTTCTCTGACAGCCGCCAATCCTGTGTGCTCGTGAAACAAATAGAGTCACTGGTTTGGCTGGGATAAAGGAGCAGAGTTCCATCTGGTGAGTTTGCTATTGCTGCATGTTTAGGAGATGTCTTTCCCTTCCAGAGGTGAAAACCCTACAATGTTTTAAAATTCATCTACACCTGCAACTATACTAACTGCTGCATACGTAATTTCTACTTTAGTCATTAACTTGTCAATAGTATACCCCCAACTATGTCCACTAGTATAACTACAGGTGTAGGTGGCCTCAAAATTTTAAAATTCCTATTTTCCTTTTTACTCGTTTGTTTACTGGTGAACGTATCAAAGAAAGAATACCTAGCATAAATCAACGATGCATCTAAACCAGTCTTATCTGAATTATCACTACTGAAAAAGTGATGTGGCCATTTCACTTAGTTTTACAGCCAAGTTCTACCTGTTACACAGTGTTGCAAAGAACAGCCTCTGTATTCACTATGGAAACCACAAACAGTTCCTGTCATAGAAGCCATTGACATGCTACCACAAATAGTACGTGCTCGAAGAGAAAGAAATGAGACACAAAGGTAAGTCCATGATGCATGCATTGTAGCTGTTGAAGTATGTGATAATCTATGCCTCAGGCATAAGAAATCAAGCTCATAGTGTCAAGTTATGTTTGGCCAAAGGTTATTTAAATGATATAAACTTAATAATTATTGGTTTCTCACTCTCACCCACATCACTACCTCATCAAGAATTTTTTGTGCCACTGGTGGCTGAGTACAACCATCCAACAGCGCTAGACAATTCTACGAACATTGTGTTCTGAGTCATTTTAACTAGCTGTTTCAGCTATCTAGTTAAGAAAAAATAAAATAAAAATCTGCCCTCCTGAGTATTGGAGGATGAAAGACTAACGTGGCCTTAGGAGTGTATACAAATATTTGCTTGTAGGTTTATTACAGTACGTCCATCTAAATGAATTACATCATTAAACTAGTATATGACATTAAGTATTACATCATTATCATGTAAGGGGATTTACCTTGTTTACATCCCATCCAATGATCCCTCCATCCCTGTCATAGCTAGCTAAGGTTTGTGGCATCATTCCATCATAGTTGATGTCTATACTCTTAATGTATATGAAGTCTGTGATAAAACCATCATGTTCTCGTAGGCTCTCCGCCTGTGAAAGAAAGAACATGTGAAATCCACACAAGATACTATTCAGCAACTAGAGACGTGCAAGAAATCATAACACCAAAACACTGCTAAAACAAAACAAAACAAAATATATAGTAACTTTTGTGGAGCTGTCCCCAGGAATTTGGATAAAATTTCACTGTGCAATGTACAATATCAAATAATGTGTGAAACTCAAATAAATACTGACAATGTTAGTAATGTAGTGACAAATATACCATGGGAAAGTTCTTGTACACACAGTCAGTAGTTATTATTAGTACATGGATCACATGATCCAACCGAGCAGATCATGACTTAAGCAAAGGATCACATGACCCAAGATTTATCACTGTATGACCACATGATCTACTTACAGTGTAGTCCCTGACGGGGTGACCCTCTTCCATGTGGTTATCTAATCTTCTCCTCTTGACATAATATCTCCTCCATCTGTCAGTGCCATCCTCCACCAGAAGTAGACCGCACACTACCCATCGATGGAGACAGTGTAACCTGTACATAAACACCTTATATGGAATTTGTATATCATACTTTTGTGTAACTGACAAACAAATGGATTTTCATTTAACAACAATACGTTTTGTAACCAAAATACAGAAGCACTCTATTTCTTATTCAAGCAGCAGCAATGCCCATAGTCCACTTTCGGACAGGCAGACACTTTCAAAAGCAGATGATTCTTCTCACCTCAGAAAATCATCTGATGTAAAGACTTCTTTACTGCAGACTTGCCTACAATTTTGAGCTGAGCTAAGCCCATCCTCAGTGTCCTGACTAAAAATATATCAAGTCACTCTTATAAACTTTTGAAGGTATTTCATGAGTTTGGTAGTTATGAGGAGCAAACAGAACCTCATGACTGGTAGTCAGTTATAAGCTCTAAGCTTATAACTAACTATACTAGCCTTGGGATAGATAAAAAAACAAAGCTTTATATTTTCTTTTACTTCAGCTTCAGTACACCATTTTCATTTATAACATGGGAACATATGCCAATAGGGAGCTCCATTTCATATTTCTTTTCACATTTGGCTTTCAAGATAGCTGGACTTCCCAATAAGATCTTGAAACAAATTGCCATTGTTAAAGACTTATCATGTGCATCAGTAATAATGCAATTGTATGCATGTAGCTATGCAACTATACATTAAAAGTTTCATGACATGACATGGCAGGGATAGGTTCAGGTTTCAAGTAAGGTCATCATCCCTGTGTCTGTTGGTGTATATTTGAGCACACCATTAAGCTATGTCAACAAATTAAACTCAATAATAATAAAATGTAAATCACATGATTTCTTAAAAAGAGTGCTCTTAAATATTGTGCAAGCAGTAATATGTGTAATAACAAAGGGATTCCCTCACTTTATTTCAGGACTTTAGCTTTTGCACCTGTAAAGATCGAGATACTCTAATAAAACAGTCAGTTGCAGCTGAAATGATTTACATTTAGATTTTTTTGGCCTGCTGGGTCACTAGAGGGTAAACAGTCCATGAAATATATAATTACTTATTCATTAATAATGTGAACAAGTAGGTCTAAGGAAGCTCACTTTATATTTCTCCCCATCTTCCTCTCCAAAGGTATAGGCTCTGAAGGTTAGCTGTGTTTTCAGTTTGCTAAACTAAGCAGCCGTTTTACTTCTAAGATGTGAGGGTGGAAGGGAGTGCCATTTGTCCGGATGATAAAAAGAAATTTAAAAAAATAATTAATTAACCATGTCATATTCTGTCACCACATAAGTGTGCACTTAAGACAAACTGAAAACACATCAAAGGGATAGTGAAGCTTTTGATGCCGGTGAAATAATGCACGTTGTGTAAACAAAAAACGCAAAAATTTATCATAATAAATAACTTTCGTTTACTTACGAATTTTGCGGAATTCATGGTGGAGTAACTATAGCAAGGAAACATGGCTATCATACCTGTTATGAATGGAGCCAATGAACTCACTTATTGAATTCACCGTTTGTGAAAAGGTCACGAGATGAGAGTCGAAGAGCAGCTCAGCGCCTTAATGGGTTCAATTGTTACTTGTCCATTAGTGGCCATTAGCACCAATTAGCCAACCACCAACTTTAGTTCCGTCAAATTTTCTTATACGGTCTCGCGCCGCCCGCCACCAAGTCACACAAGAGTGGTTCAGATTGGTATAGGGGCGGGCGTCGCGACACTTGTAAACACTGTCTGCATGTCCCTCGAAAACTTATAGCCGATCGAAGGGATTTCTCTTACATTTAGTTATATTATCAGAACAACAATTTTTTATACAAATAATTACAACATATTACAACATGGATGACAACAAAATAGTTTATCGGATGAAAAATCTAGCTACAGATGAAGGAATTGTATTGTACTAATTACTAAGGTCTTCTGGCATATATTTCAGCTCGCCATTTTCATTTGTGATGTGAAAGCGTATTTCTAAAGTGCTCGAATTCCATCGTTTCCAATCTACCATATGGCAACTGGCTTGTAAAAGGGTTGGGCTCTCCAGTGAAATCTCGGTACTGCTGCCTGCAAAGTTCCCGTCTTTTTTCCACTTCAATGCTCCATTGTCGTTTTCAATGTATGAATTTAGGTCGATGGATGATTTCTTCCACCGCTGATTATTCACATCCAGACACTCAGCTGTCAAGGTGGTACCGTTAAGCTTCAAGTTACGAACAATCGTTAAGAATACATCGTAGGCCGTCTTTTGTGTAGATATATCCATTTGTTATGCTAAACCACTGTTTTATGGTATCAATAGCTATAGACTATCTGTAAGTCTGTATAAATATCCTATAGCTCGGACCACTCGTGCACGCACATGTCAGCCTATAAACACGTGTATAGTGGGCGATCACATGTCAGACATGTACATTTCACAATGGATACCTACCCATAGTTGTTATAACATCTATGATTTCACATCACTGATGACAAACCGAACACATTGAAACTAGCCATGCACGATTCTGACTCTTTACTGATATAAGACAATATTTTATCCGTTTATCTGCGTGCATCAGTGAGTCACCTCCAGCCAGCCACAATTCCATCAGTTGTAATGATGGTGACTAGTTATCAACCAGATCTTGTTGTCTGAACCTTTTATGTTTTATTCACCAGTGCCAAAGGCAACACTACAGCAAATTTTGGGTGATGCTTCACAGCAGTACATCGTAGCTTCCCAAGGAATATTTGTGGCTTGGGATTGTTGTAAGTGTTCCCCTCCCCAGACTGATTTTCTTTGTACTATGTCTGTGCATGTATATTTGTTTACCTTTTTTGTACTCCTCAACACTTCCTTGCCATACCACATAGGTGTTATCACTAACCCTGTGTAATGCATTTGCAATGTATGAGTTCAGGTCTACGGATGATTGTTTACACTTGTTGGTAGTTTCCATCAAACATTTGGCTGTTAGGACAGTACTACGTTGGATACCAGTGAATGTGTTAATCGAGTTGTTCAGGCTTAAGTTGCGAACAACTTTGATGAAGTGATCAAAGCTTCCTTCAGCTCTCACTGAAAGACAAGACCTACTTGTCTGTTTGGTGACACATGCAGCCGAAGTAAAATTTGCTATACAGATGCTGAACGGTAGTCTCATGCCCACACTACTTTTTTCTTTATGTGGAAGCAGAGAAAACTTTTTCTCAGTCCCCACACGAAAAGGCAGTTAAATTAGCTATCATAGTTCACATGTAGAGTTGAAGAGCACGGGCGTGCTCTGAGCGTGTCCACAGAGCATGTCCAGCATGGGCGTACTCTGAGCATGTCCAGCACGGGGTACTCATGTGCAGTGCCTTAATGTGTTCCATTATTATCTGTTAGCATTCACTAATGTTGTCCATTAGTACCCATTAACTACTGTACTCACCTCCAGCAGTGTCCATTAGCACATCAGCATGCAATATTGTGCTTTGTGTGGGAGGATCAAAGTACCACCACATACATACAGTACCAATTAGCTGCATAATTGAATCATACAGTACAGTTATTATTATTACTTTTATCCGAAGAACACAAAAGGCTTATAGCATGTACAAGGTGGTCCCCAAACACACACAGTACAAAAAGTAACACAAAAACATTAACTAACAACAAAGTAAACAAAAAAAAAACAAAAAAAAAACAACTATACAAAAAGTAACAATGAGTAAGGAGCATCAGTTATGCAACTATTTGGGCAAATACAGTACATGCAGTCATGTAATAAATGTTCCGAAAACAACCCCGCTCACACAGAACAATTGATCATGCGCGTGGCATTGTAAATCACTAAAACTAGCCAAACCGACCTTACCAGTTTGTTCTACGACTACAAATTGATTACATGAACACTTGCTGATAGTCTGAATTCCAAAATTTGAAGCAACAATCCACACAGAATGCACAATGGATCACGTGCATGACATTGTCAAATGATAAAACTAGCCAAACTAATCCTATCAATACGACCAGGAAATACAATATAACACTTATCACTATTCCACTAAAGTCTGTGTAGCAGGGAGTCAGAAACATGTTACTAAAACTCTGTTGAATGCTGAAAAAAAAAAAAACCAGACCAGGTGGTGACTTGATCCACAGACAGCTTGTAGTGTAGGAAAGTACCTGAGGGGCCACACAGCCTGGGATCCAGGATCATTCAACCTGTATACATACTGAAACATAATGACTTCATTAGGGGTTGATTATTAGTCACTATCCCACTAGGGACCCACAAGAAGGCTACTACAAGCATGTGTATCAGGGAGTCAGAAACATGTTTCTAAAATTCTTATGCTTGTGTGTACACATTTGGAGGGTGTCTTGAGGCAAATACAGCACCCAGCTTCGCCTCGTACTGTATTAGCTTCTTGACACACCCCCTCATGCTGTAATTTCTGTCACACACATGCACAGCAGTGGTTTAACTATAACTTTTATCATAAATTCACTACTTAATAGGCACAACAATAAATATATAAACAACTAAATAGGCCAACTGCACAATGTTGAATGCTGGCTGAACTTGTTAGATAATTGCACTCTTAATTGTAGAATACATAAGGGTTACCAACATAATCAGTTGTCTTCATGCACAGCAGGATGTGATAGTGTCAACATGTTGCAGGGATTGTGTGTTTTCAAATAAACTGAAACAAAACAAACATGCATGCATCATCCTCTTAAGTGTCACATCAGTCTCACATACTAAATTGAAATCATTAGCAACTCTGTAAAATTTTTTTAGGAAGTAATGATGATGATGATGTAATCAAGTACAAACAATTCAGTTACTATTTTACTTGCTTATATAGTACAATTGGATACCGTAAAACCGTAATAATAATAAATATGTAGGTTAAAGGAAGAAAATCCATCCCTCTTGGAGGAAGACCGAGTGTGGCACTTGGGTGACCTGCAGTTCAAATGCTGGGGTTGGAGGATTTTTTTCCCTTTCTTTGGCTCGCCTAATTAGCAATGTTAAGAGTCTGAGTTTAGAAGTCCTGTATACCGTATAGCCTAAGGGAGAAAATTTGCTGATTTCAAGGTTTTGGGGGTTTATCTTTGAAATATTTAGACCTCCACATAGTGTTTGCAAATCCGAGAAACATCTAAAAATTAGGTGGTAATATTGCTCAACCTCGAAAATTTTTCCTATTTAGGCTATACAGATTAACTCAAAGGCCACAGCACAAGTTACTGTAGACCTTCAGTGCAGGACACTGTAAAGCCATAATAATAATAATAATAAATAGTGTGTGTACATGTGTGTGTGTGTGTGTGTGTGTGTGTGTGTGTGTGTGTGTGTGTGTGTGTGTGTGTGTGTGTGTGTGTGTGTGTGTGTGTGTGTGTGTGTGTGTGTGTGTGTGTGTGTGTGTGCGTGTGCATGCATGTGCAGGTGTGTCATATGGTGCCGAAACCCAAGCTGGTTAGCAAGGTCCGCCAGGATTTGAAGAAGTGTGGGAAAACCAAATCACCATGGTATACAGAAGCTCAAGATCACATTAAACAGCAAACACTTTTCAATGAGGAACTTAATCAACACGTGATGGTTAGACAAATCCTTTATTTGTACCACTCACAATCACTCTTTTAAAAGACCACAAGGCACTGCAAGACATAAGTGAACAACCATTCACCCTTGCCAAAGACAAAGAGTAATCAAATCCTTTGGGCAGCATTATATGGTTTGGGTGGCTTCAAGTGCGCATGTATGTAGTGTGTTAGCATGTATGTAGTGTGTTAGCGTGTATGTAGTGTGTTAGCAGCATGTATGTAGTGTGTTAGCGTGTATGTAGTGTGTTAGCATGTATGTAGTGTGTTAGCAGCATGTATGTAGTGTGTTAGCAGCATGTATGTAGTGTGTTAGCAGCATGTATGTAGTGTGTTAGCAGCATGTATGTAGTGTGTTAGCATGTATGTAGTGTGTTAGCATGTATGTAGTGTGTTAGCATGTATGTAGTGTGTTAGCGTGCTTGTGTGCATGCATGAGTGCTCCAGCCATTAGACAAGGACCTAGGTGATGTCAATGGTCACTAATTTGTCTTAATATTTGGTCTCATCATGCTGGCTGCATAAAGTCATTTATGCTCACTTTCACTGTACTGAGGTTTCTGGTAAGTATTTCAGTATTTATTCAATATGTGATGATATAAATCAAAAGTGCTTTAGGAGTGGTGTGTAAGGTGTAATCAAAGGTTATAGCTACGTACTTGTCTAATCATTACAAATCTTAGACTCTTCAGTGTAAAATATTAGACTATCTAGTACAGTACCTTCAAGAAACATTCCTTACTTTACGTAAATACTTAATAGAGCAGTTGAGCACACAATAGAGCAGCCATGTTCATACATAGATTGTAGGTTATAATTAGCACATAGACTTGTCACTAAAGCTATGATATCAGTGATAGAGATCAGCCATGCTCAGTCTATACATAGCTGTATTCACAAATGATGATGACAAAAAAACAAAACCGGATGAAGTTTCATGCTGTTTACAGCTCAACAGTTAGCCACTTTTCAAGACACTTACAACTGGGATCAAGATCCAATCAAGCATCACATGGCTTTTTTGCAGTGAATCAAGCAATCAAGACAACTGCATAAGAGTCTGCCAACTCAGCAACGTAAAAATTTACTAGGCTTTTATGATCATTGACAATCAAGAATCAATAAAGGTGAAAGCAAACCATATTTTGACTGGATGTCCTGTTGCAATCAATCAAGGTAGGTATACCTGGAGATATGCTTCAGTTATACCAGTTCTCATTCACGGGATCCAACAGCATTTACCTGATATTTTAAAACTCTACGCTGACCTTCCTTGCTGTTTAAGCAGGCTGCTCGCATTGCTGTCTCCTGGATTTTTAATTCTAGAGCCTCCCCGGACTGGGATCTATTGGATTACCTAAACTGAACTTTTCTGCATGTTATAGTTTATTTAATTGTGTAATGCACCTATCAATGTTATCCCCCACCTACCCCCTCCCGGGCGTAGTGGGGGAAATGGTGGGGATTTGACTTTTTGAAAAATCAAATTCTCCACCCATGGGGGAGCGACTAGTGGTCAAATCTCCATGTAGTATGGCTGTTAGGC
Organism: Dysidea avara; assembly: GCF_963678975.1. Lineage (NCBI taxonomy): Eukaryota > Metazoa > Porifera > Demospongiae > Dictyoceratida > Dysideidae > Dysidea > Dysidea avara. The sequence goes on from NC_089283.1 coordinate 21,652,833, forward strand.
ACTTTAGGAAACAGGTCAATTCCTTTAGCTTGCAAGTTAAAACAAATGCCTAAAATTTCGAGCGGTCAAATGCCCCACTAGTGGGGTAGAGTTTCAGATCAAATCAGGTCAAAATCCCCCACTAATCCCCTAGTAAGCCCGGGAGGGGGGTAGTGGGGCTTAACATTGATAGGTGCATAAGTCTTGCCAGGGCTCCTGTTGGGTATTGGTGCATGCTACCTTGTGTCCAGACCCCTGTACTTATGTTGTATATTGTCTTAATAAAAAATAAGACGTCTCTCATTATCAAGGAGAAATTTCGATGACCAAAAAATTCTTGGTTCTGGTGACAAGTTTACTAGATCGACTGGCAGAGTGAAAGTGACTACCCTTAGCATGCATGCACGCAAAAAAAATGAGGCTTTGACCCACCCATAAATCTTCCTGTGCTGCTGCCTGCAAAGTTCCCGCCTTCCTTCCACTTCAACGTTCCACTGCCGTTTTCAATGTCGAGACTACTGATCGATGGATGAGCGGTCTCCTATATATTCAGCAGTTAGGACAGTGCCATTTAGCTTCATTTTACGGACGACACTTAAGAAACGATCAAACTACGTCGTATGCTAGCCAAATATCACTCTTTATGCATTAACTACCGCATTATTTTTTTATATATACTTACCGCTCACGTGACAGGAAACAAGCGTACTCTCAGGAAGGTTTGTGGAATGTTTGCAACGAATCCGTAAAACGAAAAACATAATCCATGTACTTTGATGTCCCCCCGAATGGACCTTATCCGAAATGACGTCAGAAGCGTAAAAATGTCACCACAACTTTGACAGGTAATGTTTCTGGTGACTTCTCCCCGTACTGATCGTGCAGGAAGCAATCGCAGGTTTTCATTTTATCACTTCTAACCGCATAGTTATGATTTATCCCTTGTCAAAGTATAGAGTATTGAACTTTAAGTACAGTAGGTACTCAGACACTCGCTCATCCGAACAGTACGAATGACTGTTCTATTAGAGTATTTTGACACTTGCTGTGTGTTCTATTAGAGTAGTTGAACAGAACTCTATGGGATTCACTTATCCAGACAAATTCATTTATCTGAACACATTTGTTGGCACACAAGTGTTTGGATAATGGAGAACCCACTGTATTTGTTTGCTGTGGTTGAATGTAGATAGTTGGTGTAATCATGCGTTTATTTATTGTAGTGTTTTATATGACAATGTTAGCCATGGCAACACACCCAAACATTTCCTGTAATTGTATCGATCCATGAACCTGTGTCTTCAAAGAGCTGTGAATGTTCAAATAGTTGTGTTGTGTACGCAGCAGAAGTGAAAATGGTACCTGGACAAGGCTGCAAACGTTCAAATGCTATGTGCATTACGTTATCATGAACCACGATAGTGGCTCATAATAGGGATTGTGGCAAAATTTTTCAACATTCTCTAATAGAATGCACTACAAAAGCAGCCTTCCAGGCTTTGGATGTGTTTCAGCATTATAAGTGAAGCAAGATGACATCATCCTATCTGTAATAAGTATGTATTTTTTTGCAGGAAATTCTTATTGAAAAGTTACATATACATTACACAAAGGTTACTGATGTTATCAGGCATGTACCCAGGATGTGACATTATTAGGGTGCTGTCAAACACAATGACTTGAATTAAAACACAACACAGCATTCTTTGTGTAACACCTTTCAGTATAAGTCTCATCCTGTGAGGTTGATTTCACTAAGCATTCGGCAGTTTTCTTTATTGAAGTTGCTATATATGCCATGGTTTCAAACATGGGTGGATGTTAACTATGTTGGCTCTATGTCAATCTTTCGCTTAAAGCAGACTGGTTCCAGAAAGTAGTGGAACTACCTACAACTGTGCCTGGAGAGTTTAGGTAAACACCAAGCAAAACCTGCTGTTTCATGAATGCACTAGTATTCACTAGCTACATACAAAAGCAAGATATAACAACCAGTGACCCAGTGTTGACAAACCATGCAGCAGCTCTCAAGATACTGTGAGCTTATTTTTCACCAGCAACTAATCACTGCTCCATTAAACTGTCTCAAAACTGTCAAGTTAAAAAGAAAACATGCAACCACTTTACCAGAATTGGATAATAAATTGGCAATGACATCACTAGCGTGTAGTGCTATGAGTCAATCAGAGCCTTGCTCATAACTTGTATGGATGCACTCAGTGGTAAACATTTATTGCATGACTGTTGAGTACCATTTAACACATAGCAGCAGTGTAGTCATAATGCTCACTGTACTTTGATCATTTTGATCCGAAACTAGTCAGTGAGTACCTTTAGTTCATGTTACATTGATAAAATTCAACCTATACAACTATGGAAACTCACATTAGCTCCACACAGGGTGGTAGTTCAAACCAAAGTCAATTCTAGGAGTAAGTTATGGACAATAGCAACTGGTCTAATAACAGAATTGGAGCATTAATTGTCCTTTACTACACTCTTGACTCTGATCACTTAGCCTACACCACATGTACTACATTCTTGAAGCCATGTACACAAAACCAAAATTACAACACACAATACTAATGCTTTTGACAGTTTTAGCACCATACAGAGCTTTACTCAATAATCTGTCAGTGACTGTTTTCCATAATTAAGTTAACGCAATGGGAAAATACAATCTGTGTAAGTTTCTAACAGAACGACTAGTAACATTTACAGCATAAGAAAAAGTTCCATGTAAATAAGGTCAGATCTTGTTGACTATCCTGAAAACCTGTAGTATACAAAGTACGCCTTTCAGTTACAAACAAAACAACCATATTCCAATATGATGCTGGCCATTATTCTTGACATTACAGTTTAATGTTGACTTGAAGGTATCCATGGCAACATTAGTCTATGGGATTCAGGTTAAATGCTGCTATGCATGCAAGGTGAGAGTAAGCACATAACAACAGGTTTGGGATGGTAACATATGTAGCAGCCTGCCTGTACCAGGGTAGTAGTGGCAGCAGTATCCCTGGTGGTGTGCAGTGTTGGAAGAATATTATTCTTCCAAAGGTCTCTCCATATCTCTTCCTTTCCATACATAGTATCAAGAGGATAGCGTGACATGGGTTGTGCTACAGCATAAATATTGGCTAGGAGGGACCATATAGGGCACCTGGTGTGGGATAACTGGCATCCCCGTAGCCTTAGCCGTTATTGAGGTATGCTTGTCTGAAGGGACCAGTCAGTGAATCAGTGAGGCAGTAGAAAGTTCCTTGCTATATTATTTGTACAGTACATTCTCCCAATCTCGATATCTCTACAGTATATGGTCATCGGTATACACTTAACTACCTTGTAATTATCACTCTTAAGTTTGTTACTTGAGCTATGTGATATATTCACGAATACTAGTATAATACTCACCACTGAGTGACGTGATAGGAAACAAGCAACTTTCACACAGGAAGTGCCAGGTACAGTACAAAGTGTAGGCATGGAAATTATACCATCATTGAATATCAAATTAATTTTAAATAACACCCAGATCACGGAAGTTGACTGTACACACTCATACATCATTTTGCGATACAAATAATACCGTAACATACCATCTAGCCTTGCCCCTGGTGGTCTTATCAATTAGAGATATGTATGTATAAAATTTACAATTTGTGTAACTCACTTTCAAGAGTACAATTACAAAACATGAAAAGAAAATTGTGATTACTACCTACTGTAAACACACAGCAAGGTTCGTGCTTTGAAAAATGATAAGCTTCGATCCCTTGGTATATAATTGTACTGCTCCCATATTGATAACGGTAGCCATAGCAACACAACCAGACTTCTGTAACTGTGTCATTCCATAAACTTGTGTCTACAAAGTGCTGTGAACGCTGTGTTCAGTAGAAGTAAAGCAATAGTGGTCCCTACATGTATCTCCACAAAACTGTGATTTTTCAGATACTACATTTGTGTGTTGGTATACTTCAGTGAAGCAAGATGTATCATCCCATCTTAGTACAGTGAAACCTCTGATGTGGACACCTTGGGAGTTGGGACTGACCAAAAGTGTCCTGGTTATCAAGGTGTAGGTCAGTTTATACATTAATGGGACCGTCCAGCTTATGCAGGTGCCCTTATTTTCTAAATGATGGGTTCCACTCCATACCAAGGTATCCATAATATTTAAAAGTTAACATTAACAGGAAGTTTATCAGTTGTGAACACAGAATGTGATAGCTGTTGCATAGGATATGACATTGTGTGTTGTCAAAATAAACTGAAACACAACAGCATTGTCACACCTTTCAGTTTAACTCTCATGCTTCAGGAGGTTGATTTCATTAGCGACTTGGTAGTTTCTTTACTAAGAAATTTACTATTATAATCATTATACCATAAGATCATATAATACAACTGGTGAAAACTGTTGCTCACAGTCATCATTATACCATGACGGTGATCTCACACTTATATTCAACACCATCACCAAACAACTATACTGTGTATTTGACACTAAGTGGTAGCCATAAAACTGGTCCTCATGGAGAACATCCATTATATGAAATGGTCATTTAAACTAATGAGGGGTGTATCCAGGATTTGACAAAAAGGAGAATGCAGCCACCCTTCCCCCCAGAGGCTGTCAGATATGTAGATTTCAGCATAGATTTGTGAATGGTCTTCATGAACTGTAGGGATTAGTTCAATTTAATACCTTACTAGTGATTTGGGGAGAAAAGGTAAATCCAGGAGGTGAAACTCTTGCCATTACAACTCTGTTAGACTCAAAGGTGGTGCAACATGTAGTCTAGGCCCTTGTGACATAAAACTAGGGTATACTAGGGTATACTAGGGTATACTAGGGTATACACAGGATATCCACTAGTCAGTATGAAGACTTGTAGCACCATCCAATGAGCATGGTTACTTACTTCTTATTTTTTTTACGTTTTGTAAAAACATTTTTACTCACTTATAAATGAAATACATCAATTTGGTGGACCCTTTATCATTGTTATGGGGTGACTGTTCTATTAGAGTATTTGATTGCTTTTAGACATCTATAACTACCTGGTATTTTTTTATGTATCAGCAAAGTTGGAAAAGTAGTTGTACGTGGAAGACCTTTTATTTTTGCAAATCCAGTCACATATCATGCTCTTGAAATTAAGTATATTCACTGGAATGTAGTCAATTTATCTGAAATTCCAAAGAGAATCGTCTATATCAACATTGTTATAGTTGCTATTAACTTCACAATGTCATGAACATGCCACACCCTTTCTTTTATGGTTGGACATATCGCTCATTCTTGTATATGAAAATCTCCAAACCCAGCCTACAGCTGGATTTTGGGTTTCCCCATTACTTCTGTTAGAATGTTATACACAATAAGTGTACAGTAACTTTTCCTAAATGCCATCCAAATTTTCATCTTGGCCAAACACCAAAAATGATTGCTCTATTCCATTAGAGATAAAGTCTCAGATTCATATGACTGTTTTATTAGAGTAATTGTTATTTTCCTCATAGCAATCCCACATAAACCTCAAAATATGGGCTCTCGGCTATGCATACATCAAATGGTACCCAGAGCTCAGACAATTAAGGTTCTAAGGTTGATAAAAGTGGGTTTGATAGCTGATTTTTCACAACATAAGCTCAGTATCACAGCTAATGAGACTGCAAGAGTATCTCCCCTAGAAAATTTGCTGGTGCTCTTCAACTGTCAATTTATGCAACATGGCCTACGTAGTTTCAAATAGTTTCATAAAGAATGCATGTAACAAACTAGTAAGCCAAGACCATAAAAAAGATCACCATTTAACTTTTGTCTCCATCCAGAGGACCAACCCTTTAGTTCATGACAGTAGCAAAGGAGGTGTTACTCTGATAGCCAATGATTTTCATTTCGTGATAATGGTGGCAATGGTGAGTTATCAAAACAATGCTTAACACGCTTATCCAAATTCTTGCACAGAACCAAGATAAAATCACTTGTAAACAATCTACTGCAGATTGTGAATTTAATGCTTGAGAATTTCCACTTGTTACCCTTTAAGTATATATCTTGCTTTAAGTTGTTAGCTTTTATGTACATTTACTTGATCCTTTATTAAAACGTGTGTCTAGCTTTCAAAACACATTATTTATATGGACATTTCCACATTTACGGTATGAAACAAAACAGAACCAGTTGGTTGAGAACAGTTAACTATGGTAGATAATGCATGGGGCCATTGAGTGACTTGCAGCTGTTACATGTTGACTGATACTGTTTAGTTAACACAAATACAACACAACAGCTAGTAAATAGCATAATCTCGCATAGCCAGACCACTATTTCAGTACAGGGGTTTATCAATTAGAGATTATAAGTGTGCACACCTTTTCAGCGTAGGCGCTTATAATCTCTAATCAATATGCCCATAGTGGTCTGGCTACGCAAGACTATAGTATGTTCACGTTGAGCTGAACCCTGAAAAACAGCTAAAAATTAAAAGTGGATTTTTTCTCAACAGAGTTAACATTTCTGCCAACCAGATGATTATTGGTAACAGCAAAGGTGTCAACAACAGACACGTACGGTTTGGCTCCATTACAAGTTCAGGAAAGGGCTCTAATGGACACTGTACTTATATGGCTTCTCCATAGGAAATGTATTGTTAAAAATTTTGATTGGCCGTAAATATTGTCAAACATTTGAACAAGATTTGGAAATATTTTTAGCGGGTCAAGCAGTACTACAAATGAGCCAAATTTCAAGATCGTGTGTAATTGCATCCATGAGTTATTAAATGTTTTTGAGGATTCAGCTCAACGCGAACGTACTATAATTCTACAATATTTGGCCCTGATTGGTCAAATATCTGATTCTTTGAGCTTACCTCCACAACCGGCCAGTACGAGCCACATGGTAGAACTCCTAACACAAAAAGATTAAATTTGATTTATAACAAAAGTACATACACTTCAAACTGACCATGCACATGTCTTACCCTGCAAGCCAGCATAAACTCCACCAAGTCTTCAGGCAGCAGGTACTCACATATGCACACGAGACAATCGAAAGGTAGTGGTCCCTGTTCAGTAGGCCATTCTATGATGACGCGGTTCGGGTTGTTGCGACTTGACATCTTTGTTATGATGTGCTTTAGTTGGAATTGCTGCGCGTTAATTGGATCGTGGTAACAGAAGTCCTTTCAGAAGTCTTTACAGAAGTCCTAGTTTGCTACTAGTAAGTGCATCATAAAGTCTAACATTATTACACGGAGAACACTGCGTTTCACCCTGGATATGTTTACTAATTTACATTGTTTTTTTAAGATATGGCAGCTGGATTATTGAAAGTACATCTTAGTGCTGATGCTTACCTTGCTTGTCTCACTCATGTCCTGTCTGCTGAAAAGGAAGAAGTCATGGGAGTGTTGTTGGGAGAAGTAAGCAACATGTGCTAACAGTTCAGAATGTTGTGCTAAAACTGTAGTACAAAACTGTAGTACAAAACTAGATAACAATGAGGTTCATAATATTATAATTCTTCTATTACCGTATAGCCTAAATATTTCGAGGGGAAATTTTTGAAGGTTGAGCAATGTTGCTAAAAAAATTTTTTTTTGCAGATTTTCAAGCACTCAAAATGTATTAGATTATATAGAGATCTAAATATTTCAAAGATAAAATTTTCGCTGGTAGCTAGCTAACTCCCAAAAGACCACAAAATCAGCAAAAAAAATTTCCCTTGAAATATTTAGGCTATACGGTAATCAGGAGGCTTAAAATAAGGTTGTCTGCATACACTGTAAAAAATGAAGTGTGTCTAACACTGTAAAATGTTGCAATATGTACATCATGTGCAAAAGTGTGTATATTGCAACATTTTTTGGTATGTCAAACATACTTTGAGTGTGTCTGAGTGTGATCAGGACAATTGGTAGTGGTCCCAAAGTATCCCTTTGCATGCAAACTTACCTGGAAAATTAGGACACTTTTGGTTGGTCCCAAGGTGTCCTTAGTACACAGGTTTCACTGTTTAGATAACAATGATATGTACTTTGTTTTGTAAGGACCCCTGATTTCTTGGCTAAAACGTGAAAAATCACTATTTCACATGATTACCACATTATCAGGGATTTTTCTAAACCAAATACATTTTTCTTGAAGTTTACGTGAAGTTCTATCTGAATATCTACTGAGCCTTAGTGAACTCTATTGTTTTCTAGTTGCGACCATTGAGACTCATGTGAAATTCCAAATGGTAATACGTACGCAAATAAAGCAAGCAGTGTGCAACACATGACCTACCTCCTAAAAACAGTAACCTAGTCACAGTACTCTTACCTACCCACTGTATGATGTTTGCAACACTGACTTGTATACACCTGGCAAGTTTCATCTTAGGTTATACTTGCGTATATTCCACTTGCACCATTTACATTGATCACTTCAGCATTACATGCAACACTTATACACATCTATTACAACAATTACACTTTCAACAATGTTTTCTCTACCTGGTTTGTCCTCAACATTCTTGTCACACCAATATCTTCAATTGCAACCTTCACCAACTGGTAGGTAGCTGGCACTGTTGAGTTACAAAATGTATCCCTGTTGTTCCACTCTTGTGACTCATACATGTACAATAAGCCACAATATATGCAATCACATTCACTTTTGTTAAACCCTTCCTACCATTCTCGTGATAATGTTCTCAATAGGATATATTATGATCACCACCACATGTTTATAACATAAATTTTTAGGCACTGCATACTTGTGCACGTATGCAACCATAACCCAGTGTGGGATTTTCTGTGTTCATGTAAATTCTCTGGCACGTGATACTCATGCAATGCTTGTACAACATATAGCTTCTACCGACTTCAGGCATGCCTCAATAGATTTGACTCTTCCACTGTATTGTATATTGGATGGTGACTGGTGGAAAAAATTGTTTTTGTTAACTCAAGTGGCTGTTTGGCTTGTTCTGTAACTGCAGTGTGTAAGAGAATGGAAACTGATCAAACAAACAGTTTGGAGTGTATCTGTGTGTAGTAGTGTGTCAGTGTGAAGTAGTTCAATGGTTAGAACACTGGCCTGTTACTGTAATTACAAGGTTCCAGGCTTGATGCTTGATATTTCCCTGTTTACAAGAAACTGCTCCTGTTTACCCAGCTGTTTCAGTGCGGCCTAAGCAAATATCAATTGTCCATGTCTGACATAATGAGTGAGGGCTTTTGGGTGCCCACACCTTCACCCATGAGACATGGCACAGTCTCTGCACTAGTCCAGTCCCTTTGAGAACCTTTCCTGTACTGGCCTGCAGCGTCTGAGTAACACACAGGTAGCCCAGAGTACGTAGACATCACCATATGTATCACAGCAGCTGAAAACTTTGCATTTTACATTACGTATGTGTAAAATTATACTCCACACACATTACAACATAAACAATTCCACACTAAAGAAGTGCAGAATTGTCTCATCCCAAGGACCTTGCCATTATTCATCATGTTAAACTGAATAAGATATTATTCCCTGAGAAAAATGTATCTATTCAGAAGTAACATAGAAAACAGTGACTCTGCATTGTGTATGCTACGTACATTATAATAACTCCTGGGGACTAGAAATGGTGGTGATTCCTACATGTGGTTTTTAGGTCAGGGAATTAAACACCAAATACTGACGTAGAATAACTGTGGTCAAATGATTTACTTTATTGAAATTAATTTCTTATTATCATTACTAACCATGCTATGACATTACACTTCTAACTATGCTCCAGCCAGTTTGCTTGCATTGTAAGCAGCTGTAAAGGTAGCAATTACAGGAAATGCAGAGGTTTTTGTGTTGAGTTCAGATTCCATTACCGCATGTGATCTCAGCTTTTAAGTAGCAAGGTATATATTAGGTAATGGTAATTTGGTATGAAATATATTGAATAGTGGAAAAGGCATAACACATGTTATGGGCAACTTTCAATAAATTATTACCTAGTCTACAATATAAATATTACCACAATATTAGTATTACGATCAAATGATTATGTGTGTACAAATGTAGTAAGCAGTGTGTAACGTATGTCATACCTCCTAAAACAGTAACCTAGTCATGGTACTCTTAACTACGTACCCTCGTTTGCAACACTGACTTATACACTTGGCAAGTTTCATCTTTGTGTTACACTTGTCGCATATTCCACTTGCGCCATTTACATTGATCACTTCAGCATTACATGTAACACTTGTACACATCTATTACAACAATTACTACTAATTCACTTGATCAACAATGTGTTTTTTTTCTGCCTCAACCTTCCAATATCTTACAGTTGCAGCCTTCACCAACTGGTAGGTAGTCGGTACCGTTGAAACTTCTTACAATTTATATTACTAAATATTGTTCCACTTGGTCTACCCATATATGTACAATAAGCCACACTATCTACTGTCACAGTCAAAGCCTTCCCACCATTTTGGTGGCTAATGTTCTCAACAGGACAAATTATCACCATCGCCACATAATTATAACATAGTACTGTATACTATGCAACCATGACCCAGTGTGGGACTTTTTGTGTTCATCACGTGAATTCTTGGGAACGTGATGTTCATGCAGTGCTTGTACAACTACTGACCGGCTTGCCCCAATAAATTTGGAATACATAGACTGTTCCACTGTATTAGTTATTAGATGATGACTGGTAACTGTAGGTGTATAAATTGTTTCAGTGATGAACTCTCAAGTAATTGTTTGACTTGTAATAGAAACTGACCAATTGAACAGATTGGAGTGTATCTGTGTGTAGTAGTGTGTCTGTCTGACTGACTGTGTGTAACACAGCTCAGTGGTTAGAACAATTACAAGGCTCCAGGCTTGATGCTTGATATTTCCCTGTTGCTCCCTTGAACAAGAAACTTTACTCACATTGCACCTGTCTATCCAGCTGTTTCAGTGGGGATGTGGTGTTTAATACTTTAAGCAAAATATCAACTGTCACACATAACGAGTGAGGACTTGTGGGTGTCCCCACCTTCTCCAGTGAGACATGACATGGTACAGCCTCCTGTGGGATACTAGTCTTAGGATTTGCCTGTAGCATCTGAATAACACACAGGTAGCCCAGAGTGTGTAGACATGTATCACACGGCAGCTGAAAGCTTTGCATTTTGCGTTGTGTGCAAACATGTACTTCACATAGAATGACGATGTGACCTTACCACATTACAACATAAACAGTTCCTCACTAAAGAAGTACAGAATTGTCTCATCCCAAGGACCTTGCCGTGATTCATCATGTTAAACTGAATAAGATATTATTCCCTGAGAAAAACGTCTCTATTCAGAAGTAACATAGAAAACAGTGACTCTGCATTGTGTATGCTACGTACGTTATAATAACTCCTGGGGACTAGAAGTGGTGGTGATTCCTACATGTGGTTTTGGGGTCGGGGAATTAAACACCAAATACTGATGTAGAATAACTGTGGTCAAGTAATTTACTTTATCAAAATTAAATTTCTTATCATCATTACTAACCATGTTACACTCCAGCCATGTATTGTAGTGTGCTTACATTGTAAGCAACTGGAGCAATAAAGGAAATATGGAGTTTTGTGTTGAGTTTATTAGATGTATGTGATATCAGCTTTTAAGTAACAAGATATATAAGGCAACGGTACTTTGATTGAATGAGACATGAAATAAATTGAATAGTGAAAAGGGGCACTCCAAATTTTACAGGATAACCTTCAATAAATCATTACGTAGTCTACATCTAGTATCTCTTTGCAAGGTTAAAAGGAAAACAAGATGGAAACAATACTTCACATTACAAAAGAAGACATCTACTTTTCTTGACAAGAGTACCTTTGTTCATTATAACATATGTAACATCCAGTCCCAGCATGTGTTATCTGTTCTTAACAGCATGCCTTTGAAAGGTGACAACCTCTCTGTATAAAAGTGAAATTGTGACCGACATCTTGAAGTGTGTATTGCAACGATGTTTCGTTTTATGTGTTATCTTTCTGTTGTATTAGTTGCAAGAGGAAATCAAAACTGTTCTAGTGCGAGGAGTGTCAGTTATGAGGAGAATTGACAAGAGAGCTGACCGGGTAGAGATTAGTCCTGAACAACTGACTGCCATTGTAATTGACACTGAGGTGAATATGTTAGTGTGTGGGGGATATGTGTGTAGGGTCAGGTTTGAAGTGGTTTGAGGGACTTAGTTCCTGTGTAAATACTTTGCAACTTGTAGGTGATTTTTGTTGCAAAAAAAAAGAAAGAAAACTGCATTTAACCTCACAACATCTGTTCAGCGTGTGTCTATGCATGTTGTTTTGGGGGAACAGAGACCTGTTTCTTAGAATGACAAGGTTATTATCATTCTATTCTATTGTGTTTATATGATGTGATAGTAACAAACATTTAGGCAATTCCACCAGTCATACATATTTTGCAATAATACCCCAATAATGTCCACTCTTGAATACAGAAAATAAAAGTTTTTGAAACTACCGTTATAGATCTGTTGTTGTGTAATGATTGTTAAAAAGAATCAAAGCAAGGTTGTCAATGGTTTCTTTAGTAAACAGTTTATAGCTAGATTAGTTGACTTCAGGGAACTGGGCTATTGTGGTTTTTGAGAGTGTGCCAGTGTTTAGAGTGGAAACTAGTATTATACACACAAACAACTATAGTGCTTCCCATCCTAGGAATTCTTTCCCCACAAAAAATTCCCCCAATACACATAAAAGTTTCTTTAAAGTATATACATTGGTGTTGTGTGTTTAACCTTGCTATGGTGGCTTTTTAATGGTGCTTTTTTTCTTTTTCATAGAGGTTGTCTAACAAGTCAGGGTATCCACTAAGAGTGGTAGGATGGTATCATTCTCATCCACACATCACAGTGTTCCCATCACATATTGGTAAGTATTATAATGGATGGTTGAGAGAGTTAGAGATGTGCATCATCAGACATCTCATGATCTCATCTCATTTCCTTGGGATTAAAGAGCTTAGATGCATGTTGCTTTTCTTAGCTAAGAAGCAAGTTCCTTAGGATACTTCTTGTATTTGTGATAGGGCAACCGATATTTAGTAATACGAAGGTATTAACAAGTATGCATATTTCAGACCTGAGAAGTTGATAACTGAATTGTGATACTGAATTATGACAGTACGTAGGATGCTGTGGCATCACCCTGTGTTTGCTGTAGGGGTAACTGAGTGCATTTCTTTTGCTTTGTCATTTAGTTTTATATCTTTACCCATCTTTGTGATCAATGTTTCATTCTACATATATACTACATGTATTCAAGCACTCTATACCAGTGTCTCCAACTCTGAGATATCATCTTTTAAAATAATAACATTTTGGCAATACCACAGGGCCTGACAAGAACATTTCCAAACAACCAGACGTTACATTTAAGTGTGCAATACACATGGCACTACATCACAGGTAACCAACCTCTCTGCTCTGAGAGCAAGAATTTAGCTGTTATTTAGAGGTTGTATTCTTTAGCAGATACAACAATTTTTGTAGGCAGATGTTTTTATGATGTGTTGTGCACATTTCCGTACTCCTGGGAAGTCCTTTAAGAGAGGTCCCATTGACTCTAGACCTGCGGGGTTGAGTGCGTGAAGGTTTTCAGTATTGTAACAGATTGATGTGAAGTGTTTTGTGTGTCGTATTGCAGATATAAAGACACAGGCCAATTATCAGTTGATGGACGACAACTTCGTTGGTCTAATTTTTTCATGTTTTAATGAAGAGCCGCAAGACAAGGTATGTTTGTTTGTTAACACAGCAATGTAAATATCCTGTTAAAACCTGTTGTCCTGTATAACCTGTAAGTGTATATGAAGCATAGCTAGTGCTTTAGTAGTGGTATGCAAATTATATAATGTATTTATTATAGAAATGCAAGCTGCAAGTGATTGCTTTTCAGAGTCTCCAAACAAATCCGTCACCTCCAGAGTAAGTGTTTCTGTGTATACAGCACAACAGAGTATATCAAGAACATAATAGACTAAACTCCTGTAGTTTCTAGTAATGGTTTAGTACCAGTACTAAGTAATAGTTAGAGACCTATCATCATGATTTTAAAGCCCGAGGCAAAGCCAAGGTTCTAACCTTTGAAAGAGTATAACTTCTAGCCACCAATATATTGTGGTCCCAAGAGCCATTTTTAAATAAGTTCTGTCAGGGATTCATTCTGTTGTTTTACTCTTCCTTGCAGGTATGAGAGACTTGAGCTACCACTCAGTATAGTACAGACACCACTGAGTCACATCAGTTCATTGTGTATGGAGGCACTGGTACAGATACCAGTTGTGTTATTTCAGGAGGAAGAAGAGGCTTATACCAATACTAATCCAAAGTGAGCAGCTTAGACCATAAGCCTATGAGCTAGTAGCCTGTTTGTGTGGGTTCTGAAATTCCATCACATGTACATGACTGTATGTGTGTAGTGTGTGTCTGTGTTCGTGTGTGGGTGTGTTAGCATTTGCTTTCCCAGTCAACATCTAAGTTTCACAAACAGATAAGGTCAAAGTGGAACTTCTAGTGTCCACACCTTCGCATGTGTGTAGTGTAGTGTGTGCGTGTTTGTGCATGTGAAATGTAGTGTGTTTAAATGTGCCCTTTTCTCCTTAGTGAAAACCAGGATGTTGTTACTCAAATGTACAACAGTTCAGGTAAGAGGCTAATAACTGTACTGTACTCAAATGTATTTGGCTACAGTGTACACTCAGTCACTGACACAAATGTTGGACATCTTATGTGGTCCATTATTGGGACTATTCCAAGAAGCAGTGGCCAGAAACAAACAGATGACAGAAGAGCTGACTCGTGAAAAGAACCAACTTTTGAAAGATTTAGTTGAGCAAGAAAATAATGATGTTATTATATAATATTTGTTTTAAGAAAAAAAATTTTTTTTTAATAACCTGTACATAATAATTTTAAAACACAAGTTTGTTTTGTAAGGGAAGTTTATTGTTGGGTAATACTAGAAACAAAGTGGTATAAAATGAATGAGCCATTCACATTATTGTTCAAATCAGGCTAATTGTAAAACAGTTGTTACAAGAATGTTTTTGCTTCTGTTGTTATCTCTCCTGTTGGTTGCTCATCAGTCTTCAGCAGCTAAAATTGTTTCTTCTAAAGACACTCATTCTCTAAAAAGAAGTGCTGGGCAAGCATGTCGTGTAGTTATCTCATATTACCCTTTGAATGAGAAGCAACTGATGCAGGCCCCTGGTGACACCAATGCAGCTATTAGGTCATACTATAATAGTTTTCCCACTACACCACAAGCGGGTTCAGAAAGCACATTTCAAGTTGCTGTTGAATACAAGAAACCTCAAGTGAGCTTGAATGAAAACAGACAAGTTAAAATTGACTGGTATAATCTTCTCTTTGTGGCAATGCTTAGAATAAACATGAAGACAAGAAAAAACTGTGATAGCTCTTACCTTGGCTTTGTTGAACTGGTTGAGACAGATACAGCTTGGTATAAGGACAACAATGCAGTAAACGTACGCAGTGAACGGTGGCTGGCCGACCCAGAAAGGCAATATGTGATGACAAAGCCATCTCAAAGGTCAAACATATTTGCCACAGACAACAGTAGAGTACAAGTACTTCCTCTCTTTATAGCTTACAGAATGCCGATCAAATATGAGAGCTCAGAAAACATTGTAATAGACTACAACATGTACCCTGAAACAGTTGAATACGAGAGATTGATAAAGAAGAAAGTATTTCTAGTACACACAGATCTTCAATATAAAGTTTTAGAAGTAATAACTGGAGTAGACGTGATGATGTATCTCAAATACCATACAGATTCTATTACTCCTGGTGGTAGCATAAATTTGACCCTTAAAAAGGACCACAGTTTATTCCAGCGGATCATCAACCCCGAGAAATATGTTAGTGTTTTGAATGACAGCTATAATCAACGATTTCGGGATATAAACTTGAGTCGCCATGAAAGGTTTCAAAGCAGTCCTGATGCTGCTAGTCTCAACCCTCTCCCAGAGAACATTAACATTGTCACACAATAGTAGATGATATCTGTGTATTAATTATGTTATGTAAATACGTATGTATGCATGTATGCTTTTATCATTAAGATAATATACAATTTACCCTATGAATGGTCAATTCTCATAGAGTACATGTGTGCTAAAGGAAACAAGTAAGACACAATGGTAGATTTTAACAATTTATTCATAGTACACCAGGGTACGGTATTACACAACTAGTGGGTATACTAGTTAGTCTCTGCAGACTAGGTCGATCCTTTTTAAATCTTCATACTAGACTACGTGTGCATAATGTCTCTTGCATGTGATTGTCAACAAGTCACTGTAAAGTGAAACGTGTGTATTTTGATTAATGTATGTCAGAGCCAAAGTAGGTGGCTACATTAAGCAGGCACACCAATGACATGCATATTTTGGGAATTTTTATATTGGCCATAATCTTATTAGATAGCTAGCTGATTAGGCAGGCACTGTATTTCCAACTGTACAACCATCAGTTGTACAGAGACTGACATTAAGCATGCACTCACTGAGTCATTGATCGATACTCCTCTCAGAACAACTCTTTAGTGTTCAAGATACCTAACATTCCCCATGCACAGTAATGCATCTACTATCTTTTCTAAGTATAATACGTATACCATCACCACCTGTATTATAGAATAGTTAGTTTAGCAAAGTATAATTATGTTATGATAAAGTTCTAATAGCAGAGAATTCCCTACATGTGGTCTTGAGGGTTTGGTAGTCAATATAGTTACCATATTAGACAATGAATCAAGACACACGTAGTGTGTCGTGCGGCCCAAGAAGCCGGCGCGCAACACCCGTAGTATATTGACAGGAAGAAAGAAAACGCAATTTTCGCACCTCCGTAGCTCTGTGCTGCCTTGATGAAACAAGACGATTTTTGCTGTGGACACTCCCTCCACCTTCAGCACTCCACATTCCAAATCAGAGTGAAATCGCTTCACGCGTTCCCGAGATATGCGACTTCAAAACTTGGCTTAGTTTCTTCGTTTTTTTTTTTCTTATTATTTTTCTTCCTCTTTTCGCACACTTACAAAAACTGCTATAAAACGCGAACGCCATATCCGATTGCCTTGAAATTTGGCACACAGAAGGGGGGTATCAAGGCGCATCTCTGTACCAACTTTGGCTAGGATACGATAAACAGGTAAAGAGTTATGATTGATTATTCACGAAAAATAACACCAATATGTTGTCACGCCTACAGGGTAAACCGCATATGGGAAGAAGCTGAAAATCGGTGGGTGAATAGGTTAACTATTGAACCTCAAACCTTTTGTGGTTTGAAAGAAATCGAGCTAAAAACCAGGAAGATACAACGAAAAAACCAACAGTGTGTAACAATTACGCAATCGAGATTAGCTAATAAAAAACGACTACTTGCCATGCCTACCAGATAAACCGCTAGGGGGAATGCTTTGAAAATCGCTGTATAGATGGAGTAATCATCTTAGAAAGGCTCTTCAATGGTGTAGAAGAATCATACTTAAAGCCACAGAGTTATAACACGAAATCCAACTTGGTGCAGCAAGTGCGAGATCGAGATACTCTAATAGAGCAGTCATCCTAATAGAGCAGTCACCCTGAAGAGAATTCAAGAGATCAGCTAGAAACAAGCAACCTGTATAGAGATCAGCTAGAAACAAGTCACCCTGTAGAGAGATCAGCTACAAACAATTCACCCTGTAGAGAGATCAGCTAGAAAGAGTTACCTTATAGGGAGTTCATGCAACTATGGAAAGGGATAGTTCAGCTAGAAGAAATCACCTTGTAGAGTTCAGCTACAAAGAAACTACCATGTAGAGAGTTCAACTACAAACAAATCGCCCTGTAGAGAGATCAATAGAAGAAGTTACCTTGTAGAGAGTTCAGCTACAAAGAAACCATCATGTAAAGAGTTTAGCTGCAAACAAATCACCTGTAGAGAGTTCAGCTACAAACAAATCACCCTGTAGAGAGATCAGCTAGAAGAAGTAACCTTGCAGAGAGTTCAGTTACAAAGAAACCATCATGTAGAAAGTTCAGCTACAAACTAGTGACCTTGTAGAGACATCAGCTAAAAGAAGTTACCTTATAGAGAGTTCAGCTACAAGCAAATCTCCCTGTAGAGAGATCAGCTAGACGAAGTTTCCTTGTAGAGAGTTCAGCTACAAACAAATTACCCTGTAGAAAGATCAGCTAGAAGAAATTACCTTGTAGAGAGTTCAGCTACAAAGAAACCATCATCTAGAGAGTTCAGCTGCAAACAAAACAACTGTAGAGAGTTCAGCTACAAGCAAATTTCCCTGTAGAGAGATCAGCTAGAAGAAGTTTCCTTGTAGAGAGTTCAGCTACAAACAAATCACCCTGTAGAAAGATCAGCTAGAAGGAGTCACCTTGTAGAGAGTTCAGTTACAAAGAAACCATCATGTAGAGAATTCAGCTACAAACTAGTGACCTTGTAGAGACATCAGCTAAAAGAAATTACCTTGTAGAGAGTTCAGCTACAAAGAAACCACCATGTAGAGAGTTCAGCTGCAAACAAATCACCTGTAGAGAGTTCAGCTACAAACAAATCTCCCTGTAGAGAGATCAGCTAGAAGAAGTTTCCTTGTAGAGAGTTCAGCTACAAACAAATCACCCTGTAGAAAGATCAGCTAGAAGAAGTTACCTTGTGGAGAGTTCAGCTACAAAGAAACCATGTTGTAGAGAGTTCAGCTGCAAACAAATCACCTATAGAGCGTTCAGCTACAAACAAATCTCTCTGTAGAGAGATCAGCTAGAAAAAGTTATCTTGTAGAGAGTTCAGCTACAAAGAAACCATCATGTAGAGAGTTCAGCTGCAAACAAATAACCTGTAGAGAGTTCAGCTACAAACAAATCTCCCTATAGAGAGATCAGCTAGAAGAAGTTATCTTGTAGAGAGTTCAGCTGCAAAGAAACCATCATGTAGAGAGTTCAGCTGCAAACAAATCACCTGTAGAGAGTTCAGCTACAAACAAATCTCCCTGTAGAGAGATCAGCTAGAAGAAGTTTCTTTGTAGAGGGTTCAGCTACAAACAAATCACCCTATAGAAAGATCAGCTAGAAGGAGTCACCTTGTAGAGAGTTCAGTTACAAAGAAATCATAATGTAGAGAGTTCAGCTACAAACTAGTGACCTTGTAGAGACATCAGCTAAAAGAAATTACCTTGTAGAGAGTTCAGCTACCAAGAAACCATCATGTAGAGAGTTCAGCTGCAAACAAATCACCTGTAGAGAGTTCAGCTACAAACAAATCTCCCTGTAGAAAGATCAGCTAGAAGAAGTTACCTTGTAGAGAGTTCAGCTTCAAAGAAATCACCCTGTAGAAACTTCAGCCACAAACAAATTGCCCTGTAGAAAGATTAGTTAGAAGAAGTTACCTTGTAGAGAGTTCAGCTACAAACAAATCACCCTGTAGAGAGATCAGCTAGAAGAAGTTACCTTGTAGATTATTCGGCTACTAACAATTCACCCTGTAGAGAGGGCATCAAGAAGAAGTCACCTTGTAGAGTGTTCAGTTACAAAGAAACCATATCATGTAGAGAGTTCAGCTGCAAACAAATCTCCCTGTAGAAAGATCAGCTAGAAGAAGTCACCTTGTAGAGAGTTCAGCTACAAAGAACCATCATGTAGAGAGTTCAGCTGCAAACAAATCACCTGTAGAGAGTTCAGCTACAAACAAATCTCCCTGTAGAAAGATCAGCTAGAAGAGGTTACCTTGTAAAGAGTTCAGCTTCAAAGAAATCACCCTGTAGAAACTTCAGCCACAAACAAATTGCCCTGTAGAAAGATTAGTTAGAAGAAGTTACCCTGTAGAGAGTTCAGCTACAAACAAATCACCCTGTAGAGAGATCAGCTAGAAGAAGTTACCTTGTAGATTATTCAGCTACTAACAATTCACCCTGTAGAGAGGGCATCAAGAAGAAGTCACCTTGTAGAGTGTTCAGTTACAAAGAAACCACCATGGAGAGTTCTGTAATAAATATATGTATTATATATATATAATTTGTACATTTACTGATAAAATCAGAAATATTTAAAGTACATCTGCTTCATCTTTTCTTCTTCCTGTGGTAAAGAAAAAAAAGACAGGTTAAAAAAGTCCCAAAGTTTGTGGTATACAGATACAAAAAGAAATGAAATCTAATCCAAGCTGTAAAAAAACAGTGCGGCCCTCAAAAAGGCTATGGTGAAAAAAGATGTGAAATCCAAGGTGGCGGCCAAGAAATGGCTGTGATGGTAGGTTAATGGTAAAAATTTTAATAACGGCAATTTAGGTGAATTGTTTGCCAAGACCAAGCGGCACAAAAATTCACCTGAATTGTCGTCATTAAAATTTTTACCATTAACCTACCATCACAGCCATTTCTTGGCCGCCACCTTGGATTTCACATCTTTTTTCACCATAGCCTTTTTGAGGGCCGCACTGTTTTTTTACAGCTTGGCTGTTTTGGATTAGATATGGTTATGTGGATGCTCAGCAAACATAATTATGAAAAAGTTATAATAATATTTCTAATAGGATTGTATACATCATTTCATATTCACTACACATACTGTTGATGTATTAGAAGAGCTGCAGTTTTGCTGTTTATATAATTATACAATGCTATAGAGTTATGTAAAGTCATCAAAATTAATTAAGAATATAATAATTATCTATTGTAGCTATGATGCACTATATACCAATGCATAATTATTAGAGATACTGCGTGCTTGATATTAGTGTCGTTTTCTTGTTGAAAAGTGATACATGTACTTCTGCCTGCTTGACTGCTTCGTACATCTAAAAAAGTTCTTCATGTCAGCCAGAAATCCAGATCAGTAAGCAGTCTTACAGCTATATGTTTTCAAACCACAAATATCCAGTACCCTCTAACCCCCAACATCCAGACAGAAGGTGTGTATAGTTGTATTACAGGTAAAGACTCTTGGATATTGATGTTATAAGGGACTGTCCATATGAAGTAATAATAGAACTATATCAGAAGCATGCAATGATAGTTGGTGTTAGGAAAACGATACAGCAACTTTAGCAATACACTGAAATTTCCCTAACAAATCTGCATGCATTTTGTTTATCAAATTAAGACAACAAATCCTGCAATGTACTAGTGGTTTGGATGTGATGATGCACTCCATTGTTTATCACTCATATCATGCTGGACAGTTTACTGACTATAGACCTGTTAGTGCATGGCTTTGAAGGACAACAAAAATTAGCATTTACATGAAACTGTGTGATTTTTAAAGGACATGTAACAGTTGGGTTATTTTATTAACCTGCTAAACATAAAGATTGCATGATGTACTTTATCCATAACATAAGGTTCCACTAAACCAAATGTGGTTCAGACAGAAAAGTCAACAAATTACTTATCACCGACTGTATGGCTACTTCATATAGAAACAGAAAATTAAGTAGCTAATTCAACAAAGGAGAACTATGATGCATACTGCACGTCTCAGGATTATCATGCCATAATTTCCTTAAAATAGATAACTGTTGGTTTAGTAAAGTATACAGTTTAATAGAGACATGACGGATTTGTGGTGCTACTGTCTTTCAATGAATGTTGAAGTGGGAAACTAGTTTGTCATATGGTTAACTTCCTATACAAGTTACTTCCTGATATGCCTCAATAGCATTCAACACAATAGACACTACAGTGCTATGCATAACATCTAATTCACTACACAGATATATCCATATGCACAGAATATTACCATTTATGCATATAATGGTTTAGTTGAGGTCTACATTAATGCAGTGGAGCCTGTCTTAGCATCCACCTATAGCTGTATAATATATCACTTCATTATACCATGTGCATAAGATCCCATTGAGGTAACTATGTAACTGCATAATACGCAAACTGAAGACACTTTCAAGTGCACAGTATTATAGGGGGCTGCCCATATGTAATAGGTATTGGAACTCAAATAGTATACACTACTAGAATGATTTAACAAAAGCAACTAAAGGTGTTTGGAATATGATATAGCAACTTGTGTAATTCACTGAAATTACCCCCAACACAATTTGCATGCACTTGGGTTGGATTTATTCATTAAAACAAAACAACAAACTTTTAATGAATAGCAAAGGGGGTGTATGTTAAGAAGTGATGTAATGCTACAAAGAACAGATTATAAAAAGAGGGTAGATCTTAGAATTAACTCAAATAATCTTGCAGTGAAGTGAGTATAGTGGAAACATGAGACTTGCGGTGGTGATATTGGCATGCTTTTTTGCTCTAGCTGTGGCAACAAGTGACCACATACAGACAGACTTTACAAGGAAGTTCATACACAAGTTACGCTCTAGGAGATGTAGTGCTAATGTGTCTCTCTACCCTCCCATTGGAATGATGATTGAAGAAGCCCACGATGATACTAACGATGAGGCAAGATCTTACTACAACAAATTTTCACTACGATTTGTCAGAAGTGCAAATCCCAGCAAGTTACAGATGGCTTTAGAATACAAGAATCCTCAACTGAATGTAATAGGGGAACAGGTGAATGTAAAATGGACCAACATTTTGTTCACAGCAAAACTTTCAGTACAAGAAAAAAACAGTGGATGTTACCCACATGAGAGCACACTACTTGGCTTTGTAGAGCTGGTGAAGACAGACGTCGCTTGGTACAAGTACGATAAAAATGGGATTAAATTTAGAGAAGAAAATCTGGCATGTAAAAAGGACCTTCAGTATGTGATGACTAAACCAAGTCCACAGAGCAGGTACATATTCGCTGATGATTCGCCAGAAAGTGTGGTAAAGATTCTGCCAAAGAACTATGCATATTTGGCACCACTAAAATATGAGAGCTCAGAAAACATTGTAATTGATTTTGAAAAGTATCCCAACACACTTGAATATGAGAGACTAGTAGAAAAGAAGATCTTCTTAGTTCAAATCACTACACAAAATGTAATAAAGCAGGTTTTAGCTGGTGTAGATGTTATGATGTACCTCAACTTCCGTACATATAACTTCACTGATGTGCCACACATTAGCCTCAGTAAGAACCACAGTCTTATCCAGAGGATAACCAACCCCGAGAAATACGTCACTGTCATAGATAGTGCCAGAAAGCACCATCGTAACAGAGAACTAAGTTACCAAGAAGCATTTGAAGACTCTCAAATTGTTACCCTTGATCCCCTCCCAAAGAATATACATGTGTACACAAATTAGGCTAATCTTTTCATATGAACACTACATAATATACATACAGAGATGTATAATATATAATTTAATGAATTTGTACAGATTTTTGTTATTCAATAATAAATTTGTGGCAAATGTTTCCTTATGGAGCCAGTATTACCAATAATATACAGAATAATTGTTATGGTACAATAAATGACCACATAACTTATGCAGTATTTCACAAGTACATGAGGAAAGATGGAAACCATTATAGAACTTTATCTATAATTAGTGTCCACAATACAGGGATTTTTCAAAATATTGCACACTATGTTATATACAGGCTTTTAGGGATAAGTTTTATGAATAACCACTTCCAACACTTTTCATGAATACATTTTGGAAGCAATCCATCTCCATTGAAAGACAGTAAAGTGTTTATAAATACAGTTATCAGTAGTCATAAGTTGCCGTCAGACCTTTTATGCACAGTGCTACAGTAATGATGGCCTGTATCACTAATGGTTGTACACATTCAGGGGTGGATCCATGCTTAGATACATGACACGAGGATCAATACTGTTATATTATACCAGTTTGGTCACTTTGGTCTAAAAATAACAACTGTATGACACATGACACACAGCAATTAATGACATAATGGGATGTAGTAAGTTTTCCAAAAAAATTATTCAAAGACAGTTAGTACGTAGTAAATAAACGTTTTTACAATTATTCAATTTACAGTATATATAAGTACAGAAGCCGTTTGCCCATACAATACTTTGGATTGCAGACCTACCACCACTGCATATACATACAGAAAATAGAATACAGTAGCTTTAAAAAAAATCAAAAGAAAGCAAAGAAACATGTAAGAAATTGTTTGTAACAAGGAATTACCCTTCAATGATTAAGCATATAATTATTAGTAAGGTAATATTTAAGTGAGTTCTGATTTAACCACACAGAAATTGAAACTGCACTGGTACGAATTAGGGTTTTTAAATGTCATAGAAGGTTTAACTAAAAATTGTTTATATAGTTGAATAGTTTGTACACTTGAAGAGTGGGCTGAATTTCATAGATGACAGTAAAAGACGGTAGCATTTTGATAATAACCCACTGTTTATACTTGAGGATGGAAATTAGTATTCATCAAGTGTACAAACAGAAGAGAGATACAACTTCCTTACACCTAACCACAAAATAATTTCCCAAACTAAACACTATATAAAGTTGTTTTAGTTCAAACAATTTGCAACAGGAACTAGTTAGACCATACTTCCTTTGACTGTTTTACAGTTGACAGTAACTATGGCAACAATGCAATGGTTATAAATTCTAACAACATAAAAGAGGTAGTTAGTCAGTACATAAAAGCATGGTCAATGGGGACTTTGGTTAGTTTGGGGGTTAGCTAATGTTATAGGCCTTTAGATAACTGAGACTATTGTAAAATTCATACTATATGTGATCATAATAATTGATCAATGATCTGAGAATTCCCCATCCATATATGCCAATCTTATGTATACACAAATCGTGACATACATTCACAATCAATGCCTATTCAACAGCTATGGCTTTTACTGTACAGTATGTGTGTCCAAAAGTAAGAAATGCGATGAACAGCAGTTTTTTAAAATCTTGGACAGTGGATATGATAGGATGTAATACACCATAGATAATATATATATTATCTATGAATACACTAACAAGTTTTCCAAACACAAACTTACAAAGACAGTTTTTCAGCAAATGCATGTTTCTAAGATTATACACATTACAATAATTATACATGCAGGGGGCTTGTCTATACAACAACAACATTAAGAAAGGTTGAATGACAAAAAAGCAAAAGGTAGAAAGATTATTATCAGCCACCACAGCTAGTTGATGCTTGCAAGCAGAAACTAGTTTGGAAAAGTAGAGAAAAGACAAGAACATAAATTTTTTTGTTACTCTGCGGCATGAAGTAATGTTTTGTCCAGTTAACAGGAGCAGTAGCAAGAGACATTGTATGGAGGTGTAATGGAAGGAGTTGAGCAACGTTTGCTAACTAAAGCCCTCTAAATTTTTTCATCTATTACAACTGTGGGTTGCTAAATAGTGCTTCTTCCCTACAAAAATGGAGTGGATTTCCTCTCTGCTAATTAAACATAACTTTATTGAACATGAAGTGACAACTATAAGGGACTTTCATACATGCAGTGCTTGGAACCGGATAACTGAATTAATGATCTAAGGTATGGACACTTGTACACAGAGTAATACCCGTCGTACACGTTATTACGAAACACTACATGTGTATCATGTGTATGCATGCAAGTAGTATGCCAGAACTGGGGGTGCACAGATGATGCAATGCAACAATGTTGCAGTATAAAAGAGCAGTTACTTGTACTAAGACCATCGGTCGACAAAGTCAATCTACAAAGGGATCATGAAAATCGTAATCTTAGTGGCAGCTCTAGCTGTAGTTAGAGGCTATGAAGATGCTTCAAAGCCCTTGTCTACATGGAGGCACTCATTGCGTAAGAGAGATTTCAAGTCATGCAGTGTGCGAGTGGTACCATATCCCTTAAATGGAAAAGGCATTAAGCAAGTAAACAATATCTCCAGCCATGAAGCAAGATCTTCTTACAGGAATTTTTCACTACATTTTGTCAAAGACAAAGTCGTACCAAGTGAGCTCAGCATTGCTATAGAATACAAGGATCCAGTACTAGACACCAAACAGAGACGTGTACAGGTGAAATGGAATAATCTACTGCTCACTGCATCACTATCAGTACTTGAAAGAGACCACCACTGCAATACTATAACGAACACTCTACTAGGGTTTGTGGAACTGGTACAGACAGACACTGCTTGGTACAAGGATGGACACGTGGTGAATGAGCACAGAGAAAAGAACCTGGCAACCAATAAAGACCTGCAGTATGTGCTGACAAAATTAATTCCGCACAGCAGATACATATTCGCCAATGACACCACCTGGGGAGGAGTCATAGTAAGGCCAAGGAACATTAAGTACACGGTGCCACTAAAATATGAGAGTTCAGAAAATATCGTAATAGATTATGAAGAATATCCTAACACAGTTGAATATGAGCGACTGATAAAGAAGAAAATTTTCCTAGTTGAAATCAGCCTGAATGATGAAGTATTGAAGGTCATTGCAGGGGTGGATGTTACAATGTACATTGACTGCATCTATGACATCACTACAGTCACCAAAGATGGTCATATTATTGTTAACAAGAGCTATAGCCTCATCCAGCGTATCACTGAACCAGAGAAGTATGCCAATATCATTGAAGATAGCACCATAAGCATCCGTGATAGAGAATTAAGCTACAAAGGACGCTTACAAAACCCTGGAACCCACACTCTTAATCCATTAATACACATACACTCATAATAGTGTATTTGCAGCTGGATGATAGACTGTATCACAGATATAATACATTTTAAAAATTTAATATAAAATTATGATGAGGTGGATACATTGGGGTCTAACATACTCTTTGACAATGTTGTTACTTGATCAAAGTATTTGGTCAAGATGGAGTCAATTTTGTCTAAGCATTGATCAGTATCAAGGCTTGATCGATTATGTGTTGATGCTACATTAGGTAGTTGTGGGTGTGGTTCATTGTTTGCATGAGGGGAGGGGCTGGCCAGCATCCTGTCAACATCATCCATAAACTGGCCAATGACAGCATCTAAAAATAACAACAAACACTTAGATAGCAAAAGGGCAATTACAATATAATAATATTATGTACAACTACAATGGAACTACTATTCTGGACACTGGCGACCAACAAGGTATCCTGATTTCAGGAGTCTAAATGTGCCTATACTAATACAAATGGGCCATGAACAAGTGTCTTGATTATCAATGTGTCAGTTTTCAGGGGTCCCTTTTGAAGGGTTTGACACACTTCTACACAAAGTAGTTTTATAAAAAAATCACCAAAAAGGTATTATTTTAAAGATGTAAATAGTAGAGAGTCAATGTACTAAAAATCAGAAGAAATTATTAGAAGCAACTTGTCCATTAACTACTGTATACCCGGAAATTTTCGTGGTATGTATACTTCATGGTTATGTACTTTGTCAGGAATTTAGCATTTTAAATTTCACGGATGCCCCTTTGCCCACGATTTAAATTTCACAGATTGCTGTTACTTGATTCGAAGATTTTACAATGAAGGTCTGGATTGATTCTTACTTCTAATATCGGGATTATGTGATACCAAGAGTCCATACATATAGGTAATCACACATATTTGAGTGCAATTTTGGCTGTTACGAGTACAATGATTTCATAATTGCACGAAAATGCATGTAATTGCCTACTAATCACATAGTGACCACCCTTCATGGTTTGTAGTACACATCTATCCAGTTCTATGTGGCCATTAACTTCTACCAGGTGATTGTGTCATCCTTCTTTGTATCACATCATTTGTTGTTACACTTAAAAGGCTTCACAAGTCAGCAAATCCTGATTGGCTACTCAAAATGCCTACATATGTTTTGCTTAAAAGGCTTCTATTGTCAGCTTATTTAATCAGCTATTCATTGTAGTTGCACTTGAAAGGCTTCTGTTATTCTGCTATTTTATTGGCTACTTTACAGTGCAATTACAGAAACAAGGCCATGCGATTTGGGATTAATTGCACTCCTACTATTGAGACTAATGTATGGCAAACTAAATCACTATGTGATTATGTATGTAAGCATATGTGGAATTCACATATGTCTACAAACAGTATCACACACCAGGAGCCATGCTAATTCATCAATAAGTGGGTTGAAGTTTATAGACACACATAACTAACTGCGAAAACCGTGAAAATTACGTACCACGAAAATTTCCGGGTATACGGTAGTAGGTCTCTAACAGAATTAGTAGATTGAATACACAGTATATTACTTAAACAGCACTATATAACAGAGAGGTTGACAATACATTACATACTTTGAGGTAGACTATGGTCAGACTGTAGACTAGCCATAGACAATGAAGTAGGTGAAACATTACTTCGAAAGTGACGAGAGGAGACCTATAAATGATGGCAGTAAACAATTACCATCTCAATCACTTTCAGTCACATACCTCAGCAGGTGAAGATGATGTTGAGTGTTGTGATACTCTCAGTGAAGTATTCTCTTTCTCTAATGAGGCAATGTGTGATGATGCCATCTGTGGGAATGGAAAAAATACAGTGATATTGTGTTACCAAGAGTACATAGCTGTTACCCAAGCAGAAAAAACCCACTATTCTGTATCACAGTGGAACTTCTTTAATTTGACAGTTCTCTATTACATCATACCTTTATAATCTGACACTGCTTGTAGCACCAATAAGACCGATTATATCATCTTGATAATCCAAGATACTTATACTTTGACACACATTTTAATACTGATAAGTTTCAAATTACAGAGGTTTCAGTACCAGCTGTCTAAACTGTATTACTTTCCCAAGCGTATACTGCATAGCCAGCACGTATGAACACACACACACACACACACACACACACACACACACACACACACACACACACACACACACACACACACACACACACACACACACACACACACAACATACTGCCAATTGAGATTGAGACTTGTCCAATGAGTGGATATTCTCTCGTAGCTGTTGTTCCAAGTGTCTTCCCTGGTCCTGTAAAGTCCGAAGGGCCATATCCCTAACAAAGCCAACAGATAGTAAGAAAACAAGGCAACAGGGACCTGCCTAACTTGTCATTAATAATTAACTGCTGTTGTTTTAGTTCTTCCTGGAGTAACGCCATTTCCTGTGAAGTAGATTTATTCACCTGTGATAATTTCTCTTCATAGTCAGCTTTTGTTCTTGTTAGCTCCCTTCTATGCTTCTCTCCAACACTGTCCTGGTCTAGTCTTAGTTCAGACAACTAAATGTTTGACAGTGGTACAACATGTGTACGCCCACACAAAGATATAATTTATTTAGAACCTGCTTTGAGTGTAAAGACTTGATTCCCTTTGATTCTTCCTTTAGGAAATCACACCTGAAAGGAATACACAAAATACTACATGTTGTATGCATACAAATATCTGATTGCAAACTGTGGAGACAAACTAATGCTGTTCAAGTATCTGTATCACACCTATAACTTTAGAGAATATATCCTGAATAAGGGAAATAGTTGATTTGAGGAACCTTATAGGTGAGGTACACTATATGGGGTTAATGTGTGCTATCAGACAGTGATCTTGTCTATAGAAATGAATAGTTTGGGATGAGGGTATTAGGGCAGTAAAGTGTCTTTTTTGCATGTGCTTTTCTGAAGTCAAGATTTAATGATCTTCATACAGAGACAAACATCATTGTGTTCCCAACTAATTTGGTTCAGTAAATTTTTAGCTCTGAAATGGTAAACCTCTATATTGCAACAAAATTTGCCAAAAATGATCATAGTTTGTTATATAGAGAAGTTTATTATAATTCTGTACAGTGGCCTGTTGGGCAAGATCTTCTTGTATACATACCTATCACCTCTAAAGGATGACATTCTACGCTTTGATAATCAGTGCACCACAGTATAGCCTAGCTTGCTAGGTACTACTGGTTGCTAGGTCCCCTGATATAGTATTTGCCTCAACAACTCTCTACTACACCATACGTACTTTGCTCCAAGTTTCGCTAGTTCCTCTTGCAGCATCTCCTGTTGTTTAATCTCCCTCTTCACCTTATCTTCTAGTTGAGTTACTTCTGACTTTAATGCAGAGACAGTTGATGATTCAACTAGCTGGCTGTGTTGCTCCATGGACCTGTGGTGTGTTGATCATACAGTGGTCATTGATACGCTGTGAGGTACCAATGATATTCTGTGAGGTAGCATAGGTACCTCATGGGGTATCACAGGTACCTCACAGAGTATCATAGGTACGTATGATGTACCGTATAGCAAGTTTTTATGAAAGGGAAATATTTTACAGATCGCTAACCACCCAAAAATTGGAGGGGGAAATTTTTGCTTCTTTAGATGCATTGATAATACTTAAACAATGCTATTTTGATCAAGCTGCAAAATTTTCAAGGGGGGGAATAATAGTCAAATTTTCCTCCTCAAAAAACACAAACAATCACAATATACAGTACCTATGATACCCTATGTACCTGATCATATCCTCTTTATTCTTTAATGAGTTCTCTAATGACCGGAGTTTCCTTGAACTGCTACTGGCCTCCAGTTCTGCTAACTACAATATGTGTGATATAAGTGTCATTATTGATGTATATGTTTGTACAAACTTTTGTCTTTTCTTCAGCTCTTCTAAGCTGTGTCTTCAACTCTGAACACCTTGTCTCAAGTTTCTGTAGTACAATGAAAAAGTGGTATGACTGCTATACACCAGCACACACACACACACACACACACACACACACACACACACACACACACACACACACACACACACACACACACACACACACGCACAAACACACGCACGCACGCACACACGCACACACACACACAACACACACCCCTTGGTTGGTGTGGTCCCACCTACTCAGTGAAACAGCATTGGGACACCTGTGCACTACTCAGGTGCTAGGAGTCAGTACAGGCTAATCCTCCTGGGGCAGGACTAGTAACCCACAGGAGGCTGTAACATGTCTCACAGGTGAAGGTGTGGGCACTTGAAGTCCCACCTGGACCTTCACCTGCATGGACAGTTACTTAATATCAGTTATCAGAATGATCGGCAAATTGGTTATTGCATGGAACAATTAAGTCAAAAGATTTAACTTTCACACTAAAGGCTTCAAGGTAGCAATGCAGAAACAAGGTCTTCCTACATTAGCTGGAAGACCTTGCTGCTTCACCAGTCAGATTTATTAACATTACACACGAGATAAGCAAATTTTTGTCTTTGCAACTGGAATTGTTTCTTTGTTAGATTAAGAGAAATCTGTCAAGTTGTGTGTGTGTGTGTGTGTGTGTGTGCGCGCGCGCGCGTGCAGCATGCGCGAGTGCATGTGTGTGTGTGTGTGTGTGTGTGTGCACCTTATCAGTAATGCATACATAGGTTAGAGGAGGTAGAGCTACATTTTCTGTCCTGATCTTGACCAAAATCTTGAAAGAATATCAACTCACAACCAGCTAGCTGTGAGCACCTTGTCAAAAATATTACTGAAAACAACAAAGAAACTACTTAAGTGCATGTGCTTAGTATACTTAATTCTATCATGCGGAAGAGTTTAAAAATACATACTTGGGTGTTCAAAGGCATCACGTGATCTACAATTAGCATATTGTCAGGGCAATTATTTTACGTTGGGAAAGTAGTTTGCCTGTATGACAATTTAACCCAACTCAAAAATATGGCAAAGGTTTAATTTAGGTTGGGTGTCTACAGTTTTACTCTTAAGTTAATATTCTTAAAGTGTAACAAAGTATCGATGCATGTATGCTTCTTTCTTTACACCACACATCAGACCACTGAACAACATTGCTACATTCCCATTGACACAACACTTGTAATTGATGTGAACAACTGTTACTTAAAGAATCCATAACATGGTTAGGTGGTTTGAAATGTGAATGGACAATCATTAGGATGTCCACTCTGTCCTATGGCATATGTAGGGCTAAAAGGACATCCTACTGTATTTATATGGGATAGAGACTTATAATGACTGCAGACTTGGATATCCACTCATGCCCCATGCACACCTATGCATGGGGTAGTGGATCACTTATCATAAAGCATGTGGGCAGCACTCGCGACCGGGATCAAGATATTTGATTGTCAAATATTAACATTGATTGCTTGATTTCAGTTAAAAAATTATGCTTAATTTCTTAGGAGAAAGTTGCTTGATCACTTCTTTATTAGCAGTGCTTCTATGCTTGATCCTGGGATCAAGCATAGATGTTAGAGGAGAGTAGCTATGGATCAAGCACTGTCACTAAACCTATGAAAGTGACTAGTCTTGCATGGCCAGACTGCTTTTTCTCTGTTATGGCACTTATCGATTAGAGATTATAAGTACCTACTCTGGAATAATCTGTATTAATCTCTAATCGATATGTGCCATAACGGAGAAAAAGCAGTCTGGCCATGCGAGACTAATCACTTTCACGGAGAGCAGGTGTTTATAATCTCTAATCAATTAGTGCCATGACGGAGTAGTCTTGTCCCCAGCCAGGCTAGCACTAATGCGGAAATACCGTCTAGTGGCAATGCTTGAGTTTCCTGGGCCTGGTAGTTAGTCTCACGTAGCCAGACTACTTTTCTTTTGTGTGTAGGCGGGAAAAGTCCTTTAGTCTCACGCATCCCCAGCCAAAATATTGGCCGGCCAATTAGAATCGAGGAGTTGCATAATTGCATGAATCTATTGGAAGTTGATGAAAAACACTATTTAAAGCCGTTTTATTAGAAGTATTCACTTAAATTGTTCAAGAGGTTTGTTGTCAAGTTGTGTCTTCTGATTTCACCTTATAAAACCAAAGAGTGGTGACTCGACCTTTCACCAGTAATGAAACACTATCCTCTCTATAATGTGATGTATAAAGAGATTGTGTCTAGTCATTTTGTGAAAGTTTTACTTTATTCCTAGCCAATTTCGAATGTCTTTTTTTTTTTTTACTGTTTATGGAACTCCTCGATTCTGATTGGCCAGCCAATATTTTGGCTGGATCATACTTCCGGGCCCAAGCATTACTGAGGATTTCCAAATCTTTGCAACCCCTAAGCGCAATGCGTTCACGTGCACGTCTATCACGTGAATTTAAAATTCCTATAAACACTGTACAGTACATTGCAAGACAGTTGGTCTGTTACAATTCCATTCGATGGTGATATCACGTGAAAACAGCCAATCATATATTTCATAAGAATTTGAAAAGTTTGGCCGCATATCATTGGTTGGTTTTCACGTGAGTCCCATTCAGAATTTTTGTACCACTGACAACCGACATGCAAATCACTGTAACATGTCACGAGACAAGTGAACACACGAGTTTAAAATCTATCAACAAGTGACTTGGTTGAATCAAAACCGTTGGTCCGGTGATCTAACTGCCAACTTACTTTCCGAGGTCTGTAACAATGTTGTCATTGAACCCCACCTTCAGCCTCTTTCTGGTGAGACCCTTCAATACAAAACAGCTAATCGTGATGATAACACAAGGCTTGACATTGCAGCTAATGGTTTTTGGGAAGGACGATTTGAGAGGTCATACTTTGATGTCAGAATTTTCAACCCTAGTGCACTTTCAAATCAACCCCTACACTCTGCATACCGACATTATGAAAAGGAAAAGAGACGTGAATACCAACAACGGGTTCATGAAGTAGAGAATGCCTCATTTATTCCTTTAATTTTCACCACTACAGGTGGAATGGGTGATGCTGCTACTCTGTTTTATAAGAGATTGGCCAACCTTTTGAGTGCAAAGCGCAGTCTTTCTTATGGAATAGTGATGGGATGGCTGAGATGTAAATTACGTAAGCTTCTCTTTGTTGAGATCTGCAATTATGTGCATTCGCGGTGCCAAGTCCAGTTTGCACTGTCCTGTTGCTGAGGCACCGATTGCTGTGCAGGTCGCTGAGGCCCATATTTAAGTATTTGCTTATTATGTACTGTTTAAAAACAAACAGACAAAAAAAGTGTAGTAACTATCAACTAGTCGAAGCTTAGCAACTACACTGAGCCTAGCTCAGCCTAGCCTAATCTGTAAACCAAAACCCACAATTAAGTGCTCCGTGTCGCTCAAGATAATCTTTTTGAACCAACTTGGGAATCAAAGCCATGAGCAAAAACCATGTTCCCATGATATGCAAGTTAAACCCAGAACGATGCTTTTGAACACCCACGCTAAAATTGTCATTTTAGAGAGAACAATAATAATTATTATCAAGAGTTCATAATATAAAGAGAGTTATTCCTCTCTTTTTATATAATGAACTCTTGTTATTATATTTCACCATTTATACTGTGCGAATTTCATTCAGCGAAGGCTGTGCACAGGAAAAAAAAATTATACACAATTACAATCATTTAAAGCCATTTAATTTACGTACTTGGTAGTAAAATTGGTAAAATGGCTTTCTGTTTTTCATCAGCGCCCGCATGTACAGTACTGTATTTTCACTGCCGCACGTATTTCTCCATTATTACCATTATTTGACCATTATTATTTGATTTAACCATTATAGTGAGCAGGTGTAATTCAGTTTTCATCAAGATTGCTGCACTCATACAGTAGCCATTGTTAGCCAATAGAATTAAAAGGTTTGTGCAGTGAATGATCTGATATTCCAGAACTTTACGAACCCCAAGCCTTGACTCAGTGAAGTGTCATGAAGAATGACTATACATAGCTATACATCTGAAGTGGACCAGAATCTCATGGCTGTTGCTTTAGAGGATGCCACGTTATATATAGAGTTAACCAACTGCCAGTTATACTACAACTGAGGGAGGAGGATGGCTAGTGGTACAGAGGAGACAAGATGGATCTGTTAACTTTAATAGGACCTGGGTTGAGTATGAAGATGGATTTGGTGATTTAACTGGAGAATTTTGGTACGGACTGAAAGCCCTCCATTACCTCACTAAGCAAAGAAATTGGGAAATGAGAATGGATTTTAAGTTAGCTAATGGTACTAAACACTTCTTACAGTATGGATGGTTTGGAGTTGACTCGGCTGAATACAAATACAGTCTAATTGCAAACAAACTCCAGGGAACCACTACTGATCCAATGACATACAGTGGAGGGCCAGAGTTTACAACCATAGACAATGATAACATAGACAATACCATTAACATAAAGTATGAAAACACTGTAATCAGATATAAGAATTGTGCACAAAATAATAGTCCTCCACTTGGAGGAGGATGGTGGTATGGGCGTTGCAACCAGATTACTCCTAATGGCCAGTGTAGCAATTTTCATCAATGAACAATGGCATTATGTCCCATTCATCGAAATAAAGATAAGGCCAATGAAATGCAACACCTAACTTACTTATGCTATGCACATACAAACACTTGCTCACATATATTCTGTATAACTATCTTTTGTTTGGATATACTATCATTGTGCTGAAAAACACCTTGTGAGCATGCACTTACAGTATGTTCATGTTTAGCTGATCAATATACCTCCTATAATGGAATTACTGGAGGTCTTACTCATTTGTAGTAATACTTGATCCACTTCATCCAAATATCTGATATTTAATGATGAAGCATCAAACTAGACTATGGAGAAGCTACAAAGTACACATCCTAAGCCAAACCAGATAATGTACAAACTACACATCATAATTGTTATCTAATAAAAACCCAATGTTATTTTTTAACTGTCTTCTCATCTTGAACACACACACACACACACACACACACACACACACACACACACACACACACACACACACACACACACACACACACACACACACACACACACACAAGCAAAAACAAAAGCCTTCTGCTGCTCACACCTACTAGGACACTTGTGCACTATGCAGGAGGCAAATCTTCACGAACCCTGCAGGAATTTGCACCATGCCTCATAATGAAGGCAAAAAGTTGCAGCTGAGTTATGTTTCTCAAGGAAGCAACAAACACACACACATACACAAAAGCGTTCAGCTACCTGGTCACACCTACCCAGAGAACCAGCACTGGGACACCTGTACGCTACTCAGGTGTTAGGAGTCAGCGCAGGCTAATCCTCCTGGGGCAGGACTAGTGCAGGAGGCTGTACCATGTCCTACAGGTGAAGGTATGGGCACCTGAAGTCCCATCTGGACCTTCACCTGCTGTGTGAGACATGCATTTGCTTCCCCAGTTAATACCAGGCACCCATTGATATTACAACTGGATGGGCTGCTTCCCCAGGCCAACTTAAACAGCTGGGTATACTGGAGCAGTTTGAGTAAAACTTCTTGCTCAAGGTAACGACACCAATTTGGCATAACCAAGCGTCAAATCAAGAAGCTTTCGAATACCAGGCCAATGCTTGGCTATGCTACCCCACACACCCACCCACACACATGTACACACACACACGCACGCGCGCACACACACACACACACACACACACGCACACACACACACACACATACCTGAATATTCTCCCTATAAGATGTTATCTTATCCTGCAAAGCTTCAACGTCAGTCAAATTGGAATGAGCACGTACCAAGGCATCATCCTTATCCCTTATCAAACTGGACAAGTCACACACACACACTCACGTACACACACCACATCATGCCCAGCAACATACACCACACCTCCTAATAGTTGAGTCCTTTGAGTTTATCAGTTCCTGATTGTGTTTCAGCTGTGGAAGGAGATAAGCATTAGATTAAACCTGTAACATCCAACAGTTCACAGGAACCCTTAATTCTTTATTTGCATTGTATAGCTACTATTGATGTAAATGAGGCAGCAGCTTTGGTCAAAAAAAGTGTTTGAATAAGAAAAACTTAGCATGGCAAAATACTGTGGCCTAATAGTGTCCCTCACCCACTAAACAGGTATGGCTATGTCCTTGGAAGGTATGAAGCACCCTGACAGTTAATTTATTAAAATAAAATAAAAAACACTGATAATTTCACTAGTATCCTGACAGTTTACTATAAGTATCAAGGATAATTAGTTACCTCAGCTTCAAGGTATCTGGTCTTAGCAGAGTGGTCCTCTTCCATGCTACTACTCAAGGTTACTCTCTCGTCCAAGTGGGTACGACAAAACTTTAGTTCTTGCTGTACACAATTTAAATATTTACAATCATGATCACTGTACAGAGAGGACAACCTCCATGGATGAATGTTGTTCTCGGAGTGACTTGTTCTCAATCTTGAGATGTTTGACTTGACTGGACAGGCTCCTTGCTTCCCTCTTGAACTTGTCACTTTCAGTCTGCAGCTCCTAAGAACAGGTCATTGATATCGTATAAGAATTACTGATCAATTCTATCAAAAATGATATGAACACCTTCTCTTGTCTATAGCCCCATTTGTATCCATACATACACATTTAGATATACAGCTTGCTAAGGGTACCACTGTTTGGATTTTCACTATCAAAGGCATTAAGTTTTTAAAAAGACAACTAAATAACACAATTAGAGAAAATAATTGCCAGAATTTCCCATTGGCTAATCCACAATGCACTGGATATCAGCACACACTATCATATAAACTTGTTGATATATGTATTATCCTGGTACAGATAAAATTTAGCTCAAGTTTTGTTTAATGTGACAAAAGAAGTATGACTCTGTGACTAGTAAGCGTATGTTTTATTAGAGAGCTTAACAATTCACAAACAATTTTAGTGTGTGCATGCCAACATCACCTGTTTGTATACCTTAATGTGTGCCTTTAGTTCGATAATCTTCTGTGCTTTCTCTTGGAGATCTTGCAGTTGCTATGTATGAAGTATGTTTACATTTTGAACATTTAAATTGCCTAGAAACAAACTTTCTTCAAATTAACATCAGCTTGCTGTTCTCCTTGCTGCTTCTTAGCTCTCAACTTTTCGTAACTATGGCTGATCTTTTGTACCTAAAAAGTGTTTGTAAATACATATACAAAGAGAGTTAATATTTGGACCAGAGAAGAACCTTGATAATTTTATTTATTTACTTTAATTATACTGGACAGCCAGTAATTACTGATGCATCCAGGGGGACCAGCCCCAAGAAAAATCAAATACACACGTACATGATTAGCTAACTACTTACATACATGCAATTACATTCACTACAAATAAATCGACTGATTCCAACTCAAGTAAATGGTGGGTAAATGGTTCCATTCATCAATTGTTCTTGGGAATAATAGACTTAAAAATTAATATTTTACCTCAGTACGGAGCTTAGCTACTTGAGCCTCATAAACTGCAACCTGGTGCTTTGTAGTTCCACTGCTTTGTACTCGCATTTTTTCCAGCTATCAATACATGTCCTTAGGACAGTGCATTATTTTCACTTGGACAAAGGTACCTCAACATTTTTCTCTTGTAAAGCAACTCTCATGGTTGACAACTCTCTCTCCTGGCGTTGTAGTTGTGTTCTCAAGGACTGTTCTCTGTCCAAATACTCTTTTTGTTGGTCACTTATTAGAACATCAATTTGTCTCATCAACTACATAGCAACCAAACTAACACCAATACAAACACATCCCTTATCATTCACCTCTTCAACCTCGGGTTCACACGACGCTAACAAACTCCTACCAAGTACAAAATAGATTAATTTACACGTAGAAGAAACTGAATTGTTTAGCTTTCAACATAAATATTCTTAAGAACTACACTGAAGGTCTCACCCATTCCTGGCGCTTCTTTGTAGTATATTCAACATGTTTTTATCTTGTAGTGAACGTGTGGACATCACTAACTGGCGCCTAGCTACCGGGGTAGCCAACGCCCCCTATTTCAACCTAACATTTGTAATTGTGGGATTCGTTTTGAAGTGGTGAGCGTTATTAAGAATTGTTGGGATTTTGCAGTTTTAAATGTTCATTTGGATCAAAAGGTATGTCCTATCGTATTGATACAACGTTAGGTAGTGATCTGTGGTGCTAATCCCATAGCTTACTATCCTAAATGGGAGTTTTTCTGAACAAAATATGCTTACCAACGAGCGAATTTGGGGTACGAAATGCTACCGGTACAGTATCTAACTGAAGTACCGGCGTACGTAGTATTTTATAATACTATAGAATAGAAAGTATTCTTTTCATATTTTTACAAAGATTTGGGACTCGAAATGTTACCCGGTGTCACAGTGATATGTGTTTCCCGAGTTTCGTGTTTCCCCACACACATATCTCTAGGGATGCGTGTTTCCCCACACACATATCACTAGGGATGCACGTTTCCCCACACACATATCACTATAGTCTCGCGGCGCCCGACCCTAAAAAGAGGGTCTGGTGAAACTGTGTACAAAAAGTTTGGCGCTGCCGGAATGCTGGAAGCTCCAATCTGATCGCTCCATTTCAAATTGATTATGTAATGCATACATTTCAAAAGATTCGCGGCTAACGGTTAATTACATCCGGTGACTCTGCCGCTTAAACCCATTGAGAAAACAGCCATACAATTCTGGTGGGTTCGTTTTAATGTTGAATAAATAAAGTAGCGCTGTTAGTTTGGTGATGTTGTAAGCGGATCTGGTTGAATGAATGTTGTGACGTAAACAGTGCACTTAAGTAACACGTAAAACGTCATCCAATAAACATTCCAGAGCTCAAACTTTTTGTACGGAGTTTCACCAGACCCTCTTTTTAGGGTCGGGCGCCGCGAGACTAATATCACTAGGGATGCGTGTTTCCCCGACAAAGGCGCTAGTGATATATGTTTCCCTTCCAGTTTATCAGTTTTTCAGTATAGCTACCACGCCCAACACCCGCGTTTAGATTCTGCTGCTGATATACTACGAGTCGACTAGCTAGCTACTGCTGCTCTATAGCACGCGTCACAGTACTAACTACTGCTGTTAGTACTATACTATAGCTGCATGCTACTGCTACTATACTGTTACTAAACTGCAGTCACTGCTTAGTACTGCCTCTACTGCTACTAGCTGTAGCTATAGATCTATTATATACACTCATGCTATTTTTATAGCTACTACCTACTGCTACTAGCTACTGCTAGATGCTAATATTGCTAGTATTACACTAGCTATACATGCTTGCTGTTACTGCAGTTGCTACTGTTGCTATACTGCTTGCTACTACTGGTATTTTGTGTATAGCTGAAACCGAATTTAAATTGTACATTTTGCATTCTTGATGAAGCAATTTAACTCAGTTTTTACTTTACAGTGTCCAGCATGAAGATCTGATAGCAACTAGTGCAGCTGCAGTCTTTGAGCTAAAACATGTAGACTTTGACATACTTATAACACAGATGAACAGAAAATGGGCCAAAGAAAGGAAAATTCCTCCTACCCCAGGATTCAAACTGCAGGCTACCCAATGTCTAGTCAAGCACCAAACTCAGTCTCCTCCATATTTGGTTAATTCTCTGTTTCTTGGCACACAAAATAGGATTCATCTGCCCTGCATGATACATGTTATATGCTGCATTTCTGCGAATCTATAAGCTACAATAGAATGCACTGTGCTACCAATAAAGACAAGCAGTTGGTCTTAATTCAGTGCAATTCTAAGAGCTGCACTGCATATTATATCTCTTGTATGCATCAGTTGTGTATATATAATTGAGCTAATACTTGTGTGCACGCATGCATGCTAAGTTCATATATTCAAGTAGTTTTTAGCTATATACTTGAGAGATTTTCACTGGACACGCAGGGTTTGCACTACTAGAGTGCTTAAATTGAGTTTTCTTGAGAGGTTTTGGACAACTCGAGATATTTTACTTTCAACTGATAGTGAGACTTTCAAGTTCTTAAGAGACTTTAGTTACTCAAACTGCTTGTGAGAGCTTAGAGATTTTTGACTACTTAAGAGACTCTACTTAAGAGATTTTACTTGAGTGACTTGATTAATTTAGGTATTTGAGAGATTTTAGACTATGCTTGAGAGCTTTTCACTTGAGAGACTTTTGACTACTTGAGAAAATCTACTTTATAGAGATATTTCAGTACTTGAGAAATTTTACTTAAAAGTTATGTGACTACCCAAGAGACTTTCACCTGAGAACTTTAGACTACTTGAGAGATTTTATATCTGAGAGATCTCAGATTTTTGCTTTACAGATTTTCCAGTCAGTTATGTACTTCCAAAGTCACTTTACTGTACAGGTATTAATCTATTGCAAGATATCTGCATGGACAAGAAAATATTATGTGCAGAGCATGCAGGAGATGAAAGTTTAAGCCATCCATATACTATTGTGATTGGGTATGCCAGCATAATGTGAGTGTTGGATTTAGCTATGTTGTTCTTGTTTTCTCTTTACAGGTGAAATATGACAAATGGACACACATGGTATTTGGAAATGGCTGAAGCCAAATTCTATATACTGTTTATAGAATTCCATCAAACTATTTGCAAAAAACATTACACAGTATAGTAGCTAACCTAATTTTTATTATTGTATGTGTGTTATCTAATCCATTCTCATACATATTTGTCTTCACTTCAGTACTAGTAGCAACAAGTAGTAGCAAGTATAGTATAGTTAGCAAGTGTTAGCTATAGTAGCACCAAGCAAAGTATAGCAGCGAATAGTAGCTGGTAGTATAGTGGCAAGTAGTATAGCTATAGTAGTAGCAGCAAGTATAGGAGCAGTATAGCTATAGTAGTAGCAGCAAGTATAGGAGCAGTATAGTTATAAAGTAGCAGCAACAAGCAGTATATAGTCTAAGTAAAGGAGCTCAGATCCTGCATACAGTAGCTGGTGCAGCTAGTAGACAAGTAGTATAGCAGCAGGAAACACGCATCCCTAGGGATATGTGTGCGGAGAACACTTTACCTGGGGAACATAATACCCAGGGAAACATATATCACTGTGACTTGTAGATTACTAGTCAGTTAGTGATATGTGTGCGGGGAACACAAAACGTGGGGAAACACATATCACTGTGACACTGGCTACAATGATGTTGACTTCAACTTCATGAGTGTAGACAATATATAGACTCCTCGCCAAGTCTTCATCTATGACTTTCCCTAATTAAGCATTGCAAATACAGAGCTTGTAAACAAATCAAGGTTGCAGGTACAGTACCACTAAAGCCTTTTTATACTTCAAATCCACCCACTCACATTGCTATGTCTCACCACCTGAACTTAGTCATTAGGCCAGGCAAACTTGATTACTTGTTTCTCATCCACAAAAATTCGGATTTCCATGTGGGCGGGTGGTCATTATTCATTATTAAAGAAAATACGCTCCCTCCCCTGACATTGAGGTGGGTCTTTCTACATGCCTAGCTATGTATGGAAATTTCAGATGATACAATACTGGTTAAGAAAGACTCAAAATAAGGCCAGGCAAACTTGATTACTTGTTTCTCATCCCTGCCCACATCCTTTTTTACCCTACCCCCTCTAATTTCATTATTGCTGCTATCAATCACGTGCACACTTATTTTGATGCTAAGAAGGTTGACTATCAGTTTAACAGCACAGCAAATGTCACTTGCACCTCAGAAATGGTTATAAAACGTAAGCTTAAAAGGCCTTAGCAGTACCAGACAGCTTGATTTGGGTTTAATTTATCCCTTTCACTTCTTACGAAGTGACTAGAAATACTCTAATAAAGCATTCAGCTAACTCTAGTGAAGTGCATATAAGATTGGCTTTACAGTGTAAAAAACTACTCACTTATATTGGTTTAGGCTGATCTGAGACATAAAATTACCAATAAGTGGCCTAATGAAGTGATCATGAAGAATGGCTTTAGCTGTAATAGATACCTGGCATTGCAGTATTTTAGGCTGAAATGTGTCACTTTCTTAAACTGAAAAACTGTGTGTGTGGGGACTAAAGTTTAAGTTTCTTACGCGGCCAGACCTTTATAGTGTGTAAATGTTTATCGATTATATTGGTCCTTGAAGCATTAAGGCAGCTGACTTAGTTAAAAAAAATAAGACTGAGCTGTATTTGTGCTGTGAATGATTGTTATACTCTAATAGAGCAGTCGGTTATTCTAATAGAGCAGCTATGTTACTCTTTGTGCCTCACCTATTAAATTTTTCCTGGCTATGCTCTTGCTATAGAAAATCCACAGTATAGACTGTAGTATTTACTTATCCTAGTATTCATTTTAAACTTACGTACGTATTAACAAGGTACAACATTACAGTATGGCAAAATTTACTTATGTTTTATTAAATAGGTGAAGAAGATTGTTGTTTCTTGCAGCATGTGTCACAGCAACAGTGTACAAGCTTGTCATATTTCCATATGTTTCTACGAATTCTTTCAAAATAGGCTCCGTATAACAGTGGGTGGAACAGTAAGTTTGTGAAGCTGAGTAGAACAAATACAATGTACTTGGGAATGTCATAGGCCAGCCCCTCATAATGTGGAAGAAGCAAAAATTCAAGAAGGGGAAATACCCCGTTCATGATAATATGGCTTCCAGCAAGAATGAGACAGGTAATGGCGCTTTTCCGAGCATTGCTTATAGCCATGAAAAACATGCTTCCACGATGGACAAACTGACGACTGCTTTGCCGAACAATTTGACGAACAAACTGACTCCCACGTCGAGCAATTTGACTTCTGCGACGATTTTGATCTATTTCTCTTGTGATGGTGTTACGTCTTTCATCATTTGCTTCAGTATTATTGTTGCTTTGTCTTCCTGCAGTGATACTACCACTTGGTCTCATCTGTCTGAGCTGAATCATGGCTGAATTGTGGGCAAGGCAGTAGACGTACACATTAGCAACAGTTGCCACTAAAGCTGACAGTATTGCTGGTATGAAGATCATTATTATACCAAAGCTTTTAATGAAGACACGATGTGCACACACGCCAGTGTTAGTATTAATGTTCAACTCTGGATCAAATGGCATTAGTGCACACCCTAAGAGACTTAGTAGCCATACTGATAGTACGATAAGGTTTCTAATCTTTCGTGTCATTATCTTGATGTACTTTTGTCGTGTGTGTGGACTAAAGTACAGCATACGGTCAACACACACAAGTGTAACAAACAGTGAGTTGGCACAATGCATGCTGTAGGAGCAACCGACATATGCACATGGTATCCCATGAGTATCTGGGTGGATGTGAGTATTAATGACAATGCCACCTATAACAGAAGTGTGAACGACTGTAGCAATTATTCCACTAGCCAGCAAGCTTTGAACAAAAAAGAACTCAATACTGTCCATTGAATTGTAATACCTCTTGTGTGCTCTTTTAATGGCGTCAATAATTATGACATCGATCACAACAACCAAAATACTCATAAACAATCTAATTCCTGGAGAAATATAGAGAGCAATTAATTCATGGTAATGGTCTGAAGTTGTATTGGTACAATTACTCCATCCACCATCATCATTCATCAATCCTATGTCAATACCACTTCCACTCATGTTGAATCTTTTGTTCTCGCAGTAACAGAAACAGTCTTTGTTTACATTCAGAAGACAGCTTTCTAGTGTGTATTTTCTTAGGTAGTGCCATGGCTTAACATGTCACTTTTCATTTGATTGTGGTGTAATAAATTGTAGTGAATCACACTCATTAAATAAGAAAGTATTTGGTTGAATCCATTTGATAACTAACACTATGGCCCTTGCAGATCTGACAAATCGCAGTTTGTAGAGCTCCATTTTGTTTTTCAGTGAGATTCTTGTTATGGCCAGGCTATCATGGACATATATAAACCTGATGTGCCTCCTGGATCTGCCCCTTGCATACAGTAACATGTTACATGTAGTATATATGTGTAGCCATAAATATATGTGTGTACCGCACAGGTTTTGTGTAATAAAATCATGTTGCTGTAAATTGAGTGGGAGATTCTTTTCACCCCATGGTCACAGGCATATGACAACGCTGA
Source organism: Dysidea avara (assembly GCF_963678975.1). Lineage (NCBI taxonomy): Eukaryota > Metazoa > Porifera > Demospongiae > Dictyoceratida > Dysideidae > Dysidea > Dysidea avara. The sequence goes on from NC_089283.1 coordinate 21,697,613, forward strand.
TCAACATTATAGTGTGTGGTCCAAATACTATACAATGATCTATAGTGTTGGAGCACTTTAAGAGCTTGAACTAAGTATTAACCTGATTCCTTCATCGAAGTTGTCTCAGTTACCATGGTGAACAGAATGGTGTATTGCCCAAGTTCATGTTATTTATGTAGGTACATGATCATGTGATGTGTTAAAAGGTAACTGAACAACACTGTGTTGTCACAGTAATTGGTGTAAAGTTACATTTCCCCACATGTCATACATCACAAGGGTTCTGTAATAGGATTGTATTCTGTATGCATCCAACTTACACATCAGTTTATCACCAGCACTATATAAACTATCTCTCTTCTCATTTTTCATACTATACAGGCTCAGTAAAACATCCTTGTAAACATTTCAGTGTGGTAACAAGTTTCCACAACTCATAGCTACCTTAAGAAAGAAATACAAGGACTTTGTTATACTTCTCACTTCTTGACAAACACAACAAATGCACTAAAAATTCAGGTGATACCCCAAAAATACATGAAAGGAACAGGTATCATTATAATTGAGAAACACATACTGACAGTGAAGGTAAAGCTGATGCGCTAAGCAATCAACATAATATTCTGCATGAGCACAAATCAATATGGCTTTTGCATGGCCGATCATCATAGTCTTGATGCTGGAACCACCCTCTAGATTTTGTTAAAGTGTTTGACAAGGTTTCTCACAGGAAACTGTGTTACACACTGTGGAGTCAAAGGTAAACTTCTATACCGGATTAGAGACTACATACCTGACACAGTTGAATGCAAATCACAATCTGTTCACCTCAAAGCTCAGTACTAGCACTGTTCTCATCTATATAAATGACATCACTGAATCCATCCATGAGACCATAGCTATGCCAATGACAGGGCCACCAAGAGAATCCAAGAAAATTTAGGGGGCCTGGGGCAAATCAAAAATGTGGGACCCTATTACTACAGTTAATGTAGCTTTGGGACCTGGGACCCAGGGCAAATTGCCCCAGTCCCCCCCCCCCCCTGTCGGCGGCCCTGGCCAATGATGATGTGAAATAATTATTACTGAAGCTGCCTTCAATATGATCTTCTTTACTACTCTATACGATACTGAAAAAGTTCAACCTAACTATATATAACAAGTAAAACATAAGACTTATATATTCATCTATGGTCAGCAAATTAACGAACAAATCAGTTAAATACCTGGGAGTTGTGATAGCTAGATAAACACCTAACTTGGAAGGAACATACTAATGAATTTTGTAGCAAAGCCATCAAAGTAAGACCTTTTACAATGTAATCTCTTCCGATTTCCAACATCAATTATTATTATTAACACTTTACAGTTAAATCCAATTGTTACACATATGCGATATATATCCCTAGTAAGGCCTATATATTATGCTGCCACAATGTAGTCAAATTATCTGTGTTCTTTTGTGAGTTTTACACAGTAAAATAATTAAGTAAGACTGAAGTTTTTAAACATGCTTTTAAACAGTTTATTGTGGCTGTGTCCTAATGCAGATTTTAAATGCAGCATTCACACAAATATATACATGGTAGACTGGCACCATAGATAATATACAACACTACTGCACTGGTTCTGGTTCGTATATTATCTATGCTGGTACTACTGCTTCTATCAGCTTTTTTGGCGATGTGTTCACTAAACTGAATTACTTTATATGCTTGCTGCTTTTCGTATTGTACTCTTTTCACACCTTGACTATTGTATTAATCGAGTAACTGCATGACTGTTGCATTAGGACAGCTAGCTCTTATAATCTTCCTGCGTTGCCCTTTTTCATATCCAGAAGCAATAAGCAACACTTAATGAAGTAATGACATAGATTCAGATGCATTTTCACATGCACTAGTGTTTTAGCTTAAAGCAGTACTCAGTACAAGATTATACTTTGGCTGTTGCTTTATTGTTACACGTATAGCAACAGTAAAGTATATCCTCAACTACATGACAGTATAAATACATCTTCTTTATTGACATCAGTTCAATCAAGTTTCACATGGTTAGCCTCAAACACTTTCTGCATGGCATTCTGTGTGTACTTCTTAGAGGTCTAATAGTCATTGAGTAAATTTAAGCATGCATATCAGCCAGTGAAATAATTTTGTGCAACTCACACTCTAGTTTTATATAGCAACATCAGTTCATGTGGTATATAGGTGGACAAACATGCATGGAAGTATATCTCATCACTTTTAAAACAGATAAGCACACAGCAACAAGAAGTATTAGCTGGGAGCAGAAGAAGATGAATCGAACTATCATATATACTTAAGCCAACATGTGATGAGTATAGGAGTAATGGACTAATGGCAGGATATGTGTGTTTATTTATACATTAATTTTGTAGTGACCATCACATTATACCTAATTGCAACCCCCAAACTCTAATGAATTAACAATTTACATAGTGCACTTAATTATAAACTGAAATACTAATTTATGTAGTTTTACAAGCATAATAGTGTTACAGGCTGGGATCTTGTGGTTGCTTGAGTAGTATTCCTGTGTATAGTATAAAAACAATGTTAGTCAAGTGCATCATTCTTACAGTGGCTCACCCAATCCTAGAGGCTGTGGTCAAGTCGTATTACTTTAGGACCTGTTGCTATTATGACAAGCTAGTCTATTATAGTATCAACCACTAAACCTTTGTCTCCTGTATCATCAGAAGATCTGGAGTTGTTATCCCTCTTGCAATTGCGATTGCACTGTGTAGTACCATAGCAGCAGTTATATCTTGCAACATATCAGTGCCTATACCTTTTGTCTGGTTTCCAGAATATTCATCATCTCTTGTACGTCATTGTCTCTCTCGTATTTAAAATCTATTAGTACTTCTTCACACACATTATTATTCACTGCTGATTGTAGTATCAGACGAGCTCCCTCCACAGTAATGAGATTATCCCATGCACCTAACACCACAGTATTCTGATTGGCTGATAAACCTGTGGCCAGTGCTTTTGCTCCAGTAACAGTAATGCCACACTTGTGTACCCTCAGGTCCCTGATTCCACTCTCACCAAGAGCTCCTGCAATAGCACTGATACCGTCATCACCAATATCGTTATATCCTAGCCAAAGCTCTTTTAGATTACAGTTAAGCTTCAGTAGTTCCCCAATACACCTGGCACCTGTAATGATCAGTAGACAACAACAATAAATGTAACACTTTCACACCTCAGATCAAAGGAATTCTATTTGAAAAGTGAATTCAGAAGCTTAAAACTACTTTTAAAAATACATTCAAAGGCTTTAACCCCACAACCACCATATGGAAGTTTCGACATATAAATGCCCATAGCATCACATTCTAAGCGTAGTCGAGCATTTCAGTAGCTCCTACGCTTATCCTGTAGTGGCCATGCCCTTAAGTGAACGGGAACAAGGATAACTAGTCTCTCACACACTATTGTGCGGTTAGATGATGCAATTGCATACTTTTGGAGTGTCGATAACAAGCATTGTAGATGATTCTTCGAAGTGATAATGGCACTACTAATGAAGAGAAACAGTAAGATGTGTTGCTACTTTTTTATGCCTTGAAATAGTGACCTCGTGTCTGTATGCGCATGTGCACTTGCTCAAATGCTGGAAAATCAGACTTAGTGATCATCACTTCAACTGTAAACAGGTTAGCGATGTTTATTGCATTATTATAAACAGTCCTAACTTGTAAAGTAGTGAAATTTCACGTTTGGTTTCACTTAGGCCGATTTTTGCACTTTGAAGTGAAGTTATTTAATAACTTCGTGGTTGCTCAGCAACTTGATAATCGAATTCCTTGTTCTATAGTGAGTAAATTGATATACAATTTTATAGGATTATATGGTATGGTGTGTAAGTTGTAGCATTTTAGAAGTAGTAGATTGGAGGCCTCTACAAATTTGGCAGTGAGGTGGTTAAAAGTCATGCATTGCCCTGATATGTATGCACTCGCCCTCGGGCGTGTGCATACATATCAGGCAATGCACTCCTACCAGTGTTAGAACTATTACTTATGTTCTCGTGAGGGACCACTTTTACACTAAAGATGACTTGGTGGAGAAGTGTTGGATTACCCATTGCTTTTTCTGTTACTGTAACAACTTTCATCATAATTATTTTATGGATGCACAAACTAAAACATACACTACACATACCATGTACACTAAAATGTGGAAGTACATCTGAGGGATTACTTATAACTAGTAAAAAATGATTTACTCCACTCAGGACTGCAAGTGAAATCGGGGACTCCATGGGGCATTAAAACCAAGTGGGAATGGGAACCCCAAACTAGTGAACATATCACAGGTACAACTATTGCATGCATAGTACCTTTTGCAGATAATCCGCACTCATACACATACAGTTTAGTGAGAGTCTTGTTGTGTTGGAGACAATCTATTACCAATGATAATCCATCATCACCAATAGGGTTGCCTCCCATGTCAAGGACTTCCAGGGTACAATTCTTCAAAAATTTGCCAACAGAACTGGCACCTATAGTGATAGCCAAAATTTAACCAGAGTAATTACAAATCATGTAAAATAACCATATAAATAAACCAATTGTACCATCTATGCCAGCATAATTTTGATATAGAAAAAAAAGCATCAAACGGTATGCCAGATGATAATCGAGATTTTTAATTATAATGTGCACCACATGTGTTCAGAGAAAAATTGTTATTAGAATTCACACAGAAATGTGTAATGTTCTCCTTTTTGTTTCTTGGCTGATTATCACACTCAACATCAAGATACTTTAATATAATAGAGCAGTTACTTATTCCAATAAAATCCCGATATGGCCTAGTAAAAAGTCAGCTCTTCATAGGATTGGTTTTTAAGCAATGTTCAAAAAACATAATAGGCTATTTCAATTCACAATTCGTTCACAGAAATACCATATGTGGGAAAATCCTTAACACTTTTAATGTACATATGTGTAGCTGACACAGTTTTGCAAATTGCTGACAGAAATACAAAGTTCTAGATACAAACAATACATGCATATCATCTTTTGATAAACTTGGTGAAGCCGCAGATAGTGTGCCATTACATAAAAGCAGGAGTTCATAATAAATATAATAATAGGGAGGGCCTCCCTGTATAATTATGAACTCTTGATGAAAGCAAATTCAAATTACGTGACCTTCACTAAAATATTTTAGCACAAAAAGCATTGACATTAATTTACCGTGCTGTTACACTGTATGTTTTACATTACATTTACCTTTCGCAGATAATCTACACCCCTGCACCCTTAATTCATTTAGGGTATTTCTGTGCTGGAGTTCCTCTAGCATTAGTGATATTCCATCATCACCAATAGGATTCCTGCCAACATTTAATGCTTTTAATGAAACACTGCCTGTAATGATAACAATTCAGATTCATACATTACATTACTAGAATGTAGATGTTGGGACTCACTTTTCATCACAACCTTCATCACGTGTCCCACTCCAGCCACAGTTAGATCATTAGCATAAAGGTTTAATTCTTGTAGTACATGGCCACCGGTGTTCTCATTGCAGTAATTCCTTCCTAGCATTTCTGCACCATTGTCACCAACATGGCAAAGTCCCATATTCAACTTTAATACAGGATAACATGATAATACATAGTAAACAGAAAGACAGTCATATGGCTGCAAAGCAATTCCCCTCAAATTCAATTCAAAAGGAGTAGCTGACAAAGTCGAATTTGGTTCTCCACTTTCATATACACATCGCAATGCCATAACAGTACGAGGCTTTCCTCCGCTATCTGACTTCAATTTCTGAAGCAAAAACTGTGAAACTGTACGAGACACTGATCCTGTTAAGCCACACAAGAAAATAAACACATTGGGATAATCATCAAAGTGTTCACTTAGTATATGAAGTTGTTCTTGTTCCGATAATGTAGACATGTACAGAGAACAGAAAAATTCTTGAATGGTAACATGTGCAAAATTGTATGTGATGGTGTCTCCAGGTAACTGATGAGTGTGTGTGCCTTTCAAAAGGCCATACCCATCCCACTCGGCTGTCACTTCCATACCACACTGATTCAGATCCATTTCTGTGAAAATTATTTTTGGATCTTTTATCCTATAGCCTACTCTGTTACTATACCAGTTAAAGAAGCCAAAATAAGCTAACCTGCTTAGAGCAAACACTGTTCTTACTGCCTCTTTGGGGATCCCTTTTAAGATTCTACATAATATCTTCTCAGCTCCTTCTACAGGTGAACATGATGCATGTGACTTCTTCTCACTTTCTTTTTTTCTTTGTCTCTGCAAGGTCATCGTAATAAACAGTTTACATAAATCAGTTACAGTTGACGGAAGCTTCTTGTTCACCCGAAAAATATCTACAATCATTACCAAATTCAAGGGAATATAACAGAGGCCAAGAATGTGTGGATACTCATTGAGTTGTACTAGAAACTCTTCAGCAGTTTTATTATCTGCAAAACTTTTCTCCACAAATTTTCTGATTTCACCTTTGCCGAATCCAACAATCTCCACTCTCCTACCAGCTATTATCCCTTCACATGCATGGGGTCTTGATGTGATCAGAACACTTGCCTTTTCTAATAGTGTACATTCTTTGATCACACTTTGTAAGAAATCGTCGCTACTTTGTCGGTCTATGGCAATCTCATCCAGTCCCTCGAAAATTAGCAGACACCTTGCACCTGCTGACTTCTTCAACTGTTCATATGCCTGCTCTCCACCGATGTATTTCATTGTCACTTCTTCAACTGATTTTCCTTGAACTGTCCTCAGTGGAATCAATACCACAACATCAAAGTCATCTGCCAAAAATCTATCTCTAGCCCACTTCACACAGATCTCATTGGCAAGGGTCGTCTTTCCTATACCTACACAATGATACTACATCACCACTACTAATACTTTGTAGCAAGTGCAAGTTTTTTTTTTTAATATTTGAGTATATATAAAAAAACGAGGGAGGTCATCTACACCTGCAGCGGCTATATTAGTGTACATTTAATTCCTATACTTCAGTCATATAGTATAGCCACGACTAAATGTCCACTAGTATAGTAGATGGCTTCCTTTGTTTTTTACCTTTATGATCCCTACTCAAATATAAAATTTCTAATATTTCCTTACACTTGTTTATTTACTTTTTGTACATAATTTATGAGTAATGAACCAACGTATAACCCAAGAATAATGCCAGCCAGACATATAGCTATCACCTGAGCAACTTAGCACATGCCCCAGCAATCAATCAACTAACAGTTACTGGAAAGCATTCCGGCCATTTCAGCTTTGTTCCACCTGTTATAAATGATGAGAAGTGCCTTGGGCAATTAATCCAGTCACTACAGAAAATGTGAGTAAATGTGTGCACCCAGATTATCAATTCACTGAGAAGTGAAGTGACCATTCTGCTTAATTTTCAGGTATGTTTTACCCGTTATACAACGTTACAAATGAAGAACAGTACAAGAAGTGCCTCTGCAATCAATTCAGTCACTATGGAAATTACAGACAATTCCTGTGAGAGCCAGAAGCCAGCACACATTACTGTGTAGCTAGAAAGTTTGGCGGGAGAAAACTTGGGTGAATTTGCTGCGATAGGATTTTGGTGAGGAAAAGTTTGACGAATTTGTTAGTACCTAATACAAATTTGTATTGGACAAATGATTAGGCGGATTTTAGTTTGGCGAAACACTGCTCACTCGCCAAACTTTCCGGCTATACGGTACCATGAATCAAAACCTATGCAGTACAGTGGGAAAGAAATGGGACACGAAGGAGGACAGAGATAAGTCCATGATGCACAAAATGTAGCTGATATGGCTGGCAAAAATGCACATCTTGGGTCTTGGGCCGAAGTTATGCTTGGCTGGAGGAATCAGTCAGTCAGTCTGTAAGTATAGAAGTCAGTTAAATAGGAAATTCCACAGAAACTCGTTGAAAGGGTTTGGGATCACTCTACAAGAATTTTTGGGCCACAATAGCCTAAACCTTTATGATTTCTACTACAATGGAACCTCGGTTATCCAGACCATTCTCGGTTAACCAAACTATGGAATGAGTGCTCTATTAGAGTAGTGACAGTTCTATTAGGGTAATTGAATAATACTGATATTTTTTACCAATGTTCTTTATGCTATTTTAAAGATATTTACACACAGTTTCAGAGATACAGACTTTGTAGACTTATGAACCACCCCTGGTCCCAAGGGACTTGGATAACTGAGGTTCCACTGTATACAGCACCACCGTACTCACCTGGGGCTCCCATTATTAGTATCACTCTAGGACAAGGCTCGTTTTGATAATGAAAGATGTCCTTAAGGCTGCCTAGTGGCTCTTTTTTCTTCAAGATCATGTCTACTTCGCCTTGTAATGTCATTCTTGTGATCTCATTCAAATTCTCATCTCGTATAGTGACGTCCTCCTTGTCCACAAGGGCCAACCTAACATACTTGGTGACATGATGCACTGGCCAATCAGTTTTGGAGGTGGGTGGTTTTCTGAGATATCTGGCTTGTAATCTTTCAATATCTATTGGACTAGTGGTAAGTATAGCATTTGTATACTGTGTTGTAGCTGAATGAAGACCTGCAGTGCAAACATTGCTGGATAAAGTTTTGACACTGATATGGCTTCATGCTCACTTATCTCCAGTCGCTCTGCTATAAAAATTTGCCTTTTTTCGTTTCTCAAAATCTTACAGAACCTTTTGACTGCACCTGGTCCAGCGGTGGTTAGCTGTTCACAAATAATCCGGTTCTTGTCTCCTCTACTCATGCACTCCAGTTGTACTCGTTGCGCAGCACCTCGACCCATTATACGCTCCTGAATTAGCGCGTCAATCACGTCCTCAGCATCCAAATGTTTAACGATAAAGTCGCGGTTTTCAGTTACCACTTGTTCCTGAACCGAGTCCAAGCTCTCCATATTTCAGCATAGACAATTTTAACTCCACCCACACGTACGTGCCAGCCGAGGTGCGGGCACAACACGCCCTAAATCGGTATATCACCTGTCTACCTGGTTAACTATAATTAGGCCGTGCAAAGTTATATTAATTGTATGTTTCTGGTCCCCACTCCCCAAAAGACAAGGTGACCAGGCTTGTTATTTCAGTTTTTTTTTGTGGCTACTACATGGGTACTATACTGGCACTGATGTACCAGTGCAAAGAATTATAGGGAAAAACAAAGTTAGTGTATAAAATGTTAGCCACACCTTTATAAGAAAAGAGTGTTTATAAACCTGAAAGCCTTTCAACAGATATAAATGGAACATGATTTTGCAATTCATTCAGCAAAAAATGACCATAGGAAGGGAACCAGAAACATATAGCTAATTAACTTTTCATGGCCTTATCTAGACTGACTATTATTGTATATGCAACTACCTGCAAGTGTGTGCTGTATGTATGTAGTCTGGCATAGCCAGACCCTTGCAGAGCTCAATGGTAGCACTTGTGTGAACTGCAAGAATAGATGCAGTATGCAACTTAAGTTTTTTTTCTTTTTGTGATCCATGATACATGTGCTTGAGAGGCGCACGTTCTTCCGGCTTCCAGCAAACCAGAGTTGGCTACCAGTAATATTTCCCTGGCAGTCAGTGAGGCCAGGCTTTAAGTGACTACTATGTGTACACTTTTGTCTGTAGTTTATTGTTAGTAAAAAATAAAAAGTATACCTACTAATCAGATTGCAGCATTTGATAAGGTTTCTATGCAATGATCATGGCTTCTTACCATTCTTGGTAACAGCTGGCATTCATGAGTCTAATAATACTATTATATTCATGGAAGCACAGGGCTATGCACAGCTGTTATAGCTACATTCCAGCTGTACAAGTGCTGAGTATTGATACAGACCATGAAGATTCTCGCTCCGCCAGACTAGTATGTATGTACGTATGTATGTATTTATTTTACAGTACACATTAAAAAAAAAACTTGGTGCTTGCAGGGGATGTACAATTCTGAGGGTCTACCAGCGACCTGCCCTGGTAGCCTGTATATTTTACAATTAGAACTCTAATCAGTACACTTAACTACAAGTTGTTTGGTGCAGGAGTCTTGGAGCAGCAAGAGCAAGGACACAGGTAATGTACATGGTATTGTCAAAATTGGCTATAAAAAGATTCCACAAAAATTTCTTCAACTTTACTTTCTAATGATTGAGATGAGAGTTCCACAATGTAGGTAAGCAATAAAATATGAGTTTACAATCGGGTTGATGTGGGCTGTCTTAGGGTAGAGCTTTGTGCCAGCAGGTCTCGTACCGGTATGTATCTATCTTTGCTATCTATCTTTCTGCAGATATTTAAAAAATATGATTGTACACAAAAATAGATTCAATATTGTGTTCTGAATGAGTCCCCTATTGGTAGCTGTGCCATTCTGGCACTTGCTGGTCTTGATCTTGATCGTCTTGATTCTGCAACTTGACTGTTGTTCTCAAGGGGTGGCTGTAGTCGACCATTATTGTACAACTCCACTAAACAGCCAAAATGTATTTGACTGATTTGTAGAAGCTCGGCTCTCACTGTAGCAAGGAAAACTTTAGTTGAATAGTAATGACAATATGATTGACTGAGGAAAAATCAAGAATTTTAAATTTGATTAGAGATCATAAAAATGAGAAGTAGGTAAACAAGGGAGGTTGCCTACACCTGCAGATATACTAGTGGACATTTAATCCCTATACCCATGACTGAATTAGGGATTAAATGTCCACTAGTATATCTGCAGGTGTAGGCGACCTCCCCTAGTTTCCCTACTTTTTTCTATTATCTCTAATCAAACTTTTAAAAATTCTTAATTTTTCTTTATATTTGTTTGTATGATTTTTTGTAGCATTATTATGATTGGTGAACCCACATCAAAAGAAAGGATGGTGTCAGAGGTAATGGAATGCGCACCCCAACTATCAATTACTGACTTGAAAGAGTGAAGTGGCCAATACGCTTCGCTTTCAACCCATTTCACAGCATTACAAACGAAGAACAGATAGAGAAGCACTTCTGCAATCATCGGGTCACCACAGAAATACAAATGATTCTCGTTTACAAACGTAGGGAAGCCACCGTACTACCGCAAATCAACATCTTGGGCTGTCAGCAAAAAGAAAAGGGACACAAATGAGGACAAAAGTAAGTCCATGATGCGTGCATTGTATGTACTGCAGTATGCCAAAAGGCACCTGTTGGGCTACAAAATTGTAATTCTTGAATCTTGTGACTGAATAACTGCTTGGCTGCCTGATTCCTTCAGACAAGCTGTCACTTCAGTCATCAATTGGAAGCATTTAGGGTCATACTGAAGACACTTTTGGGTTGGTTATACCTAATCAATACTGCCAAGGTGCCAGGATGGTATTGTGAAGCTGGTTTTTGGGTGATATTTTGGCCAGAAATGATCCCTAATTTAAAGCACTTGCATGGGCAAAGATCAAACAAATAAGAGTGCTATTATTTTCATACAGCACTGAAACATTGTAAAGAGAATTCAGCACTGTTGATCACATGTGTAACATTTTAATTTACCAGAAGTAGCCAAAACAATACTGCTTGTTTGTTTTATGACCAAACTTGTACTACTTACCGATTGTCTGATGACTGAAAATGGATGCAGTTCAAGTCTACAAAATGAACACTCCAAACAAAGATGACCAGAAAGCACTTTTAACCAGTTAAAGCACTGCCACACTTGTGCAATATGGGAAAAATAGCACTCTGGTGTGGTCTCGAGCCAAGTACAGCACTTGGCTTTGCCTTGTGCCATACTAATCTCTCGACCATGCCCTTGTGCTATTTTCCCATACTGTACTCACAGCAGTGCTTTAACTAGTATATACAGTACTACCATACTGTCTGATAAGTGACTGTTATATTAGAGTGTCTGCTCTATTTAGATTGTTTTCATGGTTAACATTGTCCAGTAGCATCATGTGTCAGTCAGTGGAACAGCACTAACCTTTTAGGAGCTACTGTTTAATTTCTAAATAATGTGGTGATATTGATATTGTAATAATACATCATTGAAATTTGGACGATATAACACAGTATCATGATATAACCAAGTTACTGCCCACCCCTACCTATAGCAACAGTTTGAAAAACATTTACCTCTCTTAGTATATGAATGCTGTTCTCCTTGTAATAGTCTACGCAGAAAGTTCACCATTGCCCCAGACGAGAGGAGTTTCTCTGGCACAGGAAGTGATTCATAGTAGTCAAAGTCAATGGCGAAGGGGTTGGGCGGGGCTGGTATGGTGCACACCCTCACAAGCTCAGCAACGATATCCCACACTTTCACATCTGTAGAGAAAATTTGGTGATACCACAAAGAGGTTATCAAGAGTCCATAAAACACAGTGTGTAGACTTAAGTAGCACTTCATTCTGTCTTCAGAATAAAGGCTTGACCTTATCAACAGCTCTCTATACATCACCAGTAGAGGATCAAAGATGAATTTATAATTTAGACAATCTCTCTTCTCTTTATATCACACACAAAAAATTTTAGTTCCTTAATTAATTTAACACCCCTTTGCATCTCACTACTGTTGATATACAATGCATTACGGAAATATACTTGATAGGTGAAATCATTATCTTGGGTCATATAGGTACGCATCACAGTACACATTACAATAATCTTTATCTCCCATGCCTGCAGCAGCATTGTGGAACACAACTACAAACCTTCATCTATCCAGGTTGTCGTTGATTTCAGCTGCAACGGATAATCTTTCTCAGCAGAGCTCTTGTCACTGATACCGATCAACCTCTTGTGGTTAGAACGTACCTACAGACACATGTAGACAGACAGACAGGCATCAGCTGCTGGAGCAAGCCTAACTGATTACAACAAACATTATCCTATGATGACCAACAAAATTATGTCACATCAAATCAAGATGGACAGATTGACAGTGGCAATTATAGAGATGACGTAGACAGGGTCTAAGGGTGCCACCCCCAGAAACTGCAGAATTTTTACATGCTTTAATAATGGGTTTAAGTTGATGCTAATACTAGGGCTGGGAGATTATATCGATTATGGGATTAATCGTGATTGTCTCTGAACATTGTGATGTTGAGATGTGATAGGGGGGTGTGTGTATGAATTATTTAATACACAGTGAAATTGTGTACAACTGTTCAACATAATTAAGGCCATAGGCAGTTACAGTTTAATACAAAACAGCATAATGAATAGTAATATCCTTAAAATTCAATGGTTTCTAACAGGTAAGCTTTAAACTACACAGTAAGAGTTATTCATACAATGAACTATAATATCAAGCTTGTTTCCCAGATTGTGTTCTTCCACAACAAAGTTGTGCAGTCGTAACATCGTGATAGTTATCATAATCGTGATATGTTGCATCCTACAATCGTGAAAGTAGCAATATGTCACAATCGCTCAGCCCTAGCTAATACCTACAATACAATACTGCATCTTTCCCCCAAACTGTTTCAACTTATTTTTGACTGGGGAGGGAGGGAGGGGAGGGTTTAGATATACTGCCCACTGCAGCTGTAGTTATTGTATGCATAAACACTGGCACACTGTACTTACTGTAGCTGAATTGCAGGTCACTAAAATGGTATTTACTGCATAAACAGTGATGAGACACCACTCACCCAGACATACGGACGATTGTAGCGTCCATAAGCAGCAATCAGAAACATTGTGTTGTTCTCGTCCTACAAAGGTGGTACAAATATACGGAGTTCAGAGCTTACTAGAAATAACCTTTATGTTAATAAAACATGTGAGAATTGTAAGAATACTTACAGCATACTGAGAATTGGGAACTTGAAGCTGAAAATTATAAACAATACTTCAGAATAAGCAATTGATATAAAATATGTATGTTACAAAAACTAATAAGGATGTTTATTCCTTATATAATTAGCTTAGTTTTTGCATTATAGAGCCACAAGAAAAACAAACTTCAGATAATGATAGTGGCTTGTCTTGTGAGGATAACAATAAAATACACTGAGAATACTTAAGCAGTTTGTATACCAACATGCCATCTACAGTAAAACTTACTGTAACCATCAAGTCTCCTTCACTGGGACTTGCTGGCGGTAATCCAACATTAATACCTCCATATCCGCTGAGCCTACAATGCAGATAAACTACACCCACAAATGTTTAACTTACTTTCTCTGAAGTTTATGACTAAGCATAAAAGAATCTCTAAAATAAAAAAACTGACTAGTAAAGCTTAATACACGTATAGCATGCTTACGGATTCCTCGGGAGAGAATCTTTTAAATTCTGTTGAGTGAATGATGAGGCTGGGGAATTGAATGCTGATAAAAGAATGGGGACCTGTCAGTGAAGGAAATAACATTATAGTTGTCTAGTAAGTATGCTAACAATAGCGGATGCCATAATAGTTGGACATAAATTATAATATATCATGATACGATACAATATGATCAAGAGTTAATACAATCCTCTATTATTAGATATGATACATTAGCTAGCTTATATTGTGACACAGAACTTGCACACAAATATGATCTAATAATTGGGTACAGAGTGGAACAGTCCCCATAAATTTATTATGGGAACATAGCCAGTTGACAAATGTGCTACTACCACTGTGCACTCGTTAAGTATTTTGTATTACACAAACGATAATTAGGAAACATTTGACATATGATATACCATGACAAAAATGTCTTACATATAACTTTGCATGTCAGAGGAGGTCGCACATGCACATGTGAACGCATACATTTTACATTGAAAGTTTAACCAAATGCTCACCAAAGTTTTCACAAATACCATTTGAGAGTGCACTTCAAGTTTAGCCTATTCAGCCGGTCTACCCCATTCAACCCCACTACTCCAGGCACGTAAACCACTCTTGAATTCTACGGGGATCACATGTGTAGGTGCTTGCTGGGTGGAATCGATGTGTAATACTATAGGGATGCCTTATGTACGTGTATTTTAGCACAATAATCGTCAAAGAAAGCAATGTGCATGCTAACAAAGCCCCTCAGGGTATTGAAAAAGAAGAGCAGATGCCACTAGCTTGGCCTCACAGAAACCCGAACAGAGAATTAGAAACTTGCACATTCGCCTTGCAATAAGAATTTGCTGTTCATCTTAAGAAGCACAAGGTAACGTGGTATGGATATTGCTAAACATTTCTTCTATCACTTACTCCTCGTCACATATTACAAATATGCAGTTAACAGTAAATTCCAGAAGCGCTTATATCGTGTCCAACCTCCTCTGTTTGCATGTCATGACATATTCCTAGTTATCAACTGTACTCACTGTTGGCTCATTGACTATACTGCATATCATTTCTTCCTTGCCTCTGATGTGCATGGCAAAATACCGGAACCCCTAAACACATTGCATATTACAAAGCTGAAAGGCCAGGGAGTGATACAGTCTGTGATTTTTTCACCTTAACGCAGCTAATTTTTAATAGATCATTATGAAAAGTTTGTAACTTCTTTTTGTCCTGTAAAGCAGCTAGGTTAGTGATCACATACGTTAAGGAACTCACTGCCTGTGCCATGAGAAATACGAGTTAGTATTTTATCTCTTTATAATGCCCACCTAATCCCACAATTCAACTCTCTTCTATCAGTTAAATACTCTAATAGAACGTTCACATGCACGCGAGATACTGAAAACAAAAATGGACGAGGTCACAGTGTGTCACTTAGAAGCTCTCCCTGCAGAAATGTTAGTTTACTTATTCTCCTTTCTGCCAACACCTGATAAAGCAAAGTTGCGGTGTGTTTCTCGGAGAATACGCTGTGCCGTTCAAACGCCGTCGTTGTGGAAATGTTTCATCTGGAACAACTACCAACCGTGTCACGAGCGTTGCATAAGGAGCGTCCTACGAACATGTGCAAAACAAGCGACTTGTTTATCTATTCCAGATCACGTAACGCCCTCAAAGCTAGTAAGCATGATTCAACACTGTGCAAAAGTCATACACCTTACACTACCTTTGTTTAACTTTAAGCAAGTGACCAAACTGTTGTGGGTAATGACAAATTTGAGGACGTTGGATATTCGTTGGAGTGAGGACATTTCACCATTACTTGCAGCCATCCATGGTACTGATATAAAAGAAGTGACAATACGCATCAAGGCTATGCCTGATTGGGATCCATGGGACGAATGGTGCTTAGAAGCATGGATTGTTGAGGAAGTCTATCTGCCACCAGTCTTAAACATTGTCACTAAAATCAGTCAGAGTTTACAGCATCATTTATGCTGTGAATTTTTGTTGGACGGAGATATCGAACACCCAGATAGCACAGTTAAATTGTTTGATAGTTCAAAAGTTCCCTTGGACCTTCACCCACCGATACCAGTTACTAAACTAAAGATCGGTCCTTCTGCAACCCTTCCCTACATCAAGGCCAGTAACCATGGCCTGTTGCTAGGCGTAGTGTGTGATGATTTGGAGGTCATTGAGTATGATGATCATGGGGAAGCAAAGTATGTGGCAGCCCTTAACTATTACACCATTCACTTCAACAAGCAATTGGATTCTTCTATCAATAGTTTGTTTCCAATAACATATTTTGATGCTGCTTATTTTGGCTTGATATATCCAGGTCACTTGGAACAGCTGGCCATAGCTTGCCCCAATCTTGAGCGACTTAATTTAAGGGCCAACGATCGATGTCTGCATAACTTGCAGGGATTAAGATGCCTCATTGCCAAATGCTCCAAGTTGCAAGGTCTAAACTTTGCTGAAATATCTGTATTCGATGTTGAGTCTCTTTTACATCTATGGCTATTACTGTCTTGCATTAAGAACCTAACGCACCTAGCTGTGTCTTTGTGTATGTTAAAACCACAGTGTCCTGATGGAGCTTATAAACAAACACTCATGAACAATGCAAAGAGCTGTGTTAATTTGCAAGCAATTGAAGTATATCTAAGCTGTACTTGTGGACAATGCAAAGACAGTGGTGATGAAGATATCTTACTGCCTCATTTTCCGTCACTCCACTACTGCCGAATGTTCTACGATTATGTAGGCCTAATAAGGTCATTACACGAACACCCTAATATGTTTAATCAAGTAGTCAACAGCTGTCACAACCTCCAGTATTTGTGCTATGATGATCATTCTCCACAGGGTGTAACGCTACCTACATCAATTAATTGTTTCTTGCAACAGCTGTGCATTGAGTCCATAAATGTTCACTTGAGTGATGCATTTTTGAATATGGTATCGGCACACGGTGGTTTGGAACGTGTCATATTTTACATCCAGTCGTTGACTACTAATGGAATTAACATTATCATTGAGAACTCGCCAAAACTGGTAACGTTTTGCATAGTCACTCGTCAAAAGTTGTACGATGAACACGGAATTCGGCTGAATTTGAAAATATACAGATCTGCAATGAAGAAGAAATATTCTCGAAAGTACTTGTTCACAATCGGTACCTTTTCACTGGTATACTGGAATCAGTCAGTGGAAAAAGAAGACATACTAACAGACTGTTACACTGACCTGTGTACTTTGTGGGGTATCTGATTAAGCAAGGCCAATTTATTAATTTTAGCTGTTGTTTTTACATGATTTATATTTGTAATTTCATAATTTTGGAACAGAGCACAGATGTTTAGTCACAGTGTAACATGAAGCATAAGTAACAGTGGCGGATCCATCGGGGGGCACAAAAAAGAAACATTCAAGATCGAGATACTCTAATAGAGCAGTCAGTCAAATACTCTAATAGAACAGTCACCACATGTAAAACACTATTGAGAATCCTCGATAGTTGCTGAGTATGAAAAATCTGCAGCACTATCCCATGCATGGGCACACTTAACCTGCTAAGGAAATTTTGCAAATGCAGTATCACTCATGACTGCCATTTATCCCTATACATTATCTTGATCAATGTAGTCCACTTGGAAAGCAGATTAGTTTATGCATAAAACCACTCTACATCAAATTGTTCTGAAACACATGAAATAGCTTAAGTGACTGTCCCCTTGCTCCATATACTTACTACCATGGTGCACCCACCCTTGCCAAACCCTGTATCCGCCCCTGAGTAAACGAGGACCACATGTTAAATACAAATTTCTATATTGGAGCTGCCGATATTCAATTTGACAACTAAAAGCTTGATTATATACTGGGGAACAGTAGTAAATCTGATGATTTAATTTTTGCCAAAATACCACTGTGATTCTTTGTTACAGACTACATGTACCTGCAAAACAAATTTAACCTGCATGGTATGAAATCAACAAAATTAAAAACATAAGTGCATGTAGATGCACACTGTAATAGGCTGTCAATAACCTGTGTTTGTATAATGTTTGCATGAACTATTAAACCTATTATAGGGCTTCCAACTCAACAATAAAGGTGCTTCCTTATGTTGTTTCTGGAGATGTTCACACAGACTGACCTTTGAGATAAAGCAAACAAGTGCTAATTTGGTATTAGATTACTTGTAGCATTGGGTATAGCAGCATAAGTTTAGCACACAAAAACATACAAAAAGTGGCCATGTGACCAAAAATACTATAATAGTTACATTGCTTACTATTCAAAAATTTTGGCATTTAGGGTGATCGGCTAAATCACAATCACTGTATTTCTTACCTTATAGACTTCTACATCTTGTAGTGCCGTGGCATATCCTGTGTAGCTGTAATGGGATTGTTGGCCACATGACCACTTTTTTGGTGTTTACAGTTAAAACTGCGCTGATATCGAAAACAATACAAAGTTTAATAATATAATATTAGCACTTGTTCATTTTATCTTAAGGTCAGTCTGTGTGAAAATCATCAGAAATAATGAAAAGAGCTGAGGCATCATCTCATTTTGCAGTGGAAATCCTATATTAAAGGATTTTTGGTCACGTGACCACTTTTTGGATATTTACATATGTTAAAATTATGTTGATACCCATTGCCGCAAACAATCCAATAACAAATTGTTTGGTTTATCTTAAAGGTAAATCTGTGTGAAAATCTCCAGAAACAACAAAATGAAACACTTACCTATTTTGAGTGGAAACCCAACTGAGCTATTATGTTATCCTATTAGTTCCATTAGCTACTACATAATTAAATTTGTTAGCAAATTACTATCATATACTTTATAGTTGAAAAGAGATTCTACTTCTTAAAACTTACCATCTTTACCCATAACACATATAGAAGATCTTGCTTTTTGGTGATGCTATATTATAACAGTTCAAATGGATTTGTAGCTCATTGACGGTATTTATAATTATGAGAAATAATCGAATTGTGGAGACAGTGTATATACAGCTGTGTACCCTACCATTATTCCTAACTAAATTACAAAACTAATATTCATAGTAGTTTTCTCAGCTAACATATCTAGTGATTAAAAAAATTAATATTGATCATGAAGGTGACTGCTACAGTGGAGTTTGAAATGATGCTACTGTCATTGCCGCGCTAGTAAAATGTACAATGGTATGTATAATAGTCTACACTCCAAGTAAAGTTATAAAAGTTACAAAAAAATATCATGGAATTGAGTTTCCCCACAATGAGTTCAGGTCAGTGCGATGATCTGATAAAATCTCGTTCTTGTCAAACAGCAAACTCCATTGTGCCACCATCAAGGTACCATACACAAACAGGACCCTGTGAGAATATTTCTTTCGTAAGGCTGTCTTGTATGTTGTAAAATTCAGTGGTCGTCCTCGCTCGTCAAATAGCTTTTTGCCAGAAATTACATAAAATGTTCGTAGTTGTGGTGAGTTCTCAATGATGGTGGTTATGGCTTTAATACTAGTAGACTGAACATACAATACCACATGTACCAATCCACCATGTGCAGATATCAAATCCATAAAAGCATCAGTGAAAACAGTATGGTGGGAGTCAATGCACAGTTGCTGTAAACGACAGTTGCTTGACAGAGGTAGAGTTATCCCGTGAGCTGAGTAACCATCGTAGCTGACATATTTCAGTTTCTGGCAAGTTGCAATGAGGTGATTGAACAAGTTTTGGTGATCAAACCGGGCACTGCAATGCCTTATATGGTCATAGTACAGTCGGCAATATTGGAGTGATGGGAAGTAGGGGAGCAGTACTTCTTCATCTGTAATGCATCCACATGTTGTACAAGTACATGTAATATCTACTTCAATTGCCTGCAGACTGCGACACTTCCGAATTGCGATCAAAAGCTGTCGCTGGTATGATTCATCCAAGCTTCCTGGCTTCAACATACATACTCTGACTGCGATGTGAGTCAGTTTTTTAATATCAGACAGTGCCTCCCAGAGGAGCAGAATGGACTGGACGTCTGTAGCAGGAATTTCTGCCAAATTTACCCCTTGCAAGTTAGAGCACTTGGAAGCAACATAACGCAATCCATCCAATTTTTGTAAGCAATGGCCATTACCCCTTAGGTTGAGCAACTCCAAATTGGGGCAAGCAGCAGCAATCTGCTCCAAATGACCCGGGTAAAGTGAACCAGAAAATGTTGCATCAAAATATGTTACTGAATCCAAATTAGACATAACACAATCAAGATCATCGTCCTGAGGAACGTAATATGTATCGAGCATTGCAACGTGCTTTGTCTTCCCTAAATGTTCATAGTCAATTAGTTCCAATGCGTCATGTTCTATGCCAAGCAGTAAGCCGTGGCTACTGGCCCTTACATATGGAGGAGTAGTCTGTTGACCATTCTCTATCCTTAAGAGTGGCATGGGTGGGTGCAGGTCTAGGGGAACCTTTGTGCTATCAAATATCCTGATTTTACTGCCAGGCAGCAGAAGAGAGGCATTCTCCAACAAATGATAATGCATACTAGGTTCTGTGACACCTGTAACCAAGTTTACAACTTGTGGCAAATGAATGTTTTCCTTCCTCCACATAGCAAAATCCCATGATTCCCATGGAGCCAATTCAGAATCCATTCTTCTCACACGTAACGTCAGTTCCTTCAAGTTTACACAATTTAAGGTGGCTAGTAGTGATTTTATGTTCTCATCTGAGCGTATATCCAACTGTTGCAAATATTTCATTGTAGGAAACACTTTTGTTAGCTGCTTTGGATCAAAGAAAGGTAGTGTGAGATGTGTAACATTTGTACAGTACTGTATTAAGCTAGCTTGCTTTGATGGAGTCACGTGACCTGACAAGGAGAAGCGAGCAACTTGCTTCCCGCACACTCGCAACACGCTTTTCACACAACGCTCGTGACTCGACTCGTAGTTAGTCCACACGAATTCTTTCCACAGTAATGGCGTCTGAACGGCACAACGTACTCGGTGTGAGACGTAACGTAGTTTTACCTTGTCCAGGGTCGATAGAAAAGAAAATGTGTGAACTAATACCTCCACTGGGAGACTTTCTAGACTACTCCAAGATTTCTCAGCGTTTTCGTCCATCGTCTCTCCGAAGCAACTTCCGGGGGAAAGCGCCAGTGAACTTACCACCCTTATTAAATATGTATTAGCGTACGTTCTATTAGAGTATTTAAGCAGCCGTACAAATTTTACTGTAAATTCAGTGCACCATGTAATTTAAATATACACAATTACAATTTGTTTATTGTATGTACAGGGGAACGATGCGTGTGGAATTAAAAATATTTCTTACAACCCTAAATATCAAAATAATAAATGCTCAACAAGATACAATATCAGATATATACCTGACTTGCAGGAACATATTGTAAACACAGGAATAAAATAAACATGACACTGGTGAAACTAACTATCTGTGGATGGTGTGCCATTTATATCGTCCGAAGAATTCGACATAGTAGCTGTCGTTCTTTCATTAATATTACTGGAAGTTGAGTTCAGTATAGAATTTAAGTTCAGTTTCCCTAGGGGTATTTTACTTAATGATTGTAGAACAGAAGGTGAGAGATTAGACTGCATTAGCTGTGCCAGTTGAGCAGTCAGCATTTGCTGTTTGCTTGTAGCTATTGTGGGTGCGATCGGCGAAGACACTGTTGACCCTGATCCTGATGGTTGTTGATCAGAAGAGATCACTTGTGCTTTGACTCCAATTGGTGACCCTGTCACTCTTGATATAAGATTCAATGGTGATGATAAAGTGTGTCCAGGGTTAATTGTTGATCCTGATGTTGTGAAAATTCTTTTGTTAGGAGTGGAGTTTGCAGAGGGATGACCTGGTGAAGCTTTGCTAAGTGGTGCAGCCATAGGTGAGATGGGATAAACCATGGATGTACCGATGACTGGTGATAAAGGGTCTCTGTTGCTGCTTCCACTGATGGCACCAATTTGCCTAAAAACGATGTACAATATAACATTTTAGAAGTTAACATCAATTATTGGTGACATACCTGTTTGGTATAGGAGAGTTTGTGGGAGTCATAGTGAGGTGAGATACTTCTTCAACAGGAGTGGCCAATTCTGGTAAATAAAACAACATGTAATATGGACACCTTCAGATCTACCAATAGTGTAAAAGTGTACCGATTTTCTAGGCCAACAGTAAAGGACACTACCTACAAGCATACATACAGTTCTACACATACAGTGAACATTATACTATGTTTAACTAGATGCCGGACTCAATGAGTTAAACACGGATCCTGGAATATGTATCTGTGTAAGCTATGCATTATAAAGGATGGGATTATGGGCTGATATTGGTGCTCCGTAAATAGATTGAACTGACACCAAGCCTGCAGGACATTACCCTTGGGCAATCATATTAGCAAGCATGTCTGTCCTCCTATTGTTTCAGGCTCGAGTGTTTCCTGAAATAACTCATCAGTTAATTTTCCTCTGCATTTTGGGGATAACCCACCCCACTTCCTCTGAAACAAAAGAGCACCACCCTTGTCACATTAACTATTTTGTAGTTAATGGAAGACATTGAGGAGGTGGGTGGGAGGGACAGGTAGCAACGACTCGCTAACTGCTTACTTCAAATGTGCTGGAATGTCAGACTGGACCCCCTGATAGACCTCTTTGAAATACACGCCTAAATTATTGGAATGCGCTAGGGGGATTGGGTCAAAACCTGTATGACTAGTGTGACAATCCAGGCAAGCTCGTCCTGCTATTTAACCCTGTTTAACCTGCTGTTAAACTTGTAATAAACAATAGAATCACTATGTGTGCTATAAAACATTGTTCGTACCATCCACGAGTCCTTCTAGTGACTTTGGCATCAATTCCTTGGCAAGTTGGAGATCTTCAGGTGTGCAGGTACCATCATCAAGTCCGAGTGTTAGTCCTAATTTCTTCAACACTTGTACATCATCACAAATCTCAAATACATTGTCAAATGTGAAATGATACTCCGTCCTGTAATTATACAAGTGACAAGATCAAGTAAAAAGTACATACATGAACAATAAAATAATATGTAGGTGCTCAGTTATATTATTATGCTAACACAATTAAGTGGTTTTAGTAACAAATTACAGCTTTTACTCCCTCTGACCATATTAAGCAGGTGGGTACATTAGGCAGGTCACTTTGTGGACATATTTGGGGATTTCAAAATGGCTGGTTTAGACAGGTGGCACAGTTATCTGATTACAACTGGTTTCACAAGAAAATGTTACTAATTCTTAAGATACAATCCTGCTAGGGAGAAGGCTTTGCATGTAAATAAAAGGAGTTAGAAATTCAGGGGTTCTAGGGTAACACTCGACTATGTCTAGCACTGAAACTCCTATTTGGCCAAAGAAATCGTGAAAATTGGAAAAAATCAATGTCACCTACTACAGGAAAAACTATTCCAGCTGTTGTTAAACTAATGTAGTCTAGTTAAAGGTGTGCTTTATTTAACATACTGATTGAACGGTGTGATGCACAGTTCACATCGCATTGCTAAATAAAACCAATCCTATGGACAAGGGAACACTGAGCAGGCAGCACTAGCTCAGGAAAAGTACAATTACAAACAAACATAGTTACAATGATTACATGCGTACAGAAGTTAGGATTTATAAAATTACTGGATTTCATTAGTAAATTGGTCAACTTTATCATGATCAATTAATCTGGTGGTAAAGCGTTCCAATCACAAATTAATCTAAAATCCTACATATCTTATGATATACTTGGAGACTTGGCCAAGAAAGCTGTTGTAATATATTTGTGACTGAACTGTATCTACTAAAGCCATTTACAAACCCATCTTGCAGCTCTATGCTGTACTTTCTCTAAGTGTTGGATGACAGTTTGATAGTATGGGTCCCATACAACCGCAGCACATTCCATTACAGGACGAATCATGGTGAGATAAGCTGATGCTTTTACTTCTGGTGAGCAACTACTAAGGTTTCATTTGAGAAAGTTTAAAGTTTTAGTAGCTTTAGCAGCTGTGCTGTTTATGTGAGATGACCAATATAGTTTATTATCTAATAAAATTCCAAGGTAGGAGTGTTGACTAGATGTTGTTAAATTGCAATCATTTAGTTTATAATTGAATAGAATAGGTGATGAAGATCTGGTGAAGCATATAATAGTACATTTTGTTACATTAAAACATAGTTGCCACTGTTGCCCAGGCAAATAGTTGGTCGAGATTATTTTGTAGTTGGATAGCATCTTCTTCAGTGGTAATAGTATGCAATCATCAGCGAACAGTCGTAATGAAGAACTTATGTTTTCTGTGATGTCAATGTATATGAGAAACATCAAGGGACCAAGGACAGTTCCTTGAGGTACTCCAGACTGAACAGATACCGAGTCAGATGAGGCACCATCTTCTACTACTTGTTGATATATGAAATCACTCAATTCTAGAAGCCACAATCAGTGAGTGATGTAAATACTTTAGAAATGTATAGTCTTTATGTTCAAAAGCACAAAGTTGATACTGAAGATCTAGTAGTGTCTTATAATCCTTATTTCAATGAAAAATTATAATATAAGCTTTGGAGATAGTAATCCTATGTGGTAGATGTGATTCTTCAGATTCAGCTGATGAATCACAGAAAGCTCTTTAGTGAACCCAGATTACTTAAGGAGAGTTGAGTACTTTTACAGTAGTGGCCTGGGGTTGTTACCCCAAAGTGGCAGTGGCAAAGTTGGCAGAAAGAATTACCGTATCTTTATAGCAATGGATTCTCTGGCCAACAATACAAGTATATACCTCTGAATGGTGGTACAAAGTAATGAAAAGGAGTCCTTTTGTTGTCATGAGATGACACAAGATGAAATAAAAGGTTTTGGGGAGCATACAACTCCTTATTTCAAAAAGCCGTTGAAAAGAGTGGGAAGAAGTCCTTCAATATACAAAAGGTTCGGACTTCACAAATGCTCATTCTACCAAAGTTTGGGTTAAAGCATGGTGAGGTAGATGCAGGTTTGAGGCACTGAATAAGTTGACTAAGGAGCCAAGTTTACATTCCAGCATGAAGTTAACAAGGCTACTTCCATAAAAGGTGGCAGATATAAAGCTGTCGGTTAAAAAATTTACATGCCCCAAGAGTTTGTCTTCTATGACAGTATTTCTGGATGCAACATCCGAAAGTGATGCAACATCCGAAAGTGATGCAACATCCGAAAGTGGAGAGAGTGATTGTTGGGACAGTAACAGTCAACTATATTTTGATTTTTGTGGTTTTCATGCAAGCACAGGAATGTGTTTCAAAAGATAAGTTTAATAGGTCAAATAACACAAATGTTGTTGCTTATTAATACTTTAATAATGCTTTTTGGTAGTTAAATATTAGTTTTCTAAATACACTATTTTTGCATGTGTTACAAGCTTTTGTGTAATTCCTCACATGACTAGCTCAATTACAAAATAGTAGCACATTACTAGATGATGTAAGGCAACGATTGATGTGTGAGACCATATCAATGTCATGTGATCCAAACATACTTAACACAGAACAGTGACAGAGTCCACACATTGAGAACGTAGCACAGTGCTAAGATTTGTTTGAGTAATGCCACTGGTTGGTTTTGTGGTGCACACAGAACTCTGGAGCCACTGAGAAATCTGTAATAGAGAGCCTTAAGACACCTAGGCCCTGAAAAACTTTGGATACATCTTAAAACCAGGTTATGCTACAGTCAATGCTGAGAACTAATTTGACAATTCCAAGCTCCTGGGATGCAGACAAGCCAATGATGGGATCTTGTGTCCACATTGTGAGAATTTAATTCTTGATGTTAACATTGGGCAGCTGCATCCTACCACCTTGAGGCTTCCATCACTGTAGCTGGTTAGCTTTGCCAGTGGTTATGATAAGAAGAGTGATGAACTCAAAAACTGGGTGAATTCACTAGTGGTATAAGCCTAGCATCTGCCTTGACCCAGAGCCACTAAACAAAGTAATTCAACAGTACTTCCAGTTACCAACTCCAGATAGTATCACTTCCTGGCTGTCTGGAGCACATTTCTTCTCCCAAATTAAAAGCCAATCACAGTTACTGCCAAATTCTCCTAACTGAAAGTCAGCTGCTTTACCACTTTCAGGTTGGTTACACGTCATAACCTTATGATGCATTATTCCAGTTTCTAAGGCTTCTAAAACAGCTCGGAAAGCAACGTGTTGTACTGAGAAGGCTTGTAAGCAACCTGGGACACAATGGTATGGATATACAATCTGTTCTTTAGAATATTAGGAGGTGTCTATGTTCTTTGAAATCACGAGGTACCAGGACTTCAGGGAAACAGTACACATATGGTAAGTAGAAGAAATTCAGTGAAGAGTGAGGCTATAAGCATGTCATGGGAGGTCCATATCATCCACACAAAATCAGTACATTAATCCGTGAATAATGAAGGTCAAAACTGACAAACATGATCCTTACCTTAGCTTGCTGGAATACTGCAACACAATGACAAAAGACATTACAACTTACTTTTTGAAGTGATCAATCCCAGGAAAATCAAGGAATCCATCAGGAAAGAAACAAGACATGTTAAGACAGAGCCATGCAAACTTCACCTCAATGACACTGATAGAATACAAGTAGGAGATCAGTAGTGGTCATCTTGGCAGACACATCAAGATTAGAAGTCCCAGTGGTTATTACTGCAATAGCAAGCACTTGAGAACGTAGATAACAATATTGACATCGGTAGATGACAAAAGTGGTTCCACAGAATAATCCCCAGTTAATTCCCAATCAATGTGTGTATGTTGTGTGTACGCTTTAATGTTCAAAGTACTACCTGGTCGGCTCCTTGGCAACGCGATCACAAGAGTGACTCTTTGAGTGGTTAGCAGACACATCAGATGGTTCAACATTCTCCTGTAATGCTATATTTAGTACCCACACTAGGTGTTTTGTTTGTAGAGCACCATGGTAACATGTTGTTTCGCATGGTGATATCAAGATATTACAGTACTTGTGTGGACAAAGATCAAACAAGTAAGAGTGCTATTAATTCCATACAGCATTGTGTATGGTGTACGGAAATACAGCATGGTTAGTCACGTGCCTAAACTTTTTAAAGTAGCCAAAACGATCCTATCTGTGTATTCTACGACTAACCTTGTACTAATAGATACTTACTGATTGTCCGATGGCCTAAAATCAATGTGGTTTGACGAACACTTTATACTAAGATAAGCAGAAAGCACTTTAACTAGCTAAAGTATCACCATGCTTGTACAATATGGAAAACTAGTGCTCAGGCATGGTCTCGAGCCAATACAGCACTTGGCTTCGCCTCGTATGATATGATAGTAGTGATGTGCAATACATATTGATATATTGGAATACTGTGATACTCTGGCTGGATTGTGATACCGATATCATGCTCGCATATCGACATTTTGATTACACAATCACAAAAACATGAAAGGTGTGGAGTAATAGCTGGTACTAAACCATGAAAACTTATCAACCATCCAAGCATTTAATTTAATATGAAGTTCTTTATCTTTGCACTATAACATTTGCAGCTAGGTTGCTTACCACTTTCCTGAACTCCTTTAAGCTTGTTATATAACAGTGCAATGAGGTATAGCTGGTACCTAGCTATGAAAATTTATTAGCAACCCATGTATTTAATTTCACTTTTAGAATAAGTAACATACAGTTGAACCTCAGCTATCTGAACCCCATATATCTGAAACTGTGTATATTAACCATAAAATTTTTTTTAAATATCAGCAATTTAACTACTTTTATTCTACTCTATTAGAGCAGTCATTTTCGTAGTTTGAGGTGTGGATAAGTGGGGTATGGTTCCACTGTTTCATGTGTCACTGTACAGCTGTTAGATACAGATACACTCTTTCAGGTGTATCACACATTGCTAAACTATATGATAGTACTATGTATTAGAGATCACGAAGGTTTGGGTTTTTTTTGGCTAAAATATCACTCCAAAAACCAGCCTCACAATACCTTCATGGCATCTTGAGATGCAAAAATTAATTATTGGCATCCCTTGAATCCTCCTTCCTTTAAACGTGGTATGTGTGGGCTCATTAGTCATAATTTTGTAGCTATGACCCCTAATCAAACTGAAAATTCCTTCTACCTGTGCTGTACAAGTCTCTATGTCATCGTCCATATTGCGCTTGCGATGATGCTTTAACTAGTATTTACACTACCAGCCACAGAGTGGTACTGGTTTTAATAAAATGGTGGCAAGAATAATTGACTTACAACACAAAGTGAAGCATGTATGTACATTCAGGCTCTTTTAGATACTAGTACAGTATAACACAAAACTCCGGAGATTATCCATTGTACAGTGTAGGTATAAGGTCAAACTGGACACAGACAATGATTAATGCTAACACCATAGCCCAAGAATCTTCACAGCACTGAAGGACATTCCACAATGCAACATCACAATCTGCTGTGCTCTCTTTTTGAATAAGGCGCGTACCCACAGCCGGCTGTGGCCACGCACCTGATTTACTGAAATTGTTTTCATAAAAATGTGTGTGTGTGTAACTACCTATCTACCTATCTTTGTCTGTATGCAGTAAAATTGTTAAATGGTAAAAGCAGCTTGCATGTAAGAAGTAAAAGTGAAATGAAGTCTGTATTAAACTTCGGCGGTCTGAAATACGGGTATCCTCAGACTCTGTGAATTACCTTCCAAGTTTTACAGGCATTTAACAACTGAAAAACAGTACAGGCCTTGTAGACTACCAGGAATAACCTATTCCTTCTCAAGTTGAAAGGGGGCGGCGTGTCCCCTACACATGTGAATGAAAATGAAGAGCAGTTTTGAGGCTTCGTTGAGAGAGTTTGTGAGAAACAACAGGATTGTCAAACTATAAAACAGTTTAGAAGATACTTCTGTGCACAACATGTTAAAAGCGGTTTGCTTAACAAGCGCTTTCTTAGCAATGCATAGCAACGTAATTGAAGAATTACAAAATTTTCACGAATTATAAAATCTGAAATTACATCAACTTAATTAATTGATGTGTTGTAGCTCATAGCTACACATAGTTGGTTAACTGGTTTTTAGAAGTAGCACATCAACTTGTTATGGAATATGTTTGATTCATGTCATTCAAGCATGGACAGAGTGGCACAGCATTCTATCGCAAATGTAGAAACTACACCAAGTATATACCTTATACAGGAAAATATGTGATCTGATCATGCACCATAGGTAACAAGTATGTGTATACGAACTCTTGGATTGCCATAAGGCTGGCCCATAAATCAAATTTCTCCTTCCCACAAATGTCCTTGCTTCCATGCACTGTGTGTAGCCAGTATCCTGAGTATGCACTGCAGGGATTACGTGGATCACATGTTCTGATTGCCATTTTTAAGATAGTAAACAAAGCCATGAACTCAAGCCACACTTATCTACACTAGAATTAGATTACAGAATGGTCTAGTTAACAGCAGGAAAAAGGAGCCCTGATACTTGACACAAAACACTGCTAAACAAGTGTAGATAGATCATTGTCTATGGTCTAACAGAAGCTTAGTGTGAACTACATGAAACCACTGAGATGAAATAGTCTTGGCTTACACCAAACTGAATTATAGGAATAATAGATTATGAGGTGTACTATTACTATTATATCACAATATAACTGTGTGTCCAGCCATTGTGATCTGAACATCGTGAAGCAAGGGCCGTTGCTACTCAGTGGACTGGATTACTGTACTAACAATTTTTGGTTTTTGTACATTCTATGGTTGGACTTATATAGTTAAGGGCCCTTAGGGAATCTATCCCGCTATGAAATGCTTAGTACAAGCAGTAAAATATGTGAATGGCTGGTCTTATCGCAAATGCATGACAGCAGATTTGACTTTTCGCCAAGAACCCAAAGCTACATGAATAAACTATTATCAAATAATGAGTGGTCTGCTTTTGCTGGCTGCTTTTCCCAAGCACTGTAGTGATCCATACGAGTGGTTTGAGGCCCTGACCAGCCTGGGGATGGCAGTATGTCGCTGTGGTGTTGAATAAAGACCTGTGCCGTAAATGCTCTTTCATTTTAGCCAGTTTTTCTTGAATGGCCAATGATTTAGCTTAATTCATCCCCACACCTTCCTCTTTAAGATTTTTAAACAGCCTCTGACCCTCCTCTGGGCACTAAATTTTTTTGGGCACCTTCTGGGTCCCCACCTCCCACCCTTTTTGGAGCTCGCCTGATACAGTCAACCTCGGTTTAAAAACTATCTAAATGGTAGTAAACTTAGCTGTTGGCTACTTGTATAGTGGATGCTCTGGAAGATAAGGAATTGGTGTAAAACATGTGAAAATTTGGTACATGTAGCTTCAACCATTGGTAAGCTACAACAGGAGGGTAGGACATGATGTTATAACGCTTACGATTTTTACGTAATGTAATTGAATTAATTCCAATGAGATGAAAAACTAACATACTAGCTACTTACATCATTGTAGACGCCGAAGTCAATTGCATTTACTACTAGTGACTAAGAATACAGCGAATAATAACACAAGTACCTGAAAATAAAATCAAATTTTATTCTTAATAACGAATGTTCTATTGCAAAGTTTATCATAAAATCGCTGGAGCTCAATGAAGCTCATCACATGAAATGATTTCTACATTAGTGAATTACTATTTCTGACAATAAATCCAGTGCTAAACTTCACAGTTTACTAGAACTATACCCTATGCTAAAAATGTACAGTACGCACATGCCACGCAATTATTGTGACGTCATGTCCTACCTCCTCTGAAGCTACAACATACTGAATACATAAAACTGACATTTCTCAGTACATTTAATAGGCGATAAGGCCGGTTTTCCAAGACTGGGTCATATATGCAAAAACTGTTTTCTAAATAGTTCATGATTGTTTATTTATGCTCTACAGCACTTACATACCCCTTAGCCAATTATGTAGTAATGCTGGAGGGATGCAATATAGCAATGGTTAACTAGTGATAGAGCTGCAAGCCTGCACAGTGCATTTCTAAGCCAACTAGCTGCACATGAAAATCTCCATGGCAGGCAGAAAGAACTCTTTGGTTGTGTAATGATTGTGTGCATTATAAAGGAGGTAGGTTCAAGAGATAGTTCGATATCTCCAGTTGTACGGCATCCCTAAAGTGTGCTCTAATGATATTTCGAAAGATATTGTCAACTGGCAAGTTGATCGCTGGTTAGCTATTGCTGTCACATTCCTGTAAGGATAAATCTTTGAAAGACAGTTTTAGTGTATTCCACCATTTGTATTACGGGTGCAATGACATTTTTTGAAATACTGTTGACACCACAAAACAAAATGGCCGTGCTAATGTGGAGACTTTGTACGAGAGGTATTGGGCAAGGTGGCATTCATTATGATAACATTTATAAATTTGAAAAAGGGCAAAGGGAATATAATGCAATATGTTATTATGTACAAATTTGTGTATGCATTTAAGAATTTTGGTCCGCTTTCCACGTTGCAGCCCGTTTTGCATCTTCTCAATACAATATGTTTAATACGTCTAACCTAAAATTAGCTTCTAGTTAAATGGTGAAATGTACAGACAATATTCAATTATTTGTGTCCATTGCAAAACTATCAAGCCTATGTGCTATAGCATGGCCATTTTGTCAATCATGACATCACATTTTGTCATTGCAGAAATTAAGGGCCCTTGACTGGTGGGACTCAATCGTGTGTGTGTGTGTGCATTTGTCATACAGTGTCACAGTGTGTGCTGGCACAGTATACACATTCAATTATGGAAAGTGTGCACATGAAAATCTACAAGTGGATGAACCGCACACACACATATGGTCAGGTTTGTAGTTAACTTAATTCAAAACACTCATGATTAACACAGACACACGCACGCACACACACACAGACTAGTCTACACACATACTTATCACTAGAGATGCTGCAGTCTATAGTAGTCTTCTTGTCGGTGCTGACGATAATGAAAGGAAGGTTAATGGCAGAATTTGCAGCTGGTGATCCTTGTGAGACTAATCTCTCCTTGTTACGTTTCATAAGATTTTTAAATGATAACACCTATAGTGACAAAACAATCATTGTTATACACAGTAACTGCACCACCCCCCCCCCACACACACAGAGTGACCAGTGTTGGGAGTAACGCGTTACGTAATATTATTACTTTTGTGGTAACAAAGTAATATAACGAAATGAAAACAGGTAATATAACGCAAGATACTTTACTTACAAACGTAACACGTTACCTAAGTAATATAATTACTGTAACGAGTCTAATATGACGTAATATTATTACTACAAGTAACAAAGTTACTAATCTCGTTAGTAATCCTCAGAGTAACGCCTAACCACAACGAAGTAACAAGGCCTACTGAATGAAGCTTATTCACTAGCTTCTTACTTATAACCAAGATTTGCACATTGTCCAACAACGCAATCATGTCACGTGATAAGGTGGTAGTTTCACACGTGACAGCTTAAGGCTGTGGACACAAAGTAATATAATATGTAATATTATTACAGTTACTTTATTTTATGGGTAATATGTAACTGTAACTAAATAGTTCTGTTGCAAGTAATATGTAATATGTAACTAGTTACTTTTACAAAGTAACTTGCCCAACACTGAGAGTGACACACCACACACACACACACACACACACAGAGTGACATACCACACACACAGAGTGACATACCACACACACACTTCGATGGAAAAGCTGTTACCAACCTGTAGTAATAAATCTCTAGCTTCTTCTTTCTTCTGTTTTATTCTTTGCTGACATTCAATCAATTCCTCCTACAAAAAAAATCAAGCAAACATGCAACAAAACTAAGAATACAGCATAAAGTCGATTAGATGTGTAGCTAAGTAAAATAAATAAACAATACCAAACCAAGCATACACTCGTACAAGTCGAGTAGCTTACCAACACAATACAATAGTTAAATATTTTTATTTAGTGGTCCATTTTGTGGGCTACCAAATAAACTGAGGCCTCTATTGGTTTCAGTGGTAATTTATCGTTATTGCTTGCCTCAATCTTTTGGCACTCCTGTGATGAATTGGTGGGCAGCCCTATCCATGTAATTTCCTTTCTTTCTTTCTTGATAATATTCATTGCCATCAGAACATTGAGAGCATCATACACCCTGCGTCTTATGTTCTTGTGATCTACCAGCTGTAAGAGAAACTTGGACATCCCTTCTTACACCAAGCTTTGCTTACAGCATCTTTGCCTTTGTCAAGTTCACCTGTCTCCGAGAGCTCTTTAACTAACTCATCGGCAACTTCATTGTATGTTGTACTTTGTTTTTGTCGTACTTTTTCACACACTTTCCATGAGAAATGTCTTAGTCCTTTATTCTGGCGTTGGTCTCCTTTGCCAACTGAGCCGAGCCTGCTCCGCTTGCTGTGCACAAATTGGAATAAATCTGTCATGAAAAATTCGGTATTATCACTCACGTATCATCTGATTCACTGCCTCCTCTTGAACGTTTTCTACAAAATAAGTTTCATCACACACACACACACACACACACACACACACACACACACACACACACACACACACACACACACACACACACACACACACACACACACACACACACACACACACACACACACACACACCTTGACCACAGACTAGACAACAAAGCAGACTGATCATTTACACTACTGGTAGGTGACAAGGGGCCATAACACTCCAGAGAAGCATTACCAGCACCAGATAAGGACTAGAATAGAAATTGATGTGCTTAAAATACCATAGCAAATATTTTGCACTGCTGTTACCTGTGAGGGCACACCCTTAGACAGCCCTAGATGTAAGGCTCTTGGTATTGGAGTTATTGTCCCATTACCAAGGTAACTACCAACAACTGCTACATAGAAAACAAACAACCAATCACAAAAGAGGTCAACAAATAACAGCTGATAAGATTAAACCACAGCTGCTCAAACAAGCACATGGATGGGAAATCATTAAAACTAACAAAGTAGCTGACCTGTTGAGACACCTCTACCCAGGCTGCCCAGTGAATTGGACTGGTGAGAAAATTACATACAATTTAAAACATTAAAAGACATACTCTAAACACTAAATTTTCTTACATTTAATCCAGGGTTACTATGGGCTGGGTGGTGATTCGGTGATTGTTGCAACAACGCTGAACATTATCACAGCTCAATGACAAGCTATTACAAAAGGTGTTATTGTCTCACCTTGTGATGAGCTGCAACTTTCCATGGTCAAACGGCTTGGACCTGTATGCAATTAAAAAACAGGAAGAAGGGGGCGTAGGGCGGGTACGATATTTCTATTGAAAGCGTTCCCATTACCAATCTTTCCACAATTTTTCCCGGTCAACTCTACGGCCCAGCACAAGGCCTTGATGAAATTCTAAACGTGACAAAATAATTCCCCGCCAAGTCAGCAAAACTAGAGTGCACGGTAATACGCAACCGGGCGGGAACTAAACACCCTCAATGCCACCACTGCGACTCAAAAACACATTTATATTCAAAACAAAATCAAATATTCAACTACAATCCCTTAACAGAACTATCTCACTTACCATTATCTGGCGCCACAGAAGAAAATGAGCGTCGCGCATGCGCCGTTGGAATTTCCCCGCCATGGAGGAGTTTGAACCGTTCCCGGACCATAGCCTCGTCCCCAAGCGAGAAACAGGCGTGGACAGATTTTTAACAAAGTATAAGGAATGTGATGGAGGCGGTGTTATAATAGCGATACTGGATACTGGAATTGACCCGAGTGCCGCGGGACTTCAGGTCAGTCATGGTAATTCCATTAAACGCGCAGTTTTATGTGGTGTAAAATATTTCACAGAATACCACAAATGGTGAACCAAAAATTCTCGACCTGATTGATGCCAGTGGTAGTGGAGATGTAGACACTTCGCACACCTGCACGGGAAGCTCAGAATTTACCGGTGTTTCTGGGAGACAGCTGAAGGCAAGTAAACAGTATGCATACCAACATCATATGTTAAAGCAGCATGCCTCACAGATACCAAGCCATTGGGAGAACCCATCAGGAAAATGGCACATTGGAGTCAAGGCTGTATATGAGCTCTTTCCAAGTACTCTTGTAA
This sequence comes from Dysidea avara, assembly GCF_963678975.1. Classification (NCBI taxonomy): domain Eukaryota; kingdom Metazoa; phylum Porifera; class Demospongiae; order Dictyoceratida; family Dysideidae; genus Dysidea; species Dysidea avara. The sequence goes on from NC_089283.1 coordinate 21,733,119, forward strand.
ACCGGTTACAAGTGAGTTATTTTTTAAACCACATGTGTGGTATCAATGTTATACCAACTTCTTTATTTGAATGTTGACTTTGTGTCCTTATAGTCCTCCTACACAGAGAAGGAATGGAACCCAGTGCATCACCCTGCACTTGCTAATGCTAACAGAGAGCTAGCTGACTTTGATGCTAAGCATAGCAAGGAAAAATTGGTATGTGTCTATATACCTAGAATTTATGCTTAGTAGAGTTCTATATATTCATACATAAAATTTCTAACTCTTCATGTATATTGTTAAATTTCTACTGTGCTAAAATATGATAGCAATAAGACAATACATGGAGGGTATACTATCTAGAGTGCATACAAAAGAAGCACATGCTTTTTGCTGGAGAATTTATTGCATGCTGTGCCAGTTGTTGGTTGTAATCTAGTAAAAATTAAAATGCTTCCATATCCACTATATACATATGCTGAAGTGTCTTTAGTGAAGTGCAATGTGTCCATGTTTCATGGTGTCCTTTTTGAAAGGGTCCACCGTAGGAGTCCATGGCTTTGCATGTGAAGTCCTAAAGATTTAGTTGCTATGGCAAACAGTGCGGTTTTGACTTTGTAGTTTAATTGTGGTCTCATTACTAGTCAGCTGTTCTGACCAACACACTTGACTCTCAGACACTTTTATGGTTGTATTTCCTTGTACATGGCAGACACTGGCTGAACGACTTCAGAGAGAGGAGCTGCAGTCTCGTTGCGACCTTCTTTCCAGCCCTGGTAACAAGGCGACAAATCCTGGACCAGTGTTTGACTGTGTAGTATTCCATGATGGAGAGACCTGGAGGTGGGTACTTCCTCAAATGTATTTACTGTATGTAATTCCTGAAGCAGTTTCAATTTTCGTGATTTTGTGAGCTGAACAAAACTGTAAAGTGTGTGAAAGTGGTGGTGGTTATATTTCAGGTATAAAAAGTCCGTGAATTTGTTTCTAAGCATACGATGTTTCCATATTTGCAATCATATACACACAATAAGCTGATACTCACTGGTTCCAGAACTTGTGTTCAATTAATGAGAATCTTAATTTAAAGGTGTATAATGAAGGTTATTGTTATTGTTATTTACTGTGTAGAACTCAAAAAACAGATAATTATACATAAATCAGTTAAGGGAAGAGGTGCAAGGATAAAGTTTTATTGGTGCCACAACCATTACCATATTAAGATGTATTCTGGATTAAAGTGGTGTCAGATTAGAGAGATTTCGCTGTTAAAACTTTTAATGGTGCCGTTAGGGAAGAATGTACTTGGACAATTTCCTTAAACAACCAAGTAACTGACCTTTGTGATATAGCTATGCAGTATTTTCAGGGTCACCTGTAGGTGTACTGTGTTGTGAATAATAGTCATTATAGAACTATCCTGAAATCAGTCCATATAAGGATATAATATTGGTATTCGAAGAATTAGTTTGCTTAAGCTACAGTGTATATATATATATGGGGGATTGTTTGATCTGTGGCTTCTGGTTAACTGTTGTTGTCTGTAATATAGTCCTGTCTATATTTGGCAGCAGCAATCCTTTTGATCAATGGCAGAATATATCAGACCTGAGCAAACTGTACACTTCTGTGCTCAGAAGAAGTTGGGTAATATGTATGGTTCTTGCTTGTCACATATATAGACACAAAAAGGTTTCATCTGCCATAGTCTTGCCTGCCCAATTGAACATGTACTAGGCCACCTTTAGGTGCTATTAAATGTTGATAAATTTTCTTGCGGAAACTGTACAATGTCTCAAAGGTGAAGATGTTTGTACTTGAAGTCCTTACCCATTATGTGAGACATGGATGAGTAGTTCCCCAATAAGAGAAATTTATTTTCTGTACTCTATCAGGCCAAGAAAGGTAACTGGCTTAGGTACTGGTGTGTTAAGAATGTACCATAACAAGGTGTGTAATTGATTCTAATATAGGCTTCACTGTAAACATGCCTTGGTGTGCTAACGGTAAACCCAATTCAATATCAAGAGAATTGCAACACTTGTGCAGTTATTGTGAACACAAAAATTAAATAAGCAATAGCAAGAGTATATACCTCCCACATTATATACTCTTGGCAATAGGTATGTATCTGTGTCTTGGACAAAGAAACTGGGTAGTGTGTGTGTGAAACTATTAGGGGCTTTGGAAGAACTACTGGTTCTAAAATGATGTTCTATATGGGTGGCTGCTAAAGGCAGGTCCTTCTCTGTGTGTTTGTGCACATGAGTACGTGCTTGTGGGTACGTGCTTGTGCGTACATGTGACCGTGTGTGTGTGTGTGTGTGCTTAGCATGTACAATACCATGTATATACACTCAATGCATGCCACACTAGATGCTTTCCACAGTACATACTATCATAGTTTCATTTTCCACCTCAGAGCTGCTATAGACACAACAGAGACTGGAGACTTTTCATCAGCTACTCTCCTTGCTCCATACATTTACACCCACCAGTTTGCAAGATTTGGAGAAGATGGTATGAAACATTTCACATGTGTGGAATATAGGGAGCCTGAGGTGTACTGGCTGCCCAGTACCTTTCTACCTGCATTGTTCCAAATTTTATGTTTCAGCGATTGTTGTCAAATATTTTGTCCTTATTTGGAGAGTGATCAATTAGGAAAGGTCTACTACTAATTATAGGTTGTGGTGCTGTCATGACAACTATTGTGCTAGAAATGAAAATTCCATAGCTGCCTATCTGTTGAAACTGTACAATAAAATTTGTCAAAAAAATGGACACAAAGAGTTGTACGTATAGCATCTTGTGTCTGATGGATGGTTGATTTTTGTGTCCCACTATTCAGATCAGATGAGCTACTCAATTAACGTTTACAATAATGGGAACATCCTCAGCATAGTAACCAATGGTGGTTCCCATGGTACCCACGTGGCTTGCATTGCTGCTGCCAACTTCCCTGACAACCCGGAGAAGAATGGCATGGCCCCAGGAGCACAAATTGTTGGGATTAAAATCGGAGACACGAGGCTATCTACAATGGAAACTGCTCCTTCTCTTATCAGAGCTGTAAGTGTATTTAAGTAGTTAGCATTGGTATTTCTCAGTTACATATATCTGAAAGTGAATACCCAGCCCAATGTTAAAATGCTTTGGGAAGACTTTTGTTTTGTAAGACTTCCTGCCATGCAGTATTCGACAATTTCTGTCACACAGTAAAATTAGTTTTACCTGTTTTGGAAAATCTTGACTACTATAAGTACGTAGGCAGGTGGTTGCATTAAGCAACTAGGTGAATCATTGTGCCTAAGAGAGGTTCCTTTGTAACTTCTCTTCTCTGTCTTTGTTCAGGCTAGTGAAGCAGCTAGAGCTAAGGTGGATGTGGTGAACTTCAGCTATGGAGAGGCTTGTCACTGGGTTGACAGGGGGTGAGACCACAAGCACCATACTGTAACTACCATAATTTTGGACACAATGTGTTTAAAACACAGAAACTTTGAAAAGGAAACCCTGAAACGTGGACACCTTGATAATCAGGACACTTGTCCATGGTTCCATTTGTATTAGTGTACACACATTTAGACCCCTGAAATCAGAACACCTCACTAATAAGACACATTGTCCTTGATAGTCAGGATGCTTGTTCATGGTCCAATTGTATTAGTGTGCTCACAATTATCCCACTGAGAGGTAATAGGGATCCCACACTAAATTCTACTGTACAAGAGGAGGCATTCGCCATATCTATGCGACACCAGCCCCATTTATCTCTTGAAAACCTCTTTAAATTTAAGGACTTAATTGAGTGAACCACAAGTATAGCTTACATTTTGAAACAGGGACCAAGATACCAAACAACCTGTTGTTAAAAAGAGGTTCTGTTGTTGAGTGTCCGGTTTGCGAAGTAAAGTTGTTATACATGTTTTCAATGCCTTAGGGACTTTGTGTGGGTAATCCCTTTGGGCAAGAATGAACATGCTTTAGAATATTTGGTTTTGTGTGAACATTCTTTGTGGTTGTGGTTTTATTATATATGTAACTAACTCGACTGATGTCTAGAAGCAGTTGAATGTGTGTGTGTGTGTGTGTGTGGGATATCCACCAAGTTGTTTTATTATCTCCACAACAATGCCATATGCTTATGAAATTTGTACTCAATTATTTTACAAGCAAAAATGAATGATGAAGCCTGCTTTGTATGAACTCACTAAATCTTACATATAAGTGTGTGTGCATGCGTACTGTGCGTGCATGTGTGTGTGATTTATTTCACTGGTTTTGTTCAAATCATACTGTTCTAGGATATAAGACATGGTACAGCCTCCTACAGAGTGTTATATATCCCACTAGGATTTGTCGGTATTGACCTAGGTATTAACTGGGGAAGCAAATATCCAAGGATGAGGTTCAGGTAGGACATCAGGTGCCCGCACATCACCCACTTTTTCTGGTGGCTTTATGAATTGCCTGCACACACACAGTAAGACCTTCAGCTGCTGTAAACACTTGTATAGGTACTAGACTGGACTATCTATGTACTACTCAGATGCTAATTAAGGTCTCCATTAATATAACTAGATGGACTGTTTCCCTGGTTAATGCCTGGCCCCCATTAAACTTTTGGGTGCACACACACACACACACACACACACACACACACACACACACACACACACGCACACACACACACAACACACACACACACCACACAAACACACACTACACGTATACATACCACAGGTTGTGTACATAATTTTACTTTAGTGCACACACGGTATGATATGGATTTCTTTTAATATGCCAGGAAGATTATTGAACAGTTCCAGTTACTTATTGAGAAGCACAATATAACATTTGTATCCAGTGCTGGTAACAATGGACCCTGCCTGTCAACTATTGGATGTCCTGGAGCAAATGTCTCTTCTATCATTGGTGGGTAAGAGGTTGCCATGGTGATGTGTTATTGCTTGTTGTCATGGTGATAGTGACGGACTCCTTAACCATGACAGTGTTGTGTAGGAAGTTGATCACATGTCATCAACTTGATAGACATAAATGGCTTCTCAGTGTGTATGGTGCAAACTTTAAATGCTATATAGCAAGAAATTTGTTGGGCAGAAACTCTAGTTGCTGTGGCTGGAGAAAAAGCTTGCCGAATGTTGTTTAGCTGAACGGTGTTGTATTGGATGGAAACATTTGACAGATTTTAGCTTGGTCAAATACTACTTGTTTGCTACGTACATTCTCCATTCATTCCTGTATATGCACTCATATGCAGTCTAACTGGTGAGGAAAGTTTGGTGGATTGGTGAAATTTAGTGTACTTGTCAAATTAAAGTACCGCCAATATCTTTTTCACTCCAACGTGCTTCATGACTAGTAGCCTACTCAGCAAGTTAACGGTCTGCCAGTATGATTATGTAGTAAAATCTCCTAATATAATTCCTGCCAATCAAACCACATAACACCATTTGCAATGTGTGTATGGCTATGGCTTAACTTTCAGTCTGTTAGTTTATTGTAAACCGAATGAAATTGAATAATGAATGATGGTGGATAAAACCTGAATAATGATGGTCTCAGGGTGTCCGGAACAGAGGATCCTAAGGGGGCTGTAAACATATTTACTGAAATTTTGCATGTCGCATAATTTTCTTGTGCTAATGTTACCAGGAATTTATATTCTAAGGTATTGGTGCAGTGGTATCATCAGACATGATGACAGGAGAGTACTCCATGTTGAGAAAGAAGCCAAGTACTCACTACACTTGGTCTTCACGTGGACCAGTGTGAGTTGTGATGTAGTGTAGTGTGTGGTGACTAGCTTAATATATTGTATTGTTCACTGTACTACTGGCTGGAAGAAATGATTTTAATTCGTCTAACTTGAATAAACACCGTTGCATCATCTATATCACATTTACCGTACGATACAAAGATTTGGTGAGAGAAGATTTTGGCGTTTTAACTCTAGATAGAATTTGGCAGATAACATTTTGGCAAATTTATGGTTGCGTCATATTGCATTCTCTCTAAAAATTGGGCAAGTAAATTGAAGTCAATATACCAAATTCACCTAAATTTTCTCTACGTTAATCCATCCAGGCTGATGAAACGAAGGTTTTTCTTCTCTCAACACTTCCTGTTATGTAGTATCCTGAGTTGATGCCTTTGAATACATTACTGCACAGGACACCCTACTGTCCACTACAAAAATTAGGACACCTACATAATCCAGACACTTAGTTAAGGCTCCAAAGTATCCCTTAGTACATAAACTAACAAGGAAAACCAGGGTATGTTGATAATCAGGCCACTTTCAGTTGGTTCCAGTTTGTCCACATTTTGCAGGTTCCACCACGCCCTATGCAAACTTAATCCTAGTAGTGACTTCTGTATACACCCAATCATTCAACTATCTTGCTCCTTACAGTGTTGATGGACACTTGGGAGTGTCAGTGTGTGCTCCAGGTGGGGCCATCACTTCTGTACCAAGGTGGACATTGAAGAAGGAACAACTAATGAATGGAACATCGATGAGTTCCCCTAGTGCTTGTGGAGCAGTCGGTACGTGTTAGGACTTGTGTGATGGTGTCATATTTGCTGGTTTCTTCTTATAGCACTGCTGCAGTCAGCTCTCAAACACGATGGGATTGTCTACACTCCTGCCTTGTATGTATTTCATTGTAATTACCATTATTTCATTATAATTACCATAATTTTGAGGAGTAAAAATTTTACTCCTGCACTAACTATTCAGTACTCTATATTAGGTACCACTGTGATTTGTGATTACTCTTGAATTTATTTTTGAGATCAATCATGTACAAAAAAATTCCCTCTCAGTAATATTGTATTGTTTTTCATAGTAATTTCTAAATGTATTGTGGTCTTTAGGATAAAGAGATCACTTGAGAACACAGCAGTTCCACTACCTGGTGAGTTGATTCTGAAAATTGTATTGTTTCAGGTTTAGTGTACGTATGGTGACTGCTATTGTTATTTTCTTTAGCATTAGCAAGAAACTTGTTCCCATTGGTCTAGCCTATTGAGCTGTGAAATTAGTGTATACATGAACTCAAAAATAGTTGTCATCATCACAACAAAAAACCAAACAATAAAAGCTGTATATGGTGCAGACTGGTGCATGATGTTTATCCTGCTACTAAAACTCTCTAATAGAGCAGTCACTAAGATATCAAACAGTATATTATTTAAGTAGGGATCCCCCCCCCAAATGATATGCGCTGCCTAAAATTCTGCCTTTAAAAATTCCTAGAAACATCTTATGCAACAAAAATCACCTTTATGGAATAATCAACATCAAATACAGCGTTAAAAACAAGAAAACACGTACAGACAGCCAGATATAGAATTTTTTTTAAATCACCAAAACTCGAATTTTTGTCTGCCTGCCTGCCTGCCTGCCTGCCTGCCTGCCTGCCTGCCTGCCTGCCTGCCTGCCTGCCTGCCTGCCTGCCTGCCTGCCTGCCTGCCTGCCTGCCTGCCTGCCTGCCTGCCTGCCTGCCTGCCTGCCTGCCTGCCTGCCTGCCTGCCTGCCTGCCTGCCTGCCTGCCTGCCTGCCTGCCTGCCTGCCTGCCTGCCTGCCTGCCTGCCTGCCTGCCTGCCTGCCTGCCTGCCTGCCTAATTGCAGTTGCAAGGCTGGAGGCCAAGTGAAGCAGTAACTATTTTTATGCCACAATAATAGATTCACCAGTGAGCTATGCCTTTTGGGGTTCCAACGAGTGTGTGCCCTCTGCGCCTTGTCTTTATTTTCAATCAAACTAGTCATCTTCTTGTAATGAAACTATATCAAGGCTTATCAACACTTTCCTTGAGCAGCATATTTACACTCCACAAACTTATTTAAGCACTTACGCTTTACACTCAGTAGATACCCGTAACTTCACGATGGGTTCAATTCCATGCCTATTAACACCAGCTTGGTTGATTTATAGCGATCGAGCACTGAGACCACACCTCTTAGTGGTCTATCATGATGACATACCCTGTTATTATTGGCCTAGCTGTATTCATAATGCTTGCACAAGAAATAGTGGCACACTCCCTGGTTGAAAGGCTGACTTGAGATACTCTAATACAGCAGTCATCCTAACAGAACAGTCACACGTGCATAGCAAGAAACCAAACAAACTAGTATTTTCATTCAAAAATGAAGTAGGGATCCAAGCAATGAAAAGTAGTGAAACAAGAGGTGAATGATGGTACTATAGCATAGCTCAGTGGGATACTTTGGCATTGAACAAAATGATTGTGATTTTTATAACAAGCCAATGTAGGGATTTTCCCACAGAGCTATGCTGTAATACCATCATTCATCTTGCTTCACTACTTTTTATCGCTTGGATCCCTACTTCATTTTTAGATTAATAATTTTCACTAGTACATTATACATACCATGTATTTTCAAAGGACAAGCTAATAGGTAGGGCAGTACTGATGCCACATTTTACATCTGATACCGATATCCAATATTTATTGTCTATTTCCAATACAGGTTTTCTAATAAACCAATATCATATACACAGCTGATACTTCAAAGTTGAACCGATATGCATTACATCATAGAGTATGTAGCATGGTCACTATGGCTATGTTAAATTTACTATAATTCATATGTTTTTCAAGAAGTAATCCTTGTACTTATAATTGTTCACAAAAGGTTTTATCCAAACTTGTCAGTTTTTGTCAGTGCAAATTACAGAACGAAAATATATCGACCACCTAAAAACATGGTGCAAAATCCCTCACAAAAAGAAAACTAAAAAAAAAAAAAGAAAAAGGTTGCCCAACCTGGAATTTGAACTCAGGCCAACTCCTCAGTGACAGCTAGTTCACTTTGGCCAGTGAGATACTTTTCATAGTACTCATACTACCTTTAATAGTGCATATAACTTATCTGTAGTTGGCACATACATGGAAATATTTGTTGTGTTTCATTGGGTTTATAAGGTTCAGTCTTGTGGCTTGGACTTACAAGGAGAAGCACACTGTTGTCTACTAAAATATCACATGTGAATCTTTGCTTTATATTATAGTTTGGCCTTGGTATGTCAAACTGCTGGCTACATGTTGCACCTGTCCAAATTTTAGTGTTCTCTCTGAGCATTTTGTCATTCGATGCTGTATGTTTTATTAGAGCAGTTGAACAGAGTCCTGTATTAATGAATGGGCTGCATTTATTCAAACAAATTCAATTATTTGAACACATTTGTGAATGAGCTGGTACTGCTGTTTGGATACTGGAGCTACCAAAAGTACCAATGTGTCAAGTTGTTAGCACAACAAATACCAGTAGTGTTGCTAAGTTTACTGTCAAAACTCTCTAATAGAGCAGTCACTATATTGTGTACCTTACTGTGTGTTGTCACTGTGTTAGGTGGTGACAAGTTCTCCAGTGGTCATGGTGTGATTCAGATAGACAAGGCTTATGAGTACATCAAACAAAACTGGGAGAACAATTCTCCAGCCATGAATGTGAATTTTAAGGTGGGTGTGTAGTGTAGTGTGTGAACATGTATGTGTGTGTTTGTAGTGTGGTGTGTGTGTTGTGTTTGTGTGTGTGTTGTGTTTGTGTGTGTTGTGTTTGTGTGTGTGTTGTGTTTGTGTGTGTGTTGTGTTTGTGTGTGTAGATGTGTTGTTGTTTCCTTGAGCAAGGAACTTTACTCGCATTGCTCCAGTCTACCCCGTTGTTTAAATGGGGACCTGGTGGCCTGGTGTCAACTGGGGAAGTAGCCCACCCAGCTGTAACATCAATGGGAGCCTGGTGTAAACTGGGGAAGCAAATGGCAACTGTCCATGTCTCACACAGCAGGTAAAGGTCCAAGTGGGACTTCAGGTCCCCACACCTTCACCTGTGGGACATGGTACAGCCTCCTGTGGGTTACTAGTCCTGCCCCAGGCGGATTTACCAGTACTGACTCCTAGCACCTAAGTAGCACACAGGTGTGCCAGTGCTGGTTCACTGGGTAGGCATGACTGTACTAGCCCGGCAGTTGGAGGCTTTGCTTTGTAGATGCGTCCGTATGTGGTGCAGTGTGGTGTAGCAAGTGTGCATGTTTGTTGCAACATATTGTCTACTGTTTTTGTAACTAACTACTGTGATGTACATTATTTAGGTCACAGTCTTAACAGCTGGTAAGACATTACGAGGTGTGTACTTGAGGGAGGAACATGAAGTGGTTAAACCTTCCAACCATATCATTCAAGTGGAGCCTACCTTTCCAAAGGACACTGGTGTGTTTGTGTAGTGTGTGTGTATGCATGCATTTGTACATATATGTGAGTGTGTTGTATACATAGATATATGTTGCATGCACATACATACAGTGTCTGCCTGTTTGTCTCAACATGTTGGTGATCTGTTGTATAGTGTACATACATGATATGTGATGTATTGTCAGATCCATCACAGAAGCTTTCACTGGACCTCCATCTTGCTCTGATCAGCAGCGACAGTTGGTTACACACTCCTCAACATCTAGCACTTCATAACTGTGGTGGGTATGTTTGTACTACTGTAATTTGTTTCATTTTTCATGTAAAGAATGTCATGGTAAATGTAAAAGCATTTCTGTATGATTTTTTTTAAATGTTGAATTTTTGGTGATAGATAGTATGTGTCTACAAGTAGGATAGCTAGTTAACAGATGTCTAGTTACAAGAGACATAACCAGAAAATGGTAGTCACTGTGCGACTACTCTATTAGAGTTTCTCAATTGTTTGCTTGTTTGTAGTACTGGTGCCAAGTGACTGATACAGAGAAGTGAATATATTTCATCATGTTCTTTGGTGGTTGTTGTGTTTTTGTTAAAAGTTACAGTAATAGGTACACTAGTATTAAAGACAGCTAGCCATACAGTCAATGCTAGAAAGTGACCTTAAATTAAACAAAGACATGGCTATTAGCTATAGTAAAAGATTCAGGTAAAACATAAATTATTGATATGAAAAGGGTGAATTGTAGTGAATTGCTATATACCACACAGTGGGTTATGTGTGTAAGGTCCAAATTTTTTGTGAAGCAACCAAAGCATAAATTTCTGTGACTGCTTTTATAAAACACTCTGTAACTATGTATCTCTATATGGAATACGTTAGAATCAAGTTTGGCAACACTTGAAAATATTATCGGCCATATTTCATGACTTATGTTCCAATTTACAAATTTTACAAAAACTCAGACCTCACACACATAACCCATGGGAATGCTTGTATATATGTGTTGTTGTTTTTCAGCTCGTCAGTTTGCTATCAAAGTGGACCCTACTGGGTTACTACCTGGTGCTCACTATGCTGAAGTTTGTGCTGTGGATGTCTCCAAGTGTTTCCAGGGGGCATTATTTAGAGTACCAGTAACTGTCATCATTCCTTCACAGTCAGCTTCTACCAAATATGGTTGTTGTGTATGACTGTGTTGTCTAGGATGTCCCAGCAAGATCCCACTGTGTTTGTGAATGAGGACATTGATTTCCAGAAGAAAGGAACTCGTAGGTTCTTTCTTCATGTCCCACTGGAGGCAACATGGGCAGGTAAGGTAGAAGTGGGAGATTTCAGGTGCACAATGATGTATTATTTAAACAAGTAAAATTATCTATATAGCATAAGCAAGCATGTACCAATACACTGCAGATTTCACATTCTATTTAGTACAATAGTTCTGTTTCTGTAAAATTGTACGTTTTTACAGCTAGATGCGAGTAAATAAAAATGAGGATTTCTGGATAGCAGAAAATGTAGTACGAATAGTGATCAATTAAATTTGGCAGATCAGCAGATTTTCAAATCTTATTATTTAGTGCCATATGTTGCTGGATTTATGATGAATTCTCATCAAAGATGTATTTTAATTTTTCAAAATTTGGTGTGCTATATATGTATGGAGAGTGGTGCAAAAAATGGCTCACTTTCATCTGTGAAAATGACATATAGTGGTCCCTCTATTTGGTCATCAATTATCCGAACTTTCTGTTCTCCAAACTGTATTGTTCTATTAGGGTATTTTGTCTAAAATGTGTGTTCTATTAGAGTAATTGAGCTCTCTATAAATGAATGTGCTTCTATTATCTGAACTTTTCAATTATCTGAACACGCTCAGGGCCAATTTGGACAATAGAGGGACCACTGTAGCTTGAAAATGTACAGTAGGGGTGATACTCTTTCTGGTCACTTGTATACTGCCCTCAGGAGAAAATTTTGTGGCGTCAATTGATATTCCAGTTTTTGCCAATAGTAAGTAAAGCACACAGTTCCACTATATGACTACCCATGATTGCAAATTGCATAGACTGGACAGTTTGCAAATGTTTTTAAAATAAAATACAAAAATACGTTTAAATGTAAAAGATACTGCCAGTGGCCTACTCAGTGAGTACTGTTTACCCGTATTAATTGAGCATACCGTATTACACAAATGGGCACAACAGAAATCAAGGTACAGTTCTGTCGTATTGTTTCACACTCCGGATATTCCAAGCATAATCGTAGTATTTCAATACTTTGTTTTCATCCCACTCAGCACATTCCTTATTCCCATCATGCGCTATGCCATCATCACCAGATCCTTTAAATCTTACCCATAGCTGGTAGCCCTTTGTTAATGCGTCGTTTATGTAATCAGCTTTGTGGGATCCATTAATGCAGTATTCGTTGATTCTATCAATGAAATTTCCTTTCTTGCCTCTGCATGTACAACCAACGTAGACGACAAATTCACCTTTATAATCTATGCCTGTACCCGAGGAACGCGCTTTCCATTCGTATATTCCACAAGAAAATTCATCTCTTTCATCTTCAAACTCTCGTTGGAGAGCGGCTTTAGTGATCTTGTAGCCTGGTCGGTCCTGGTATTCTTCAGTCTTGCGTGCTCTAAAATCTACGTGGTACCGTGGAGTCATAGCGAGTACCCAGTCAGACCAACATGATTCCCACGCGTCAAACAGAGAATTATTACACAGTACTTTTTCTCTGGTTTTTCGTTTGATCTCTGTCGGAGCGTCCCTGGTAGACTCTGCCATCATAGATAATATACGAACATGGATTGGAAACGCCCGTATTATTTACGTAGTGACGTCATAGACCATCCTCGTTACGGTGCGCGAAAAGTTTACAGTCGTTACAGGTGGAACATTTTGCATTTCTTGTAAGCTACAAATACGTGTTTGTTGGTTACAGCTGGGTTACAAAGCACCTACACTAATTGGAGGCTGGACTGGTTATGGATACTGGCGAGTAGCAAACAACAGCGTAACAGATGCAAGTTGAAAGGTGAAGTATAGTGTTTCATAACGGTTGGGCAAATTTCCTGAAGAAATAAAAAGTGCAGCATCGTTTGTTTTCTGTTCCTAACTTCACTTATAGCAGGCAGAGTGGCTTTAGCTAACCGGGTATCCAATGTTTCACTGTATACTCGGACTGTTTGGATAAAACGACAGAAAACAGGCGCTACTTTGGGCAATTGTTTTACCCAAGCCGAACAAGTCTTTGGCTAAAAATTCCTTTCAGTTTATCAAACATTTATTTGATTGTGGCGTAGAGGCTATGTCAAGATAGCTGGTAAAGATCCTTCTGAAATATTTGCTAACGCGTACCTGCCAGTATCCACCTGCCGCCAATGATATTCCCTCCAATGTCCACAGACAAGCTGTGTTCATGTTCAGTACAAAACGCTACACAATAAACAATGTAAAAGGAATGTCCACGCCTTGAAACTAGCCTTCAAACAAGCGAGAGAAAGCCAAACAGCCACCTAGTACATTTCAACAAATTTCCCAATGTATTGGCGCACCGTAACTAGGATAGGTAAATAATTTAACGGGCGTTTCCAATCCATGTTCGTATATTATCTATGCTGCCATACCACTGTATTATGGCGCGAAAATTGCACGTAAGGGCATAGATACTAAATACATAATGGATTGGAAACGCAATATATTTTTACGGTAATGGGCTCGATACGGTCACGTAATATGTTAGTGACAGCTGAGAATGGCAAGTGGGCTGGTCAGAGGGGCTTTTTCTTTCGTTATTAAGGATGGAACGTTTACTGGCACCAGTGAACGGAGCAAGACCTTCATGAAGCGAACTTGTTAATTAGCACAGTTGCTGAAGATAATTTTGCCGTTCCTTTCGACCACTTCGCAAGAAAGTTGCTGGCACTTCTAGAATCCTTGGTAGGCGGTTGCTGCAGCGTAGTTCGAAGTGAATGTGCTGTTATACAAAGAGAGAAGCTGTGGATTTCCTATCACCAGAAGCGCACAAGTGAAGTTGTCGTGATATGGGAAGACTTGTTCGACGCAATTCATTTTTTTTTCCCGGGCTGGATGGACTACCCTTGCCTACCACCCCCAGCACAAAGAAAGCACGTGCTGGACAACTGAATAAAAAGGACCAGATTGCTGAAAGTTTAAAAGTCCCTGTGCTCATCAATGCGGCCCATCTCAGGAGAGGCATCAGAGGAGCGATGCGAGTTGGACCTACTTCCACGTATGCACATTGTAGCTGACCGAAATTCATCAACGTCTGGACCCCTTGGTGTATCAAGCCGTGACACAGAAGTTATTCGAAGACATACGGTACCGCCCAAGCGCAACGTCGCACTTGCTCGCACACACCACTTTGCTTGAGATTTTAAAAATCGCTAATTAAGGGGCATGGCAACTGTTTCGCTTGTGATTCTTGTGAACGAAGCAGCTGCCACGTTGTCGCGCGAGCAAAACAGTTGCCACGCCCCTTAATTAGCGATTTTAAAAATCTCGAGCAAAGTTGCATGTGAGAGCGAGTGCAACGTTGCGCTTGGGCGGTACCGTAATAATGCGCCTATCAATGTAATGCCCGACTACCACTGATACGGGCTGAGGGTGGGGAAAGGTCGGGGATGGTGGGGGAATTGATCGCTAAATTTCCCCGACAGTGGGGATTTGTCTTCGCTAAAGAAATTCACTCAGACAGCGAAGATGTGTGCTTTCAGTTTAGGAAAGAGAGTCGGGTGCTAGCTATTACATTTATACTAGAATCCACTCGAACGAACTCATCACTATACCAACGCCACACGACCGCACAAATCCCTGCCTAGCTCCAGTATCCCCGGGGTCTGCAGGCCGAGACTTGGTCAGGGTTTGTATCGCCAGTACTCCCCCAGTATGTGGGGAATTGTAATTTTCAGAAATGCAAATCCTCACCTTCCCCTACCTCAGCCCGTATTAGTGGTAGTCGGGGATTACATTGATAGGTGCATAACTAGAATTGAAGGGCTCCGGTCAAAAAGGGCGCTTAAACGCTTTCAGTATATTTCGAGAAAACGGAGTTTAAAAAATGGCTGTACAATACGGACTACCTTTAAAGCTCCGGTCAACAAGGGCGTCTTTGTAAGAAATGTCCTTTTCCAGCCATACCTCCTTCGTTTTTAGTCCTTTATGTGTAATTAGTTGTCCCCGAGGTTTCTCTTATGTTTCTTCAGCACGAAACCATGTTATACTTAGCTACTTCGTCAGTTTGCCACCATGCATCCCATTTCAGAACGAAGTACCTATGGATTACCCGTGTGGTGTATGCGCTCGAGAGGTTCAGCCCGACGGTGAAGCCATCCAGTGTGAGGTCGATTGTATGTTGTGGTTTCATAAAAGCTGCCTAAACCTATCTGAAAAAGTATGAAGAGCTAAGTACGTCTGATTGTGTTTGGCAGTGCCCAGGATGTAAGAAAGGTCTGCCTGAGTTCAATAGTAAGGATGCTGTAGACGTATTCCATTTCGATTTCCAACAAAATTTACCCTCCAAAGCTATCTGTTGGTAAACAATTTTACTTGCGATTGCTTTGGACCTACTTATTTGGAATCTATTCTGCATCCACCAAGATTACTGCAGCCTTCATGTGGCATGAACTGCTAGCTAGGAGGGGCTGCAACAATGTGATTTCTTGCCTTTTTAGATTCATTTTCCACACATCCTTGGGTCGTACAGGTGCAAAGTGGAGTATTTGGTGGGCTGACAATTGCCCTGGTCAAAATAAGAATAACTATGTGATGTGGTTTTTTCAAGAGATGATCCGACGCAAGGTATACTCCAGAATAGATTACAAATTTTTGATTCCTGGCCACACTTATGGCTTGACTGACCAGGCATTTGGTGTGATAGAACGCCTTGCATCCAAAGTAGAAGCTGTCTATATACCACAACAATGGTATGAACATGTTGGTAATGCTAGTAGCCATATTCAAGTTGTCGAAATGAAACAGTCATTCTTTTGTGACTTTTGTCAATATCTTGGGAAAATATACACAGAGAGAAGTAAAGATGAAGATAAGAAAAGTTTGGATTTCCAAAGGGTGGTTTGGTTTAATTTTGGAAAAGGTGAAAAGCTGATTAATAATGAATTAGTAATGGTTGACCATCCTCGAAAAGTTTGGGTACGTTGTACCTATGATGTTAGAGAAACCCCACGTGTGGTGTACTATTTTAAGAAGAATAATCGGCTAGAACTAGATGAGTCTCCCCCTCTCCTGTACTCGCAATATCCTATCCCCATCAAAAAGGCTAAAGCAGAAGACCTTCAGAAACTGGTTCAACAGTATGTTCCTTGTGAGTACCGATCTTTCTATGCTGAATTGCCACAAAGCAAAGATGACCCCAGTTCAGATGATGAAGATACAGGATGAACATAACATCAAGTTTAACTTCTCTAATGATTTGTTGTTCCTTATAATTAATTAGCTAACAGGTTTTTTAAATTTCTTATAGAATTTGTATCAACATTCATGAAATCTTTTAACAATCAATACAAATGAACGCATACATGAAGCTGAACTGTGCATGCTACTTAACACTTGTCCCAAGTTTCTATGCTAAGTTGTCTATCATGACAAAAGGCGTGGTAACCTTCCTCAGCCAACTCTTGATGTGCTTGTAGTGCTTCTAGGATTGATTGCTTTTCTGACTCTGGGGCTGTTTCAGCTTGTACCATCAAACCATCACAAGTACTACATGTATCTGTTCTTGGATAACCGAAGTGGATACTAAATTCATTTACAAAAATGTCATGATATAAATGTTCTGAAACAAGAGGCTTTCTCAATTTTGGAGTTGGCTTATGAGCTATTACACACTTCTTGTGTTCTTCTTGGAGCTTGATATACTCAGGATCATGCTTTTCCAAAAATTGGTGGTACAACCTGGCTATTGAAAGATCAGGGGAAAGATAAACCCGTTGTGGATTATCTTTCCTAGAATAATGGCTTTGTCTCGTAGGTAGAAACTTAATGTGATCTCGTATCAACTCCTTTAGTTCACTATCAACTGCAAGATGATTGTCATGCTTGCCACGTTCATCTAATTCTATCCCGCCTTTCTCTATCTTTTTCCGCAGCACCTGCAACCTTTTAGGGCCAAAACCATAAACAAGGCAGAATGCTTTCTGGCAAACACGAGCATTACTGCCCATGTCGTTCAGTAAAGTATAGCAGAAACTAAAAGAGCTTTGCTCAGCTGGTGGCCTTCCAATTCGCTTTCCTGAAGGATTATCCTTCCTTGGATGGCCGCTTGTTTTTACTGTCACACGATGGTGAAGCAAACCATTTGAGTATATATTTTGCTCGCCATAAGATAGAGCTTGAAAATCATTCCTTAACTTGGTCATGTGTGACACACTAAAATCCTGTAAACAGTTTTTCTTGCAGCATTTTACTCTAGGTGTCAACTCAACTAATGGTGCATTCTTTTGCGGACCTAGTTTCTTTACGTGCTTCACTTTCCAGTTCAACGGATCACGCTTTCGTTTCCTCGAGGTCTTCGTTGTCCTCGTCGTTGCCTCAGTAGATTGCTGATCTTCACTTTCCATAGGCACCTCAACCTCCTCCACTAAATCACTTTCCTTCGTTGGTAAATATAGTAAACTGAACGGTTCCGAGGTCTTTTCTACTTGCTTTTGATGCTTCCTTGCAAGCCGCCATTTTGTGTGCGCAACCTAAAATAAGCGCGCATAATTTTTAGTAACGAAGTTATGGTTACATGCACACTAAAATAATTCTAGTAGTTGCTATCTACCCGCATATCTACCGGTACTCGTACTGTACCCGAAAGTAGCGTTATAGGGTCACCTAAACTTTATGGTAAGGTTTTTTAGTGGTTGCGTTTTAAGTATCCTTATTCTCATATAGGTCGAAGTTTTACTAAAGATAGTTGTATTTTCCAAAACTTTAGGCTATGGTGAATACTCTGATATAGTTTTCTAGGTTTTGGCAGAAAGGCATTTAATCACTATTTTTGACCGGAGCCCTTCAGTTCTTCACCTGTACTTGAGGAACGCGCTTTCCATTCATATATTCCACAAGAAAATTCGTCTTTCATCTTTATAAATTTTTGTTGGAGAGCGGCTTTAGTGATCTTGTAGCCTGGTCGGTCCTGGTATTCTTCAGTCTCGCGTGCTCTAAAATCTACTTGGTTCCATGGAGTCATAGCGAGTACCCAGCCAGACCAACATGATTCCCACGTGACAAACAGAGAATTATTGCACGGTACCTTTTCTCTGGTTTTGCGTGTGACTTCTATCGGAGCGTTCCTGGTAGACCTTGCCATACCACTGTATTATGGTGCGAAAATCGCATGCGAGGGAGGAAAGCGTTTTAAGCGCTACTTGGAAAATATTCATTATTTAATTTCGTAGCGCTTATAGTCCGGCGTTGTTGCATTTGCCGTTTTAAAACCATTCACGGTTCTCCAGATCTGCACGAGGACTCAAGATTAAACCATGATGAATAAGACTCTTGTATGGCTTCGTGTGACCTCAGTGCAGTGAGATTTCACAATTGCAGAAATTTATGCTGGAGGTCATTTTAAGATCAAGTCCACTTAATGTAGGGGGCAAACTGTTCCAAATTGCTAGTCTGGCGTAGACAGACCTTTTAAAAAATAAAAGGTCTGGTCTGCGTAGTATCGGGCACTCGTGCACAATTACGAGAATCCTGTAAAACCAATCAGATTGCAGCATTGATAATTAACGCATAATTCGCACGAAATTGTTTCATGAGTCCAACAATTCTGAACATGACTACCTCCCGTGGTAATATCAATACGTGCTCTAAAGCAGCAGCCAATTTTTTGGGGTACGCCAGCTTGAAACAGGAGCAGGCAACAGTTATTAATCAGTTTCTCTTTGGGAAAGATGTATTTGCTGTTCTGCCTACTGGATTTGGAAAAACACTGTGCTATGCGTGTTTGCCACTTGTTTTTGATGCTGTCCTTGGCACTGATCGCTCTATAGTAGTGGTGATTAGCCCTCTGGTATCCATTATGAAAGATCAGGTTAGACAATTGCATGGCAGGAAATGTGATAATACATTTTAATTACTAGACCGACACTTTTAACAAGAGAGGCTTAGCTGCAGCTTTTGTCAGTGGAGACCAAAACAGTGAAGTTGTACTTAAAGGAGTAAAAGCTGGAGCTTATAAACTAGTTTTCTTCACTCCAGAGATGTTGCTGTTAAATAAGCACTGGAGTTGTTTGCTTAAGTCGGGTGTTTATGCTTCAAATATATGTGCCTTAGTTATCGATGAGGCACATACTGTCAAGAAATGGTAAGAGACTTTTGTGTTGCACAGACAATTCCACCACCATAATAAATTATTTCTACTGTCCCGATCCCTCAAGTAATCCTGCTAGTTATGTGTCGAATAGTGCCTTTTGTATACAATGGTGAAGTGATATAAACAGGCATATACAAGAAGCATTCTCACCTTTGGTCAGTGGATTGTTGAAGCAGAGAGGAGAGTTTCCACATACCATCATTTATTGCCAACGTTTACCTGAGTGTGGCCGTATTTATCGACATTTGCGATATTGCCTTGGTAAGCAGTTTACTGAACCAGTGGATGCTCCAGATTTGCCTGAATTCAGGCTTGTGGATATGTTCCATAGTTCAGTGGATGTTGAAATAAAGGAGCACATTTTAAAGTCATTCACAAAGCCCTCACATCTGAGAGTTGTTATTGCTACTGTGGCTTCGGGATGGGTATTGATTGTAATGATGTTCACCAAGTGTTTCACGTTGGCCCACCTGAAGATATAGAATGCTACATTCAGGAAACTGGTCGGGCAGGCCGAGATGGTGACAAGTCACTTGCACTTTTAATGCTCATCAAAGAGATTAGAATGATCCACATTGATCCAAGCATGCGAAATTACATTACAAGCAGTACTTGCAGAAGGGACTGTCTTTTTCAAAATTTTGAAGGATACAACCCCATTAAAAGCACTCCTTGTCTGTGCTGTGATGCATGCAGTTTAGGCCAATGTGAAGAACTCCAACAATTTAGTATTTAAATATATACTCTGATGTGAATTTAGTCAACTCTTATTAAATAATATAAATTTCTGTTTTGTACTTCGCTTTTGTTTTACGTTTACTTAAACTGTTTTAATGATTTTCAAGGATAGTGGAACTAACCCCTCACACAGCGTATATTAAAGCCAGCATAATAAAGTAACCACAAACATCAAATTTTTGAAAAATCTATTAAAATTTGAAGCAAATAGCCTGACATAGCCAACCCTTCTAAAAAAATGGTCAGCTATGCCACACTAGACAACAGCCAGGGTAAAAGTTTAAGCACTAAAACAGTTGTTATATTAAATGAGGTTGGTTATTTTTCTTATAGTAACGACTTGTAAGATGATCTGTAACCCAAGAAAGTATCTCCGAGACTGGCTTCATATGTACAACACTGACAGGTTTGTCAAATGAAGGATGTTTCCGTCCCTGTATAACTTCAAATACTTTGTGCTCCTGTAACTCTTTGATTATTAATTCAAGCTCCTTCTTGTGCTTAGGCACGCCATGAGCCCCACTCAACGAACTAACTTTATTACTCTCATCAAACCTTGACAGTATTTCATTCATCACACCCAGTGCTTTGTTACATCGGACAATACCTTCAGCGCTTTTGTTTGAGTCCAGCCCTTGTATGGTTCCCTTTAAAACTTTATTGAGGTGCTCCAGGTGTTGATCAGAAGGTATATTCCTTCCTTTTACACCAGCAGTGTTGATAAATCCGCACCATATCAACTGCTGGGCCATTCTAGGTGGCAAATCAAAGTAATACTGACAAAGTAAGTTCAGGCTTTCATTTGCATAGTTACGACGTCCAGCATTGATGAAAAGTGGCAGGAGGTAACGGTAGTATAAGAGCACTCTACTGCCATCACCCTCCTTTATTGCATCTCTGAATAGCATGTACATACAGCCTATGCTCATCAGGTAGTTTGTGTAATCATGTACACGATCGCCACTTGAAGAAACTGCTGAGTTAAAGAAATGGTTGATGTATTTCTCCATGACACTTTTGCTCAACTGCTCCAACAAAGATTTTCGTTCAGTATCAATTTGTGTCCATGTATTTTCTGGGCAAGGAATGATGTCTTCGGATGGTTGACTATTCAGTGTTGCCATTCCAAATGTTTTCAATGCAGCACTCAATATGTGTCCTGTAATTGTTATGTTCAGAAAATTATTACAGGCATTGAAGCAGTGTTTTGGCAATTTCCCAACATTCTGCTGGTTGATTAGGTTTCGCATTTGATAAATAGTGCAGTGCTCTCCAGCAGAATCAGTATCATAAAAATATTTCCAAATAACCTGAGAAAACAAAAAAGGTAAAAAATAATAGTTATACATGACCAATAACCTCAACCAGGATGACTTCCGTGTGCCAGTCCTCTATTACAGGAATGAGTCCATCAAATCTCTTGGATGAAGTCACAGAGTTGGACTTTGCCTCTTGGGCACCTCTCACACGAGCAGCCGTCAATTGGTCACCACCAAACAACAGCGAGTGGAGCCTAGAAACTGGCTGTGAAACACTCTTTCCATTCCCAACATCCACTTCACGTTCATGTTCCACCACTGGCACAAACTGGTGAACATGGGACAATATCTTGATCATCTCATCCCCTTTGTTTTCATTGAAAAGCAGTACACCTAATGGGGTCTACAACAAAACCTTCTAATTTGTTTAACAAAAAAAGTGCACAATATGCTTACCACTTCAGACTTTTTACTCATGTCTTCATAGTATGGATGGTCAATGTGCCAGGAAACAACATCAGAAAAGGCGAAACGAAAATAAGGCATGTGTGACACTATGACCCGAGACACCAGAACAGCAAGATGATTAGTCAGCTGGTCATCACATTCTTTGGTTGGCAAGAGAAACTTCGCCATTTTGTCTGCACTATTCAAACAAGTGTCAGCCTTTTCACTAGAATAGTCACTAAAGTCAGTTCGATCACGCACAGCCATATAATGAAAATAGTGGACAGACTGATCTTTAGGGCTATCACTGTGACTGTACCAAGCCTTAACTGAGAAGTCAATGTTATCTCCAACCACTTGTAAGTCGTAATAACAGGAGATTCAAAACTGGTTGGTATAATATTTCAGCTGGCGGTTGTTGAGACAGAACCGCTGGAATCTGTAAATGTTGAGGTGATTCAGCAGGCAGTTGATGAGACGGAACCGCTGGAATCTGTAAACGTTGAGGTGATTCAACTGGCAGTTGATGAGACGGAACTGCTGGAATCTGTAAATGTTGAGGTGATTCAAATGGCAGTTGATGAGACGGAACCGCTGGAATCTGTAAACGTTGAGGTGATTCAGCTGGCAGTTGATGAGACAGAATCACTGGAATCTGTAAATGTTGAGGTGATTCAGCTACAGGGCAGGCAATTGCAGTTACCCAATCTTCAAGATTACTTTGTCTGTTCGATGGTGTTAATGGAGAAAAACATGGGGCAACAAGGCTGGGAGATTCTGAGCATGATGAGCTTTCAGTCGACCACTCAGAACTTTCTGAATCTGGGTATTCAGACTCTTCTTCATTTTCAGAATCAGTCAACTCACCTTCTGACATCAATGGTGAAACTGGTGGAGAGCTAAAGGATGACTCTGAATGAGTTGACGATTCATTAGAATTATCTGAGTCGGGATATTCCATCTCGATACATGGAACATGGGATAGCCCATCCTGTACTTGGTTATCAATCTATAGTAAACTATTAATGTTAGAACTTCAGCAAACACCACCATTAATACCTGTCCAGGAACATTCAACTCGCCAAGAAGTAAGCCTCTCCACTGAATAACCTTTCTATCAAACTTTAGTCCCACTTTTGAAATGATAGAATTTAGGGTTTGGTGAGATATGCAGACATTGATCTTCTGCAAGCGCTGAAACACCTAATACATGTACAAAAATATACAAGAAGGTATGATCTTATTTAATGACATACCTGTTTGCTTGAACGACCAGCATAAAGAATTAAAGCAACAATCTTTTGCACCAAGGACATCTTGTTATAGTGGTACTTTAAAAGCATGGCTATACACATCCCAATGGTAGATTCTCGGTTAGAGCGATTTTTTTTGGTTTGTGTGCAAGCATTCAAAAAATAAAGCAAGGTGGGTGCATGGGTTCGGATTTCTGTAAGCAAACTGTCCCAGCAAAAATCTTCCAATATTTCAGGAGCTTCTTGTTTAAGAACAGAATTGGTTTTTTCAGCACACATCTTGTGCATCTCAGAACGAATGTTTCTAGACAAGATAGTCATAATGTAACATCGTATAGTGTGATCATTCAAGCATTCCCGGGCTATTGTCAGTTTACTTGGCCTAGCAACGGCCTTGCCTATGGCTTTCCTGGAGGGTGTTAAGATATGATTCCGAAACTTATTACGACGATACCTTATTTGAACCTGAAACATCAAACAAAGAGGGCTTACAATTAGATAATATCAGCTTATTTTCTAACCTTGACTACTGGTGACTGCCCTTCTTGCCAATCTGATAATCTGGGTCGTTTAGGTATAGGTGGAGCATCACAGGTACCAGGAACGGTAGCAAGGGGAGCATTATGTGGAACATACGCATCTGCTGCTTTAGCAATTCCAGTTGTAAGAGTCTGCCACAACTTGGATGCTCTTTCAAACGTGTTGAAGCACTTTCGGCACATTTTCCCAACGTTTACAGCCATCGACTGGGCAGTTACTGAAGCTGAGCGGGTGTTTAGCTCTTCCCTCATTAGCAAACTCCAAACAGGTAAAATGTGCCGTGATGATGGTGTCTGAATCAACCGGTTTCCTTTTTGATTCGTTATATTGCTGCCACATCCTAAACAGAAAATGATTGTATTAGAAGCCATAATTGATACATTACTGATAACGTGAAACACATACAATACGATACAAGACATGATGTAATACCGTAAATCAGGTGCACGAGTGCCCGATGCTACGCAGACCAGACCCTTTATTTTTTTAAAGGTCTGTCTACACCAGACTAGCAAATTGCTGCTCCACAATATTATGAACTCTTGACCGTATGGTATGTTACAAGTACACAAAATTTGGAATTTTCAACTGGAGTAGGGACCATAGCACGTTGATAAAAAATACTGAAACAAGCTGGAAAATATTAAATCACTAAAAAGTGTTATATTCCTACTGTGCTCTTCCTTACAGTATCTTGAGCACAGTAGAGATATAACACTTCTTATTGTTTTACTGTGATTTAATGCCGTGCACTACTCCAGCTTGTTTCAGTAGTATTGTCTTTACTCTATTTGAAAATTCCGATTTTTTTTTTTTGTGTACTTGTTTGTTAACTTTTCTTATTATAACTGGTGAACCCACGCATACTGCATCAAAAGAAAGAAATGGTGCTGCGCGCCCCAGCTACCAATTGTTGTCGGAAAAATGAAGTATCCATTATACGTCGTTGTCAGCTATGTTCAACCCATTACACAGCAGTACAAATCAAGAACTATTCGAAAAGCACGTCTGCAATCAAAGTAGCCACTATAGATGATTTCCGTTAACAAAGAGAAGCCATATAGCATCTCATTCTACCGCCACAAAGGAGGACACTGGTAAGTAATGGTGTGAACTGGTATGCAAATAACTAGTTAACCAGTGTTGTCTCAAGGTCAGCCAATTAACTGGTTAAGAAGCCTTTAAACTGGTTTGCCCACCCACTTGGTAAACCCTGCTGACAAGTGTTAACATCACAACATAACCTCAAAGTATGTGTAAATATGTGATTGTAAAAACTGTTATTGTAAGACAGTATGTTGATGGTCACTTTGGTACCATAGCAATTAACTAGTGACAAAAATTTTGTAGGTGTACAGCAAGTCCATGACCATCCTGTGGTATTGTACATACTGCGGTATGCCAAAAGGCACATGTCCGGCTGAAGTGACGTCGAACAGTAAAAAAATCAAACCCGTCGCCTTAGCTGTTACGCTTGTCTGAAGGCATCAGTCAGTCAGTTACTTAGTCAATAGAAATTCTGTTTAAAAATAAAATAATAAATTCGTAGCAACTTGTTGAAAGCGTATTGGGTTGATCTGAAGGCTTGTTTGGGTTTTATCTAACAAATACTGCTTCATCATCGTCATGGAAAAGTGAGGCTCGTTTTTAGGTGATGCTTTTTTTATGGACCACGCCCACACCTCTGTGGTCCTTACTGTACAGTACTATCATACCATATGATATTTCCACATCCTACAACATATTGTTTAATTAGCAGAGCCCACAAGGGGCACAAGTACTAATGCGCAAAAAGATGATTTCATAAAAACTTTCAATAGTTGGACTGTTAATATCTGATTAAATTCTGGAGCTGTTCTTGTGAAGAAAGAGTATTTAGTTGTCAGGGCTTGCTGTGAGTGGGTGAGTAGAGAATCTATGGTTATAGATACCACTGAGGTATCAGTGCTCACTGGAATGTCACTGGGTTAGTGCTTACTGTGAGTGAGTCAGTTGTCAGTTTGTTGTGAGTAAGGTATTGGTACACAAATTTGGCTGGAATCTAACCTAACTTGTAAGCAAGTTGCTACTTCTAATAATCAGGCACCATGCAGCTACCTATAGCCTCAACAATGTTTAAATTATTGTCACATACTATATAATTATTTGTGTATCGTATTTCGTATAATTATGTTGCTATACACTGCTAAGTAAGTGCTGTATTTTCTATATAGTTTGCCTATCATGCTTTTCCCCATAAATTTCTCGACAAAGCCACAAGGCCATCCTACATTTTTGTAGTCTGGTGGCACCTGACCAGGGTCTGGTGAACATAGCATATATACAGAGTTGTGTTTTAGAAACCTTTCACCTTGTTGATTACATCATTTTTTAAAAAGCCTTTTAATATAACCCTTAGCATTTGAAGAAGCCATTTCATCTCAACATGAATAGGACGTAAACAAATCAAATCTTAAAGGGATTCTTTGTTCTGATTGGCTGGTCATTTATCCAACTGGCTGCACAACTCAGTATACTTCACCAATGTATGGTCTTTATGTAAAGGGTCAGGTGCCGTAAGACGGAAAATACATTTTCGTTTACATAAGTATGGGGCACCCTCCTTTCAACTCGAAGGAGTGGGCTATTCCTGATAGTCTATGAGACCTGTACTGTGTTTTTTCAGTTGTTAAATGCCTGTAAAACAGGGAAGGTACTGTAGTTCACAAAGTGTGAGGAGAGTGGCCACACCTGTATTTCAGACTTCTGAAAAACCATCTTGAAGCAAAGTTTACCTTATATAGACTTCATCTAGCTTTTTCTTCTTACATACAGACTGCTTTTACCATTTAATGGTTTTGCTCAGGTGGGTGCATACAGACAAACATAGGTAGGTCTCCTCCTCAAGCCTCAAGTCGTCCACAACTGAAGCTGTGATAACGAAGCCTATAGTAGGCTTTTGGGATGTGTAATCCTAAATTGGTGTCTTGTGCGATCTCCAACTCTTCGGAAGGTTCTTCCACAATGACAAGTAAATGTTCCACCCAGAGGTTGGTTGTTGGCAGCACACAGTTTCACTACAAAGGAGATATCCCCTCTGGAGTGTAACAAAATGGCTAATACCTACTTGTCTAGAGGGTTTTGGCCCAAAAAATGACTAGCTTAAAATCAAGGTGATAGCCTTGAGGCGATTATTCATGGGTTGATATGGTTTGTTTATACTTTGTTTTCAATTGCAGAAGTTGGACTCATCTCCAAGAACCATCAGTCTCCATCTCGTGTCACAGTACAGACAGTACAGCTACCACCAATGACCTCATATTGTACAAAGGAGACATACCATACTGTTAAACTGGAGCCAAGTGGATCATCCACCATCATTGTACCACTATCAGTTGAGTATTGTGTAGTACTATTTATTGAATATTGTGTACAAACTGTTTCTTACCATATTCATATACCTTTAGCAATGTGTCAATAAACTTCAGGTCAATGTACAGTGAAACCTTTCTAACCCGACACCAGAATACCTCTATGCTTACTGCACCAACAAGGCATTTTATACAATTCTTACCATAATATGATACAATTTCTGGCACCAATGACTAGAGGTGTCACCTGTCTTGACTGGCTATTGTTTTGTATCCAAGTATTAAAGCATTCAAACACTTTATTTGAAGTATTCTGTTGGCTCTGTATCATATACCCTATTCTGTGATCCAGTTATGTACAAGGGGTAGCAGACTGCTCTATTATAGTCTAGAGAAACACAAGTGGTTTATGGTCTTCATGTCATTGCTCTAATTGTCATCCCTTTCCTTAGGTAGGTTACATGATGGAGTTATGTTGTACTCAGTACTGGTCAGATTTGTCTGATGCTAGTGTGTCACTGAAGGTCACTTTCCACTCTCTACACCCTGACACCTCGATACTTAAATTGGTGAGTGTAGAAACATTGTGGATAGGTACAGATTAGACTGGTGTACTGGCTTGCAGTGTTATAATTATATGTAAAATTCTTTTGAAAATACTGCAAGCATAAAAATGATTTAGTAAATTAAATAATCAACATACTCAAATAGAGCAGTCACTTCAAATAAAGCAGTATATTTGCAGTACATAATTCTAGTACAACAGTTACCCATAATTTTGAAACCCAAACAATTTGGTACATAATTTTGTGAATTTTTCAGAAGAATGATTGGGAAGTTTTGGAGGCTTAGTCTAGAAGTGCATATGACAATAATGTGAAGTATAAGTGTTGTTTGTTCATCTGTGTGTTTGTGTTTTGCTGTTATAGCACTGTGGAGAGTCATGGACTAGGATGGATGTGACTTGTAACTACAGACAAGAAGAGTTCTCACCTGAATTGAAGTTCACTCACTACGTCCTTGTCAAAAGGTAGTGTGTAATTGCTGTATATGTAATCCATAGAACAATTACCCATAAGGAATAAAATAGTATGCTTGTCATTTTCTTAAGTTTTTTTGTTCTTGTGTTTATTTAAGGCCTCATGAACATATGATCCAGCCACTAGAAGAGCGGGATGTGTTGCTAAGTGGTGAACAACTTTATGAAATACAACTGGTCTATCATTTTCATGTGGTATGTGTATGTGTCCATATTTCAGTATTCCATAACTTCATTCCAATTCCGAAAGCTCTATTCAGACAAGTGCTGCAATAGTTGAATTTTTGACTGGTCAAGCAACTTTGAAATGGCCTAATACTTAGCATAGCATCAGGCTGTATGTCCACAAGCTTTCTGTTTGGGGATTTTAAAACCATGTGGTTGTACAATGTAAAAAATTGCCATACAAATTGACTTTTGTTGTTAGCATAAGTGTATTGATTCTCGTGGATTTAAAAAAAAAAATTATTTTTAATAACCATTGATTTATGCTGCCACTTCAAAGCTCCTGAACTGCATATAGTTGTGTTGCTGAACTCCATTCCAAAGTCCTGATCTAAGTAATCTTATTGCCATTCCTATTTTAGCCAAAGAGTGGCAGTGAGGTCAGACCAGTCTCCACCCTGCTCAGCAAATTCCTCTACGAGTCACCTTATGCCAGCCAGTTTTGGATGCTGTACAATTCTCAGAAGAAATTGGTCCGCACTGGAGATGCCTTTCCACACCAAGTAAGTACCTCTTAATTTAGTCCACATGAAGCGAACTACTAGTTTTTCAGCCCCACCCATGTTGTCATTTTCCTCAGAGCATTGCTAGCTAAACATAGCTATTTAGCAACTTGGTAACTAGCTACATAGTTGATTTCTACATTATGTGAACTATCATCCTAGTTGATAATTTACCTGCCCGCCCTCATTGCTTTTGTGAATAAAAGTGGATGAGAATCTATCATTAAATTGACGGCTACAGATTGTATGTTGTGTTATTGTTACCTCTAGTACTCAGCCAAGCTGGACAAAGGAGATTATATTCTTAAACTACAAGTGAGTGTGAAGTGTATTATGTACAGTGGGACCTGTATTCGGAAACAAAGACCTGTATTCGGAAACAAGGACACCTACATAATCCAGACACTTACGTTTAGGGCTAAAAGTATTCCGTTTATCTGTATAGAAGACACAGGCTTTTATTTCCTATAAACATTTTGACCTGGCATTTAAACAAGCTTGACATCTATTCAGGCCCAGGAATTTAGTTCCAGCAACACCGGTTTACTCCTCCATGGTCTCATTTATATGCACTTGTCTAATAAGGACACTGTAAGATGATTTGGAGCAGAGAGTATAGAGCCAAGAGTATTTGTATTGGCCCCTCTAGGAACATCTTTGGGTCTAGAACAGTAGATCAATACGTCACCTTCTCTACTTTCTTTTGGTTACTTTTTCCTTACCCAACGTGCAGGTGGTTCACGAGAAGCATACCACTCTGGAGTCCCTGAAGGATTTGGTGATGACGTTAGAAGTAAAGTTATCCTCCAGTATTAGTGTTGACCTCTATCCTACAATGGCTGATGCTCTTACCTCTTCCAACAAGTGGCACTCCAAGAAACTGGCTCCTAGAAATGTGGCATCCATCTTTATCACAAACTACTTTGAAGACAAGTAGGTCATTTTATGTGTTGCTACAGTACTACTAGTCTGGCAAGCCAACTGTTTTTGTGTGCAGAAACTATCTGGTCACCTTCGCCAGTATTTTGTGGAGGCGAAGCATTGTTTTTTCCCAGTATAAATGGCATTTTTGGTTTTGAAGGCCTCTTATTACGAGTGCTATAAAAAGAATATTTATATAGCTCCTGACGATAGGAAATTCTTGAGTTCCTGTGGATCCTCTATCACCAAGCACCTGTGCATCGGGTCAGTCACTAAAGTTTCCAGTTTGGATAGTAAATAAAACCAGCCCATGTTCAATACTCTAATAGAACGGTCATTGTTGGTGTGTTTGGACAGGAGCTCATAAGCGCTGCAAAGCACAGGGGGCTTACAAAATGGTTACTTAATTCACTGTTACAGTATTGTGCCATGTTCAAGTACTCTAATAGGACAGCCATTGTTGGTGTATTTGGATGATCATGAGTTTTGAGATTGGTCCTACTATCTAATAATATGTGCACATAAAGGATCAGGGGTGGAGAACAGTACTCCAAAGTGGGGGATAAGTTATGTGGAAAGCTGGCAATTACAAAATATTTTAAAATCAGATACTGTACAAGTAGATACATCGGTAAATAAACACACTTCATTAATAGATACACACGAGCATAGCAAAATGAACTTGTATGTATGACTGGATGTTCTATTAGAATAGTTAGGTGACTGATCTATTAGAGTATCTCGATCCCAGTACTGATTCACATATAATATTCCATTCTTGCATAACCTTTATCACAAATCCTACTAAATCAAGGCAAAGTAAGTTGATAAGAATAGGTACAAAAGTTGCTGTATGTTAGCAAGTAGGTACTGGAAAAAGTGAGGAGGCACTTTCCCCTCTCATTTCTTCTCCCCTGCTAAGGATGGGGATAGCTGTTTGACTGCAATTTGTGTGATTGTTTTTTCAGGTTACCTAAGAATTACCAATCAGGTGATCTTCTGAAAGGAAAGCTCACCCTCAGCAAAGCGGACAATGTAAAGAAAGAAGTTAGTGATGACCTAACGTTATAATGCACTGTTAGTTGTATTATTTTGGGGCTGGTCTCCCAGACACAACAGACATTTGTCTGTCTGTCTGTCCACTGTATCACTTGCAAGACCATATTATTATTATTATTATTATTATTGACTTCATCATCTTTAATTGTAGCCATCCTCAATTAGTGGCCACACTGTATCCTGACGTTTATATCAAAACCACTCCTTGGCATCACACTGTAGCTATAGCATGGATTGTATATGTAGTGTTATTTGGTTGCAGCTGTTCAATTAGAGTACTTCTCTAAACATGTGGGAATGTATTGAAGTAACTGACTTTGCATACAGCTGGACAATGTTATATCATAAGTGTTCTACGGGCCACTATGTCCTGCAAGAGGGTGAAAGCTTGTAAATACCCATAAGGTTATAGATAGCATTATTTGGAGAACACCCCAGTGTATTGTTGTTCAGTGGGTTCTTGATATGTGGATTATGATGTTACCTGGTTTTCTATTCCAGGTACACTATCCAGTCCAGTACTTGTTATCAGAGAAACCAAAGAGATCACCAGCAGCTAAACCATCAAGTACCAGTAGTAGTAGTAGTGGTAGTAGTAGTAGCACTCAGGAATATGATAAGGCATTGAAGGATCTGAAGCTACAATGGATGAAGTAATTGTAGTTGTATAGTGCTCACACACAATACAACACAACACATACACTACTCGTACACTGCACTACACAAAGGTTCATTTCTCTATCCTTCATACAGGAAGAAGGTGGTTGATATCTCAGAAATGGAAAGTGAATTTGGCAGTGATTTGGACTTCTTAATGGCTAAACTATCTTGCTGTGTTGAAGACAAAACGGTAATTTCTACAATACACTCTAATAGAACACACAGCAGTATTTCGTGTTTACTTGAGCAGCACATGTTTCCTGAATATGCATACAATACATAACGCGGTCCTCTACGAGCGAGGGAACCATCAAATATAAATTTGTCAAATAAACATACCCTTCTATTTGTCGTATATTTTTGCTGTTGAATTTTCTGCTGCTACGGTACCACTATAAATCTGTAGTTGATGTTGGGAATGAAGGTCACAAAGCATTGTGTTACTTCTCTGTAGTGTCAGTATCAGCCAACTGTGGCATCACTAGTGGCTGAGGTGTACAAGCAGGTGAATACACAAGATGTGTTAGCTTACTGTGGTACTAAGATGGACCTTAGTGTTGGAGCCAGTGACAAGCAAAGGTTAGTTGGTGATACTGTACTACTGTAACGTATCCTAATAGAACAATCATCAATAGTCCATGGTGTATTTCATTGTTTTTATCTTTACAGTCAAATGGAGAAGACTAAGAAGATCTTGATGGATTGTCTCTTGGCAGAGGTAAACAATTTGTAGTTTATGATCTCCTTACTCGTTATAGTGACCATGAACAATATCCTAGTGATAGCAAAGGTATACCTGTTCTTCATGACTAATAATACCACCTCATTGTAGTGATAAATTCAAGCAGGTCCCAATCATAGCTAAAATGTACTGTGTGACCACACTACTAATTTGTAGTTGCACTAGGATGCAATATCCGTTTGGTATAGTAATTCCTTGTGCTGTTCCTGTATAACATGCTGCGTGTGTGCGTGTGTGTGTACACAAATGTGTCTTATAGGGTGTGGTCATTGCAAGAGAGCTCAAAGAGAATGTCACTGATCCTTTGTCAATATATTCTGATAGAATGAATGAAATATACATCACATTACATCAACTATTAGACTCCAAAGATACTCAGGTATAGTCAATACACCAAGAAGTAAACTAGAGATTGTACCATTTTGGCAACCGTTACAGATTGTGCATCTTGTAATATATTATTTATTTATACAGTTGCGGAGTTTTCGGATACAGTTTGCAAGAGCTTTACAATACAATGCCATTTTGGCTAAACTACTTGAAGAAGAAAGTAGTGATACTGGACCAAACAAGGATCGAGATTTAGAGCTCATCAAGGTTGTCCAAACTTCCACTACCATATTGTAGTAAGCTACTATCACTCTTAACAGGTGTTTGACAAACTGGGATGGGGACACTATTCTACTGCCTTAAGAAGATGGTTGCCTCGAAATTATCCCACAAATTATCAACCTTTCTGATGATATCATTTTGAAACATTTGATATAAACAAATTGGATTGTGTAGTAATATATTTTCACACTAATTTATTGAGCACCTACCTAACAAAGAATAGTAGTGGATAGGGTATATATAGTCACACTAAAACATGAAGTATAAGTAGCTAAGTGTTAGTTACCACAGTGGGTGATAATGGTGTTATAGTGGTCTCCGAAAACCGTATAAAAACTGTTTCGTTTGGTTTTAAACTAAAACTGTCATCTTTGTGGAAAGAATTGAATCCGTTATAGGTTTCAAGAAAACTAAGGAACATTTCAAGTTTATTCCTCAGAAAGATCTAGAGGGAAAGATGAACTTTTTATTATCTAATAGAGCAGTCACTCTACTATCCTAATAAAGCATTTCATATAAATAGAAGTGCATTGTTGGAAAATAATTGTATAGGAGTTTTTGAATCAAGTTCAACCGGGAAAGCTAATAAAATTTTAAAAGTAGACCATAAGCAAGATACATTACCCTTGGTAGAATCATAATAAATGTTAATTCAATTTTTGACAGTGCTTGTTTGCATGCATTATAGCCCCATTAAAGAGGTTATACAGTTTTACTATACATTAATATACATGAGCCATTAAATGGTCTCTTCTCAGCAGCTAGCTGCTGCCAAGTCTGCCAGACCCCTCCATATGCACATAGCCCCATTAAGGAGGTTATACAGTTTTACCATCACATTAATATATATGAAATGGCAATCTAGTGAGATTTGAGCCATTAAATGGTCTCTTCTCAGCAGCTAGGGGCTGCCATGCATGCCAGACCCCTGCATGCATCAGTAACTCAACGTGGAAATCCTTTTTGAAAAATTCCGGCTACATTTCTAATACAGGCAAGTGTGTGGCCAGATAAAATTGTTTCGTTTGTGATTTCTAATAAAAGTCATAACTTAGAACAGAATGAGCTCTGACTTCAAACAAATTTGAGCTGTTTCTTAGGTTAAGACCATGTTACCATGCTTACGTACAATAATGTATAACATGTTAAGGAGTACAAAATGATGAATTTCAGCTGTAAAGGTCACCATATATATATATAGTCAATAGCAGTACTATTTACATGGAAGTTTGATGCTTTCCTCACAGAGAGCATGCATAACCAGTTTTGATGCTGTTGCTCTACTATATAAACAGCTGTAGCTGATTGAGAGTTAACTTTGTATGCGTACTGTATCCGATGGTGATTATTACAGAGTGTTTGCATTCAGAAAATGTTTGTCATCTGTATCACAAATATATTAAATACACACCTTCAAGTAGCTTCTTATACAGCAGTGAGTCAATTCCCAATTCAGAGGGTCTTATAAGGAAAGTTACATTATGGCTATAAAGTTTTTGAATTAAAAATGTAATGTGACTGCTCTATTAGAGTAGATATCAAGAAAAAGAAGCATTGAGGAAATTAATAATAATAATAATATATTGACTTTGATATGTTAATTATTTCCATTTAGGCCTATGTCTGGAGTGCTATGCCAGCATATTAGGTGGATATTTTATAATTTCAAACTATGGAGCTTAATTCCATGAAAATATAGATCGATATTCCCTAACAGAGCAGTAAGTGGAAACTGCAGAGCATTGTACACATCGATACTATCTAATAAAACAGTCAATTTGTAGTGAAATACTCTAATAGAGCATTCACTGATTTAAATGTTCCCATATAATTGTAAGAAATGTTGTTACCCAAGGAGCATAATGCAAGCATAATGGGAACACTTGAAGAGCATAATAGGTGAAAATATTTGGGAAATTTCTGAAAGCATTTTAGGCAAAATTTTGAGTATATTTGACTCAGGCCTACTGATTTCCATACCTGTTTTTGCTAGAATTCTGTGTGTTACACTGTTTTCTGTTACTACCCTGCAGAGTAGTTAGAGGCTGACGTCATTTAAAATCAGCCTGGATCTAAGACCATGTTGTATTTATACACAATTTTTTGCTAGTGGTTGAGGATGGAAGGTCAGCCAATATGCCATGATACATTTTAATTTACAACTGAATAACTATGTTAATGGAATAAAAGTCTGACAGCAAACCAAATCTTACCCAGGTTAGGTTGCATAATATATAATTATAGTCAGTAAAAGACTCAGTATAGTCATATCCAAAAGTTGACCAAGTGTCCATCCAGGTCATGATCATTAGCTTGCAGTGTTAAGAAGTATGGACAGTCAAGGTATACGAAGCCATATATATGCAATGTATTATTTTCATTGCGTTGTGCCTGTGCTTTTTGCACTGAAATATTCTCTCCATTAGAGGTATTTAAAAGCAATACATTTTGAAAGATTTTCTGATTGTACCTGTAAATTTGAAATGCATTCAGGCTATTTATGCAAAAACAAAAATTTGGCATGCACTTATATGGTTTCCTGACCAGCTAGAAATGGGCTTGTAACTTAGTTTACAAGTTTCAAATATGCCCTAAGGCAATGATTTTGATGTAGTATCTCAAATGATGTAGTATACCTTACTCAACTTCCACAAAAAATTTGGTGCTTTTATCACAAAATGAACGATTTCATCAAAATTTGTTGCTTAGCTGCTCTACTAAATAAATCATGCACATCTTACCTATCTAAACTACCTATAAAAGGGTTAGTACATATATTGCTAAAATACAACTAGCTTCCTACAAGCTATTACTATTTGTCCATTATCCATCATTACTATTCCACGTGGATACTTAAACCTTTTCTTTCCTTGATAGGTACCTTCAATGGGTGATGTAAACTTCCCATCTTCTTCAAACACCAACACACAATGATTGTCATAATAAATGTCCATCTGATGTGGAGTGGACGTCGCAAGTTGAAGGAGTGATCAGTGAATTTGAAGTTACCAAATATTCTAAGGAATTGTCCTTTTGGAGTAAATACCTGGACTCTGTGATTGTAACAGTCTGTAACAAACAACTGATCTTCACTATTGTTCAGTGTCAGGTCAATAGGTTGATTAAAGGTACCACGTTCTGTGTCATGTTCTCCAAAACAGTAAGAAAACTGTTCAGACTTGAAAACTTGAATTCTATTATTGTCCTTGTCACATACAAACAATAGTTCTGACTGGGAAAAAACCAAGCCATCAGGACAGTTTAGTTCACCATCATTAGAACCTTCAGTGCCAAACTGGGAAACAAATTCTCCATTTAGTTTGAATTTCTAAATACAGTGCAAGTTACAATCTGCAACATATAAATATCCCTTCATCTTGTCTACTGCTATTCCAGTGATGCACTGAAACTTTCCATTTCCACTACCTGCTCCACCAATAACATGAGAGTATTGGAAGTGTTTATCAAATACTACTAACTGTTTTGTGGAATGGTCATAAACAATCAATTCATTGTTCGGTCCTTCAGCCAACAGATAAGGATAATTTAATTGCTGGTTAGTTGGTCCATATTTGTCAATGATCTTTGCCACCTGTTTGAGCTTATTATAGCCACGAATGTTCGTCGACACTTTAACTTCTTTATGGTTCACAAGCAATCCTCTCCAGTAAACTGATAACGAATGATCTTCCTTTCGTTTAGGATTATACCATATATGGTACTGTCCTCTTGATGACTCTTCTTCAATATGTGTATTCTGTAAAAACTCCCTCTCCTTGTTGCAATGGATTTCTAGATCTTTTGATTGGCTCACTACAGAAAATCCAAAAGTGTCTTTCAGTGTAACAGTCACTTTAATTGTACCACTAGTTACTACTGGATGACTAACAGTACAATTGGGTAAACTTGGAAGACAAAACACATTACAAACTGAATCACTAACAGATTCAATTGGTTTATGGTAGTTGACAATCATGTCGCTTGGTTTACACTCTGGATCAAGGCTAGTATGTTCCACTAGCTTCGCTAGTTCATCAACTCTATTCTCAATCCATTTTTTGTACATTAGTAATTAGTTTGCTCTATTCACTGTTACAGTTCTTTCAGAAAATTTATCACAGCTGACCAATTGGCTTTCTATTAACTTCACATTTTCCTTTTGTACAGCGAGTATCTTTTTAAATGAAGTCTTAATGATGTTCACCTTTCCAAGTGTTTCTTCTTGTTGCTGCTTCAACAACTTGTACACTTCATCATATGTAACTCTTATCTTCTCAATATTTGCTACACTTTCAATATCAACTTGCTTTTCACAATGTTCAACTTTCTCTACTCCATTTCTTACTTGTTCTAGCAACTGTTTCAGTCGAGCAGTGACTTGTTTCATCTTCTCTCTTTCTTCATCCATTACTTCATCAACAAAGTCAAAATCATGACCATGGGAGTGATCCTTCAAGATGCAGTCTCGACATATTAAACTACTACAAATCCTACAGTACAGGTCTAGTCAAGTGTCCGATCTGTGTGGTACAAGCAAAATTCCTTCTCCACCTGTGTATCTCCCTTGGTATGCTTGGAACTTTGATTCCATAATACTATGGGTATAGTTTTGTGTGATTTCAATCCCTTCAGATTTTTGTGCGTTTCATTACAATTGCAACATAAAGACTCTGTACAATTCATGCACCACATGACAGCAGGTAAACCATTTGGCTCGCAATTACTGCACTCGGTTTCTGAAATTTCTTCAGCACTTTCAGTTTGATGCTTTCTAAAAGTTTCTACAAAACGACTTATAGTAAAACTAGTTGGAATAGAAGCCATCCCGTCTTGTGGAAGTGGTGCACGACATAACGGACAACATACAATGACCGCCATTTTCTTATTAGATTCTATGCTCCTCTCTATACATCGCTTACAGAACGTGTGTAAACACGGGATGTTCTTCGGATCAGCAAAAAGGTCTCCACAGATGGAACAAGTTATTTCTTCCTTAACCTGTTGCGATTCCTTCTCTAAAAATTGGGCAAGCAAATTGACGTCAATATACCAAATTCACCAAAATTTTCTCTACGTTAATCCATCCAGGCTGATGAAATGAAGGTTTTTCTTCTCTCAACACTTCCTGTTATGCCTTTGAATACATTACTACACAGGACACCTTACTGTCCACTACAAAAACGAGGACACCTACACAATCCAGACACTTGGTTAAGGCTCCAAAGTATCCCTTAGTACATAAACTAACCAGGAAAACCAGGGTATGTTGATAATCAGGCCACTTTCAGTTGGTTCCAGTGTGTCCACATTGTGCAGGTTCCACCATGCTCTATGCAAACTTAATCCTAGTAATGATATCTGTACACACCCAATCATTCAACTATCATGTTCCTTACAGTGTTGATGGACACTTGGGAGTGTTAGTGTGTGCTCCAGGTGGGGCCTTCACTTCTGTCCCGAGGTGGACATTGAAGAAGGAACAACTAATGAATGGAACATCGATGAGCTCCCCTAGTGCTTGTGGAGCAGTTGGCACGTGTTAGGAGATTTGTGATGGTGTCATATTTGCTGGTTTCTTCTTGTAGCTCTGCTGCAGTCAGCTCTCAAACATGATGGGATTGTCTACACTCCTACCTTGTATGTATTTCATTGTAATTACCATTATTACATTATAATTACCATTATTTTGAGAAGCAAAAATTTTATTCCTGCGCTAACTATTCAGTACTCTATATTAGTACCACTGTGATTTGTGATTACTCTTGAATTTATTTTTGAGATCAATCATGTACAAAAATTTTCCGTCTAAGTTACATTGTATTGTATTTCATAGTAATTTATAAATGTATTGTGGTCTTTAGGATAAAGAGATCACTTGAGAATACAGCAGTTCCAATATCTGGTGAGTTGATTCTGGAAATTGTATTGTTTCAGGTTTAGTGTACGTATGGTGACTGTTATTGTTATTTTCTTTAGCATTAGCAAGAAACTTGTTCCCATTGGTCTAGCCTATGGAACTGTGAAATTATTGTATACATGAACTGAAAAGTAGTCGTCATCAACACAACAAAGAGCCAAACAATAAAAACTGTATATGGTGTAGACTTGTGCATGATGTTTATCCTGCTACTAAAACTCTCTAATAGAGCAGTCACTAAGATATCAAACAGTATATTGTTTAAGTAGGGATCCCCCAAAGAATGACATGCACCGCCTAAAATTCTGCCTTTAAAATTCCTAGAAACAGCTTATGCAACAAAAATCACCTTTATGGAATGATATTAATCTATTCAACATCAAATACAGCATTACAAACAAGAAAACATGTACAGGCAGCCAGATATAGATATATATTTTTAATCACCAAAACTCAAATTTTTGCCTGCCTGCCTGCCTGCCTGCCTGCCTGCCTGCCTGCCTGCCTGCCTGCCTGCCTGCCTGCCTGCCTGCCTGCCTGCCTGCCTGCCTGCCTGCCTGCCTGCCTGCCTGCCTGCCTGCCTGCCTGCCTGATTGCAGTCACAAGGCCGGAGGCCAAAAGAAGCAGTGACTATTTTTATGCCACAATAATAGATTCACCAGTGAGATGCGTTTTGGGGTTCTGAGGAGTGTGTGCACTCTGTGCCTTGTCTTTCCTTTTATTATTACCTGCTCGAAGAAAGCTGCCCAAAACAGGGCAAATTTTGGGTATCAGAAATTTATACTCCCACTCAGTGATAGCTAGTAAATAGATGAATAATTGGTGCAAATTTTGTTTGCACAGCTGTAGGCACTGGGAAGTTATTACACAATGATTATTTATAATCACCATATCTCCTAACGAAGCTTTGTATGTCGAAGCCTGGTTTTGTCAAATTCAGTCACATATTTACACTCCACAAACTTATTAAGCACTTACGCTCAGTATATACCTGTAACTTCACGATAAGTTCAAGGCCATGCCTATTAACACCAGCTTGGTTGATTAATAGCAATCGAGCACCGAGACCACACCTCTTAATGGTCTATCACAATGACACACTCCATCATTATTGGCCTAGCTGTATTCATAATGCTTGCACAAGAAATAGTGACACCCACCCTGAAAGGCTGACTCAAGATACTCTAATACAGCAGTCATCCTAATAGAACAGTCATACATGCACAACAAGAAACCAAACAAACTAGTATATTCATTTAAAAATGTAGTGATCCAAGCAATGAAAAGTACACTTTAAGGTAGTTAATTAACCATTTAACAACTAGTTCACTTTGGCAAGTGAGGTGCTTTTCATAGTACTCGTATTACCTTTAATACTGCCTGTAGTTGGCACATACACGGAAATATTTGTTGTGTTTCATAGTTACAGTGGGTTTATAAGATTCGGTCTTGTGGCTTGGACTTACAAGGAGAAGTACACTGTTGTCTACTAAATTATCACATGTGAATCTTTGCTTTATTATAGTTTGGCCTTGGTATGTCAAACTGCTGGCTACATGCTGCACCTGTCCAAATTTTAATGTTCTCTTTGAACATTATTTTGTCAATCCATGCTGTATGTTCTATTAGAGCAGTTGAACAGAGTCCCGTATTAATGTAATGAATGGGCTGCATTTATTCAAACAAATTCAATTATTTGAACACATGGGCTGGTACTGCTGTTTGGATACTGGAGCTACCAATGTGTCAAGTTGTTGGCACAACAAATACCAGTAGTGTGCTAAGTTTACTGTCAAAACTATCTAATAGAGCAGTCACTATATTGTGTACATTACTGTGTGTTGTCACTGTGTTAGGTGGTGACAAGTTCTCCAGTGGTCATGGTGTGATTCAGATAGACAAGGCTTATGAGTACATCAAACAAAACTGGGAGAACAACTCTCCAGCCATGAATGTGAATTTTAAGGTGGGTGTGTAGTGTAGTGTATGAACATGTATGTTTGTGTTTGTAGTGTGGTGTGTGTTGTGTTTGTGTGTATAGATGTGTTGTTTCCTTGAACAAGAAGATTTACTCACATTGTTCCAGTCTACCCAACTGTTTTAATGGGGACCTGGTGTCAATTGGGGAAGCAGCCTACCCAGCTGTAACATCAATGGCAGCCTGGTATAAACTAGGGAAACAATTGGCAACTGTCCATGTCTCACACAGCAGGTAAAGGTCCAGGTGGGACTTCGGGTCCCCACACCTTCACCTGTGGGACATGGTATGGCTTCCTGTGGGTTACTAGTCCTGCCCTAGAAGGATTTGCCTGTGCTGACTCCTAGCACCTGAGTAGCACACAGGTGTCCCAGTGCTGGTTCACTGGATAGGCGTGATCATGCTAGCACAGCAGCTGGAGGCTTTGCTTTGTAGATGCATCCGTATGTGGTGCAGTGTAGTGTAGCAAGTGTACATGTTTGTTGCAGCATATTGTCTACTGTTTTTGTAACTAACTAACTGTGATGTACATTATTTAGGTCACAGTCTTAACAGCTGGTAAGACATTACGAGGTGTGTACTTGAGGGAGGAACATGAAGTGGTTAAACCTTCCAACCATATCATTCAAGTGGAGCCTACCTTTCCAAAGGACACTGGTGTGTTTGTGTAGTGTGTGTGTATGCATGTATTTGTACATGTATGTGAGTGTGTTGTATACATAGATATATGTTGCATGCACATACATACAGTGTCTGCCTGTTTGTCTCAACATGTTGGTGATCTGTTGTATAGTGTACATACATGATATGTGATAGATCCATCACAGAAGCTTTCACTGGACCTCCATCTTGCTCTGATCAGCAGTGACAGTTGGTTACACACACCTCAACATCTAGCAATTCATAACTGTGGTGAGTGTGTTTGTACTTTATTTCATTTTCATGCAAAGAATGTAATGGTAAATGTAAAAGTATTTCTGTATGATTTTTTTATGTTGAATTTTTGGTGATAGATAGTATGTGTCTACAATACAAGTAGGATAGCTAGTTAACAGATGTCTAGTTACAAGCGACGTAACCAGAAAATGGTAAGAGTCACTGTGTGACTACTCTATTAGAGTTTCTCAATTGTTTGCTTGTTTGTAGTACTAGTACTGGTGCCAAGTGACTGATGCAGAGAAGAAAATATGTTTCACCATATTCTTTGGTGGTTGTTGTGTTTTGTTAAAAGTTACAGTAATAGCTCTGCTAGTATTAAAGGCAGCTAGCCATACAGTCAGTGCTAGAAAGTGGAAACTTTGGACCTTAAATTAAACAAAGACTTGGCTATTAGCTGTAGTAAAGATTCAGGTAAACATCATATAAAAGATGAATTGGAGTGAATTGCCATATAGTACATAGTGAATTATGTGTCGAGGTCCAATTTTTTGTGAAGCAACCCAAACAGCCTCCTGCATAAATTTCTGTGATTGCTTTTATAAACACTGTAACTACTGTATAGTAAAAAATTTTGGGGAATTTGGCAAATAGCATTCAATTCACCAAAGTTTTTTTTGCCAATTATTTTAGATGATCACACGAGCACATTGAGTAACTAGAACTTGAGATGAATATTCAATTGCCAAAGTTAACCCGTCACACTTTTTTACCGCCAAGTTTTTACTATACGTTATATGTCTCTGAATAATATGGAATACTTTAGAATCAAGTTTGGGCAACACTTGAGAATAATATCAGCCACATTTTTATGACTTATGTTCCAATTTACAGATTTTACAAAAACTCAGACCTCACACACATAACCCATGGGAATGCTTGTATATATGTGTTGTTGTTTTTCAGCTCGTCAGTTTGCTATCAAAGTGGACCCTACTGGGTTACTACCTGGTGCTCACTATGCTGAAGTTTGTGCTGTGGATGTCTCCAAGTGTTTCCAGGGGGCATTATTAAGAGTACCAGTAACTGTCATCATTCCTTCACAGTCAGCTAATACTAAACACGGTTGTTGTGTATGACTGTGTTGTCTAGGATGTCCCAGAAAGATCCTACTGTGTTTGTGAATGAGGATGTTGATTTCCAGAAGAAAGGAACTCGTAGGTTCTTTCTTCATGTCCCACTGGAGGCAACATGGGCAGGTAAGGTAGAAGTGGGAGATCTGAGGTGCACATTGATGTATATTTAAACAAG
The DNA here is from genome assembly GCF_963678975.1 of Dysidea avara. Lineage (NCBI taxonomy): Eukaryota > Metazoa > Porifera > Demospongiae > Dictyoceratida > Dysideidae > Dysidea > Dysidea avara. The sequence goes on from NC_089283.1 coordinate 21,776,131, forward strand.
TAAAATTATCTACATAGCATAAGTAAAGCATGTACCAACACACTGCAGATTTCATTAGTACAATAGTTCTGTAAAATTATTTATAGCTAGATGCGAGTAAATAAAAGTGGGGATTTCTGAATAGCAGAAAATGTACGAATAGCAGAATTTCAAATCTTATCTATTTAGTGCCATATGTCGCTGGATTTATGATGAATTCTCATCAAAGATGTATTTTAATTTTCTTAAAATTTGGTGTGCTATATAGCTATGTATGGAGAGTGAGTAATGTAAAAAAATGACTCACTTTCATTTATGAAAAATGACATACAGTGGTCCCTCTATTTGGCCAACAATTATTGAACTTTCCGTTATCTGAACTGTACTGTTCTATCAGGGTACTTTGTCTAAAAATGTGTGCTGTATTACAGTAATTGAGCTCTGTATATAAATGAATAGGCTTCTATTATCTGAACTTTTTGATTATCTGAACACACTCAGGACCAATTCGGATAATAGAGGGACCACTGTAGCTTGAAAATGTTCAGTAGGGATGATACTCTTTCTGGCCACTTGTGTACTGCCCTCGGGAGAAATTTTGTGGCGTCAATTGATATTCTAATCACATAGACGGACAGTGTAGCTAAAATAAAAACAAATATGTTTAAATGTAAAAGATGTGCTGGAAAGTGGCTCACTCTGAGTACTGTTCACCCATATTAGCTAATTAATTGAGCACACTGATTGATTGATTTTTTATTTAAGCTCAAATATTCGGCATAGCCGTTCTTCCATACAAGAGCATACAAACAACAAATACAGAAAACAATTTACAAATACAGAAAACAATTTACAACTACAATAAACACACAGGTATAAAAGCAATACTGTATTACACAAATCAGTACAATAGAAATCAAGGTACAGTTCTGTCATATTGTTTCACATTCCGGATATTCCAAACATAATCATAGCATTTTAAAACTTCATTTTCATCCCTCTCGGCACTTTCCTTATTCTCATCATGCGCTATGCCATCATCATCAGATCCTTTAAATCTTACCCACAGCTGGTAGCTAGCCCTTTGTTAATGCGTCGTCTATGTAAGCAGCTTTGTGGGACCCATTAATGCAGTATTCGTTGATTCTTTCAATGAAATTTCCATTCTTGCCTCTGCACGTACACGACCAATGTAGACAACATACTCTAGTAGGCATTCCAGCCCGATTTTTAAAATTTTGGAAAAATGGGCTTTTTATATGCTCAATAAATAGAATATTGATTGCCGATCTCAGAAACATATAGTTTGTGGGGGTGGAATTAGCTACTTTGGCATGCACAGTGCTTAAAAACTGAAAAAAGGTACATTTTTTCTCCAGGGCTCCCCATACATTTTAAAGGGAAAAATGGCACAATTGAATCAGGAAGCCATCTAGCAATCTGGACTATCTTGAAACTGCAGTTGCTTCTAGCTGCAAGTTTGTACATGTAATGAGAGTAACTTCAGATAATATCGGATCTCAGCATTCTTTGTATTCTTTGTGGTGAGCAAATATGTTTCACCTATTGCACACTTCTCAATACAATGGTGTATACCCATAGGCAAGTGGCCATCTCAAGTAAGTAAAAACATCAAGTTAACAACTTATAAAGGTAAACAACTAAAGTGGAGGTGCCACAATGATGCAACAATACCTAAGGTGGAGTTGTGGTTTCAATTATGGCATTGTTACGCCGACTTTGAAGTGGTTTATACTTTTGAGCTGATGACACAGCCATCAGAAAATTGCTCTGGAGCTCAAAATCGCTAATCCTAGCGAAGTAACTACGCACTTTAAAGTAAGCATCAGTGACTACCTTCCACCCGACACTACGGTTTTTAAAGTTATGAAGTATTCTACATACATTACAAGGCTTGAAAAGATTACAAAACAACACAAAACTTACTTACATGTAACGCACACGATAAAGCTAAGATTTTCATGATGACTGGATCAGCGTGTGGACAAACCCCACAGCAAATTTAATCCTCATTGGAGCTCGGACGACGGAGCAATCCCAAGTTAAACACGAGTTGTTATTTTGTGCCAGAGTTGTAGAGTAAAGTATCAATTATCGTACAATATGATGTTCGGACAGCTGCCACCCACTTCCTGGAAATCCTGCAGCTTAGGTTATTGTACCAAAAGGTAGGCTACAATAAGCAATAATTATCCTCCAACAATCAGCTTTGTGTGATTAAAAGCTTAAGAGTTACAGCCAATAGTATGCTTAGTCCGATAAAATCTATGCTCGGATAAAACTATCAGTTGTCGGACTTTGATTTTTACTACCAGTAAACAATGTCCAATTTATTTCAAATTTGTATGCAATATACCTGTACTTATTAGCTATTAATGGCCAAAAAATGGTTTTGTTATCTTTAGCATAGAGGGAGTACGAGCCTCCCAATTTTTAGTGGTATTATCGGACGCCCTCCGCTTTAATTTAGCCATGCCCACCAACAGAGTTTGTATGCTTTTGCAACAAATGCACCAGTGCTAAACCACAGAAGAAGGTAAATAAATATCTCTCAAGAGTAGAGGTGTGCTTTAAAGTTTATATTCAGAATATTTCCATTGGAACGCAGTATTTTTGACTCCTAAATGAAGGAGATGCGCGCAAGGTGGAAAAATGAAGTTATGCAAAACCACCTTCTTACCACCTACATATGCTAGTCTTGGTGTCCTATCACAAATACTGTCACGGAAATTGAAAGGCTTTTCTTTCTCTACCTTATATGGGTGAAACAAAAAGGACGAAAATGTTGCTTTGTACATCATAGAAGGTAGAAAATGGAACATCTTTTCATTTCTAGGTGGTATTCGCGATTGAGGCACCAAGACTAACAAATGTGGTTGGTCAGAAAGTTGTGCCTTGTAATTTCATTTTTCCACCTAGCGTGTATCTCCTTCATTTAGGAGCCAAAAATACTGCGTTCCAATTGAAATATCCTGAATATCAACTTTAAAACACGCCTCTACTCTTGAAAGATATTTATTTACCTTCTTCTGTGGTTTAGCACTGGTGCATTTATTGCAAAAAGCATGAACTCTGTTGGTGGGCATGGCTATATTAAAGCGGAGGGCGTCCGACAATACCACTAAAAATTGGGAGGCTCGTACTCCCTCTATACTAAAGATAACAAAACCATTTTTTGGCCATTAATAGCTAATGAGTACAGGTGTATTGCATACAAATTTGAAATAAATTGGACATTGTTTACTGGTAGTAAAAATCAAAGTCCGACAACTGATAGTTTTATCCGAGCATAGATTTTATCGGACTAAGCATACTATTGGCTGTAACTCTTAAACTTTTAATCACACAAAGCTGATTATTGGAGGATAAATAGAGGAACTCGCCTAATATCGGACGGGCTTCAAAATCGGACGCAATTACTCGAGCTACAACAGGAATTTTTGAACAACTTATATGTCTTTAGATAGTTCAAGGCTGTGGGACTTTGGGCACCAAGTATCAGCTTTCTCGGCTTCTTTGTCTGGTGGCAGCAGCCCTGCAAAGTCATTTCCGATTAATACGTATAATCGGAAAAAACAGTCGATTCACGGACACTCACCGTCTACATATCAGACTTGCATTCAATCAACAGTTTTCTACCTTATATATATATTTGTTAATGTACAAACTCAATCATGAGTATATTCGTACATATGTAGTTAGCTACTTATTTACAAATTTATATAATTGTTAAATAAATCAAGAGATGGAGCTTGGATAATATGATCATCTAGTTGGTTCCATAATTTTATTGTAAAAGGAAAGAAGGAGTTCATATAAGCATCTACCCTTGTTGGCAACTGCAGAAATCTTTGATGGTGACCTCTAGTTGTGGTGTTGCTTGGTCTAAACTGTTGGTGCACATTAATATCTACCATGTCATTAATTATTTTATACATTAGTGAGGCTCTCAAATTATTTCTTCGCTTCTCCAGTGTCTGCCATTGTAAACTGTTCAACATTTCTGTCACACTAGCTGTTCTATTATAGTTATTCATCACAAACCTTGCTGCTCTTCTCTGTACCATTTCTAATTTATAGATGTTATGTTCATGGTATGGGGACCACACTGTACTGGCATATTCTAGAATGGGGCGAACAAATGTATTATAGCAGTAGCATTTAACTGTTGCAGGACACTTTGCTAGATTCCGTTGTAAAAGACTTCTTACCTTGAAGTAATAGAGTAACTCATTTACTTTCTAAATATCCCTGGTTTATTAAATCAAATCCTTTTAATCACGAATTACAAATCAAATAAAATGAGACGTCACTGGAGTAATAATCGCACCATAAATTTAAGTATACGGAAACTTGATAAAGTATTTTATTTTATTTTTTTTTATTTTATTTTTTTTAGTTTTTTTTTTTACCCGGGCTTGATGGACTGCCCTTGCCTACCACCCCCAGCACATAAATGGCCTGTGCTGGACAAACCGGGACTTTCTTAGTCCACGGCAAACTGAGACTCTGCCCGAATCAGCTCCACAATTGGGGGAGTCTTAACATAGTGACCGATGGATGAGCGGGCTCCGCGGATGCATTGTATGGAGGACCGCAAGAGAGAAAAAGATAGACAGCACCTTAACCACCCCATGACAACAGAGTAATCATCGCCCCACTTGTTTGAAAGTTGATGAGCCAAGCGTTGATAAAAAACAGAAGCCTCATGAGCCAGACCACCAGAGGCAGACATTACCAGGGGGGTAAAAGAGGCATGCTCCTCCTCACGAATTCTCTGAGCATACGCACGTTTCTTAATGTTCTCGTGCCTCCGATAACAGGAGGCCAGTGATGAGGACGCATTAGAAGCAGCCAGAGGGTTGAACACCCGCACATCCACAAAACATCTTTCACTTCTTCCACCCCAAAAACCATTCATGGCGATGTCAAGACGGGCACCATCTTGGATATTGGCAGAAGCAGGGTAGTCCTGCTGTGAAACCGGCTGGAGCTCTGGTTCAACAGCTACCTGAGAGCATACTTCAGTCAACAGGGTAGCAGTTAGATCTCTGATCTCATTGTGTCGGATAGAAGGTAAGCCACCCTTGGGACAGGATAAAGCATGCTCCACTGAAAAGGAAGTCCCACATGCACAGTGAGCAGGAGTCCGCTGAGGAGACCACCCATAACGTAGTGCCACGGCATCGTGAAACGCGGACTTATGCAGTGCAAAGCCATGTTCCTGTAGGGGCCGGGTGGTAAGCCAGTTGGAGGCCCCTTTGGCTGAGGCTAGATCTAAAGCACGTTGAGAGGAGGGATCTAAGTGGGTACGCAAACTGGAAGATCTATCCGAATAGTTGGAAGATTTGGAATTGCGGATTGCGGACTTGCGAGATAGCTGTTCTGTTTTAACAATAGCCGAATTGATACCCCGGTCCAGAATGAATTGTGAAAGAGGCTCAGCAATGTGACACGAGGCTGAATACTCCTCAGCTGCAATAAGAGTTGGGTTTATGATACCCAAACCACCATATCGAGGTGGAAGGGCAAATAATTTACGGATTGTGTCATTTGATAAACTTGATAAAGTATACGTTGTTTGAGATACGTATACGGGAAATGTTCACCGTATACTTTTACAAACACCGTTTACTTCCGTATACTTAAATTCATAGTGCGATTATTACTCCAGTGACGTCTCATTTTATTTGATTTGTAATTAGTGATTAAAAGGATTTGATTTAATAAACCAGGGATATTTAGAAAGTAGATGAGTTACTCTACTACTTTAAGGTAGAAAACTGTTGATTGAATGCAAGTCTGATATGTAGACGGTGAGTGTCCGTGAATCGACTGTTTTTTCCGATTATACGTATTAATCGGAAATGACTTCGCAGGGCTGCTGCCACCAGACAAAGAAGCCGAGAAAGCTGATACTTGGTGCCCAAAGTCCCACAGCCTTGAACTATCTAAAGACATATAAGTTGTTCAAAAATTCCTGTTGTAGCTCGAGTAATTACGTCCGATTTTGGAGCCCGTCCGATTTTAGGTGAGTTACTCTACTGCTTATTGTAGCTTACCTTTTGGTACAATAACCAAAGCTGCAGGATTCCCAGGAAGTGAATGGCAGCTGTCCGAACATCATATTGTCCGATAATTGATACTTTACTCTATTGGGGAATATACGGAGAATTTTTTAATTTAAAAATCTCGGATACTGGAATGCCTAACTCTAGCTTCACCTGTAATCGGGAAACTCGCTTTCCATTCGTATACCTCCACAAGAAAATTCATTTCTTTTATCTTCAAACTCTCGTTGGAGAGCGGTTTTAGTGATTTTGTAGCCTGGTCGGTTCCGGTATTCTTCAGTCTTGCGTGCTCTAAAATGGTGCACCCTCTAAAATCTGCTTGGTTCCGTGGAGTCATAGCGAGTACTGTCATGCTACAACCGGTCCCCCCAAAATCGGTTCCCCCGGACCAGTTGCAGCAACCATACTTGGTCCCCCCGGACTACTTACGGCACTGCAACTTGTCCCCCCGGACAGCTTACGCCGCCACAGTTGGTCCCCCTCTGCCACTATAAGTGGTCCCCCACTGGCTTTATCATAGACTCGATCATAGAGATCTTTGAGAAGGCGTAGGGCTAGGCACAAAGTGCCCCACTGTGCCGATCTAGCTTCCCGTTCCACTACGGCCTCCGGCCGAGGTGCATGCATGGCCTTATAATTACTATAGTATGCATGTTCTATATACCATATGCGTATTTTGTACCATACGCGTATGGTACATACCATATGCGTATACGCGTACACAGTAAAAACAAACTAGTGAACGTCACTACTAAATGTAGTGAACGTCACTACTAATGTCTGCCACAATACTCACTATTTTTGTGTAGTGACGTTCACTACTAATTTTGTAGTGAACGTCACTACATTGACCACCAAGTAGTGACGTTCACTGCAAAAAGTAGTGACGTTCACTACAAAAAGTAGTGAACGTCACTACTTAAATGTAGTGAGTATTGTGGCAGAGCAATTCACTACTAAATTTTTACAGTGTACGGTACAACCATACGCGTATGGTACGGAAAATCGTACCATCTGAGTATAGCTAACCTGGTATGCGTATAACATCAAGCAGAAGGTTTTTGCACTGCCGTACCTATTTGACTACGCCGGATGGAACTCTGCTTTCATTTCTTTTCGGGAAAGAGGGAGGGGGAGGCGCTAGTCTCGCTTAGCGGTTTCTGTTCAGGAGATATTCTAATAGAGCAATCATATTTAGCTATTCTATTCTCTAGAGCTGAGATGTATTTAGCTTTACTGCGATTAAGATATAATTTGCTTTACTGCTTGATCAGTGCAAATTAACCACCTTGTTGATATCCCAGCAAATCCGTTTCTGACACCCATATCCACTCATAGTATACCAGAGGTCATAATATGAGATTTATGCAACCAATGACATGGATTGATTCTTATATGTACTCCTTTTTCCCTTCAACAATTAAAATCTGGAATGATCTACCCCAAAATGTGATTGACTCCAATTATATTGATCAGTTCAAACAAAAACTAGCAATTATTTAATTTGTACTTGTATGTATATTGTGACCTGTGCACTAGACTCTAGTATAGAGGTCTACACAGTATTACCAATAATAATAATAATAAACCTATTTAAAATCAAGCATTCCTTAAAATAAAAGAATATTGATGGCATGATATCTTGCATGACTATATGAAACTGATATCTTCATTTATGATAAAAACAATCATGAATTCATCACACTGTTGGCAGATCCAGTCTTGAATTGTGTTAAGTCCTGCTGATCTGGTAGGATCTGATGGAATTCTACATAGTCAAAATTAATAAAGGTCAATTGTCTGGGTTGGAAGCTTTACGAAAAATATGATAACACCTAGCTACATACAGTATAAGTATGAAAAGTACAAATCAAAGGAAGGGGATTAAATATAATATGTCTTGATTTATACATAGTCATTGGTGCATAATCTATAACAATGTATCTCGTTGTCTGTTTAACATTTCATTTCATCAAAGTATCTGACAGTTCCACTAAATACAATAGTGCCATCACCCATACAATTATGATGGTTTATGTAAGCACCTGCACTGTAAAAAATGCCAAAAAAATGACAAAAAGCATACGTTGTTTCAGCAGAACTGTTAATTGCTGTTTTAACATTCTAGATGTTTTAACAAAAAGTGACTGTTAGTGTAACGACAATTTTTTACTTTAACAAGGAAATGATGTTACAACAACAAAAATTCCCTGTTGTTATTTTAATAAATGAAGTGTTTGCTGTTTTTTGCAGCAGGGATAACAAGTTCTTTGTTAAAATGAAAAATCCTTTTTTACAGTGTGTAGATTATTTTCTTGATGTCTTCTGACTTTTGTACATATTGATTTATTGGCTCATCCAGCTGTCTACTGCCTTATTTGTCATGGATTTTCATCTCACATTTTTATAACAAATGACTTCATTTCTCCATAGTGGAAATGCTATTGATTTGAAAATACACAAGCTGGCATACTGTACGTTCTTTAGAATAGTTGAGTTAAAATGACCAGATTTGTGAAAAGGTACCTTTTCCACACATTTTACATACCATCAAACAAAATGGTGTAACACTTGACTCCTTACACTGATAAACTTGCTCTTAGTATCACAATGCTGCTAGATACTATAGTAGCTACTGTACACTCATGGATAATTATAAGGTATATGTTCAAAAACTTATGAAACCCCGAAGTTCATGGGTTAAATTTTGTGTGTGGAAAGGTACATTTTTGCAAATCCGGTCACAAATTATCTAGCTGTTGCATAGCAACTGCACACACTGGCAACATAATTATGGTAAATTTTATTTTTTTGTTTCTTCTTCCACACAGTACATTTTGGCTGCAATTGCTACACATATGTTGCTTCCTATTGGATTCGTGGTCCATTGTTTAATTGATATAATGAAAATTCAAAAACTAGGCCATTATTACATAATACTATGTAGAGTTAATGATGTAATGTAATGATGTGACATGATGTAATATAATGTAATTTATGCATATATACCTGTAATATTAATATTGTGTACTGTAGTTGTAAGAGTTAGTTGTTATTGTGTACTTTCAGTTATTGATTAATAATATTATATACAGTGGTCTGTTTTGCCTAAACGGTCTGCCCAAGAGCCTATGTTTCCCTACAATTAGAACAATACCCATGCACACATATGTGTTTACAAATACACCTGAAGATAGTCAAAGATTAGTACAATAATTAAAGACTATAGAGCGATATTACCCAAAAAACTCTACTATAGGGGCTTCTCTATACTTGTATATATGAACTTTGTAAAAATGTGTTTGGGCTTAAAGGTACCCAATTATCCTTTCAACATAAAACAAGAGCAGCATGCTCCTTGCCTTACTCAGAAACTGAAATTTGAAGTTTGATCTTCTAAAGCATTATTTAGGACAAAAGACATTGATTTCTGTTAGGCTTTAGAATTGTGCCAGCATATTGGTATTCACGATTTTTCAATGAATATAACAGGAATGCATAGTGATATAAACACTAAGCCTGCAGTAGAGGTAGCATTGTAGCTAAATATAAACATAAGATTTTGATATAATTATCCATATAAATACACATTAAAATACTGCATTCTGATTGGTTAAAACATAACAACCATATTAAATAATTGGCAAATCAAACCAATTTTTTCAGGGCATATATATATGCATATTATTTCAATAAATATTTTATTTTATTGTTGCTACATATGATCTATTGTTTACCTTTAATTTGTTACTTAAAAATGGATATTTATGCCTGGTGGCACTAAAGAAGTGTTGAGCAGACAATTACAATCAGATGAGCTCAAGAAGTACATTGTAATGATTGCTCAAACAGAGGAAGACCTGCATGGAGAATGCTGAACAATAACATTGAGGGAGGTAGGAAAGAGATATAATAACTGCATGTACTAGTAATGTTTCAGTTTGCAAATTAATGTAAACCTACATGGCTGTAACTTATAGCAATATTAGACATGCTATACTCTAAGACTGATGTGCATAGCAATTAATTGTGCAATATTTTTTTTAAAACTGCAGTTTGCTGAATCTTTGCTATTGAATGAGGCATGCACATTGCCTAATGAGATGAAGTAGGAAAACATAACATGGCAAAGATTTTATGGTGAGTTTATGAGTTCTAATGAATAATTCAGTAATGAATGTATATTATCTAGCATTGTTTAATTGTTATCAGTGTGTTGTATAGCTACTCACTACTTACTGTCATATACTTGTGGATGGGAAGACAATGTGTTTAGCTATACTCTTATCTGAATGTATACTTTTTAACATCCACATTAATTTTTGCTGTAGGTCCAGTGTGATGAATGTGAGTGGTGCATGGTACTATTTACAGTATGTATAATCAAGAAAAGTACGTAAACAAGAAATTGGATCCTCAAAAGAAGAGTGTACATAGTATATCAAAATACAAATACAGTGAGGAGCCATGCATGGCATGCATGTTGCACAACTGATGACACTTACAAAGTTCATTTTTCAAGTTATTAGCTTTGCACAAGCAGTATATGTATAATTCAGTTAGAACCTACTAGCTACCATGCACATTGTAATTGCTCTCCTCGCTTATTTACCTAATTGTGTTGTAAATTGTCATGCAGTTATCCACATTTATAATTGAGTATGAGACCATCTGCATGTTTCTGATAGCTATAAAGTAGCATACATACACAGTACCATTCATGTGAAGTTCTGCAGACAAAGTGAGATCATGTACATAAGATTTAGGTACATCAGTACATGTAGGACTATATAGTGGGAAATGCATGGGCATGGCAAGGATAAAATGCATGTGTGTGCTGATGAATAAATCTACATAGTTATATATATAGCTCATGCAGTAGTAAGCAGATTATTATGTTGTGTTCTAAGTTTACTCAGCTAGAAATGCTTGTAAAGACAGCCCATTGTAGCTAGGTAATGGCAAGGCTATAGAAGACACTGAGAAAAGGCATAATACGCATATGCATGGTACGTACCATACGCGTATATGTCCATACCGTACGCGTATGGTACGGAAAATCGTACCGTACGCGTATGGTACATACCATACGCGTACGGTACAAAATACGCATATGGTATAGAACATGCATACGTGTTATACAAGATCGAGATACTCTAATAGAGCAGTCAGTTAATACTCTAATAGTACAGTCACCTAAAATCTACAGTTGCATTGGTACATTTAGCCTGCTAAGGATATCTTGCAAATGAAAAATGCATGCAATCTTGCATGTGTATGCCATTCTTTAGGTCTATAATAATAATCTGCTGGCATGATTGTCACTCTATACAACTCTTGATCAATGTAGTCCACATAAAAGCAGTATGATCTAAACCATTCAACTGCATTTTCACAAAATTGTTCATCAGCTTACTCCTTCCATACAGCTACCATCTTATTTCTTACCAACTCAGTATCCAACTAGACAGCTTCATCAACATCGATTTATCATCCCAGTCAGTTCTACTGTATCGTATCAGAAAGTTTCTTTCCGAATACTTTAAGAGAATGGAACACTTTCTGATACGATACTCTTCAAATACTATGTGTTTGAAGAGCAATCATATCAGAAAGTGTTCCATAGCAACTTTAGCATTACTCTTCAAATAATGCTAAAGTTGTTATTGCTCTTCAATAACAACTTTATTGAAGAGCAATCCACAGAAATTTTTACCAACCACCTTGTCATCACACAATAAATAATTTTATGTATGTATGTGTTAAATGTTTTCTTTTGTTTGTAATTAGCTACCTGGGTCAATTATCAGCTGTGCTGTCTCGACCCAGTATATAATCATAATCATAATCATTACTCAAATTTTGCTTCACTGCATGCTTCAGGACTCGTATTCCGTGGAGGGCATGCAGTGCGTTTTGATCAAGACGTTGAGCTAGCACTGACTGGGAAGCTGATAGTGAAGATTTCTTTGGGGGGGCCATCTGCCAGCAGGGCGGACCATCTGCAGCAACTTTACATGGTCCGGCCGGACTACTTGAGGCGCTGCATGCATGTAGTTGGTCCGGCCGGACCACTTGCGGCGGGGACCACTTGCAGCGTGACAGTACCCAGTTAGACCAATGTGAGTCTCCACTCGCCCAACAGAGAATCATCGCACGGTACTTTTTCTCTGGGTCATGCGCTTGATTTCTATCGGAGCGTTCCTGGTAGACCCGTCCACCACTAGTATATAGCGCAAAAATCGCATGTGAGGGCGTTTAATTTCTTAGTGATTATATAGCTAACCCGGAATTGTCCTGCCTATACATTCGCTATTTGCAGCACCCAAACCATACACAGTTCACCAGGCCTGCATGAGGATAGCAACCGTATAAACCATGATGAATAAGATCCTTGTATGGCTTCATGTGCCTTGGTGAAGTGAGCCGGAATTACAGAGATTTCACAAAGCCGGAGGTTATTTTAGCTGCTTAAAGATTTGGGTCTCGATAACCCACTGTACCAAGAGCTCATAATAAAATATAGTAATTGATTTAATGATTATGGGTGATTGCATCATACTGGTTTTCAGCAGTACCCTGCAATTGCAACATACAATATTAGCTAGCTACATTACAAACATAACACCAAAGCCGGAGTACAAGAACAAAAGACAAACAGCAATATAAACAAATGAATATACAAAAACAAAATATCAATGCAAACATGAAGCAATTAGTAATGCAATTGTTTAAAAGTGGATGTTTAAAGAGTGGTAGACGACCAAGCCCACTTTATGTAGGGGAAAACTGTTCCAAATTGCTGCTCCACAATATTATGAGTTCTTGACCGTATGGTATATCTAATCAAAAACAGCCAAGCTGTAAAAAAGGTGCGGCCCCCAAAAAGGCCATGGTGAAAAAAGATGTGAAATCCAAGGTGGCGGCCAAGAAATGGCTGTGATGGTAGGTTAATGGTAAAAATTTTAATAATGAAAATTCAGGTAAATTTTGTGAAGCGGCATAAAAATTCACCTGAATTGTCATTATTAAAATTTTTACCATTAACCTACCATCACAGCCATTTCTTGGCCGCCACCTTGGATTTCACATCTTTTTTCACCATGGCCTTTTTGGGGGCCGCACCTTTTTTTACAGCTTGGCTGTTTTTGATTAGATATCACTTCTTTTTGTATTTGTATACTGCAAAGCCGGCCTATGGCTGGCTTTGGGGCTTTTTTAACCCATGTGTTTTTTTCTTTACTACAGGAAAAAAAAAGAACTTAAAGAAGAATTTTAGTACTTCAATTATTTTTGATTTTATTAGTAATTATACAAATTATATACATATATTTATTACATGCCCATTATGCCCCACAGGATATTTTTTTGCAGCTGATCTCTCTACTGGGTGACTTGAAATGTAGCTGAACTATATACAGGCTCTCTACAAGGTAACCTCTTCTAGCTGGTCTTTCTACAGGGTATTTTGTTTCTAGCTGAACTCTCTACAGATGATTTGTTTGCAGCTAAACTCTCTACATGGTGGTGTCTTTGTAGCCGAACTCTCTACATGATGGTTTCTTTGTAGCTGAACTCTCTATAAGTGACTTCGTCTAGCTGAACTCTCTACAGGATGGTTTCTTTGTAGCTGAACTCTCTACAAGGTGACTTCGTCCAGCTGATCTCTCTACGGGGTGATTTGTTTCTAGCTGAACTCTCTACAGGTGATTTGTTTGCAGCTAAACTCTCTACATGGTGGTTTCTTTGTAGCTGAACTCCCTACATGATGGTTTCTTTGTAGCTGAACTCTCTACAAGGTAACTTCTTCTCTACAGGGTGATTTGTTGTAGTTGAATTCTCTACAAGGTGGTTTGTATGAGGCTGAACTCTCTACATGGCGGTTTCATTGTAGCTGAATTCTCTACAGAGTGATTTGTTTGCAGCTGAACTCTCTACATGATGGTTTCTTTGTAACTGAACACTCTACAAGGTGACTTCTTCTAGCTGATCTTTCTATATACAGGGTGAATTGTTGTAGCTGAACTATCTACAAGGTAACTTCTTCTAGCTGATCTCTATACAGGGTGATTTGTTTGTAGTTGAATTCTGTACAGGTGGTTTCTTTGTAGCTGAACTCTGCACATGATGGTTTCTTTGTAGCTGAACTCTTTACAAGGTGACTTCTTCTAGCTGAACTCTCTACGGGGTAATTTCTTTGTAGCTGAACTCTCTATATGATGGTTTCTTTGTAACTGATCTCTCTACAAGGTAACTTCTTCTAGCTGATCTTTCTATTGGGTGATTTGTTTGTAGCTGAACTCTCTACATGGTGGTTTCTTTGTTGCTGATAGGGACCCGCCGATTATGCTGGCGTAATTATGAGCATAATAGGTGTCTGAAAGCATTGAGCATAACGCTAGCATAATAGGTAGAATATTTGTGTAATAGTATGAATTTTTGCTTATCAAAATAGCTATCACAGAAAGATCGATATACTCTAATAGAACACTCAGTAACTCTAATAGAACAATCACATAGCTGACTGTTCTATTAGAGTATATCGATCTTTTCTGTGATATGCATTTTGACAAGTAAGTTTGAGCTTCAGCCACTTATTATTTATCCATAAATTGGAAATTATTAGCAGAGCATGAGAACTGAGGCATAAATAATTGGGCATAATTTGAGCATAATGGGTAAGTATTGAGCATAAATTTAAGCATAATAGGTAAATTTTTGAGCAGTGCAGCATAGCATAATAGGTAAAATTATGAGCATAATCGGCGGGTCCCTAGTTGCTGAACTCTCTACGAGGTGAATTCTTCTACCTGATCTCTCTACAGGGTAATCTGTTTGTAACTGAACTCTGTACAAGTGCGTTTTTGTGGGTGATCTCACTGCAGGTTGATTTGTTTGTAGCTGAACTCACTAAAGGGTGATTTTGCTTGTAGCTGAACTCACTAAAGGGTGATTTTGCTTGTAGCTGAACTCCTTGCATTGTATCTAGTTTCTAGCTGATCTCTCTACAGGGTGATTTGTTTGTAGCTGATCTCTCTACAAGTTGATTTGTGTGTAGCTGATCTCTCTGCAGGTTGATTAATTTGCAGCCGATCTCTCTACAAGGTAATTTGTTTGTAGCTGAACTGTCTATAAAGTGATTTATTTGTAGCTGATCTCTCCGCAGGTTGATTTGTTTTAGCTGAACTCTCTACCGGGTGATTTACTTGTAGCTGAACTCCTTACTTTGTGTCTAGTTTGTAGCTGTTCTCTCTACAGGGTAATTTGCTTGTAGCTGAACTCCTTACTTTGTGTCTAGTTTGTAGCTGTTCTCTCTGCAGGGTGATTTGTTTGTAGCCGATCTCTCTACAAGGTAATTTGTTTGTAGCTGAACTATCTATAAGGTGATTTGTGCGTAGCTGATCTCTCTGCAGATTGATTTGTTTTAGCTGAACTCTCTACAGGGTGTTTGGTTTGTAGGCGAACTCCTTACATTGTGTGTAGTTTCTAGCTGATCTCCCTACAGGGTGATTTGTTTGTAGCTGATCTCTCTACAAGTTGATTTGTGTATAGCTGATCTCTCTGCAGGTTGATTTGTTTGTAGCCGATCTCTCTACATGTAATCTGTTTGTAGCTGAACTCTCTATAAGGTGATTTGTCTGTAGCTGATCTCTCTGCAGGTTGATTTGTTTTAGCTGAACTCTCTACAGGGTGATTGCTTGTAGCTGAACTCCTTACATTGTGTCTAGTTTCTAGCTGATGTCTCTACAGGGTGATTTTTTGTAGCTGAACTCTCTACAGGGTGATTTGTTTCTAGCTTATCTCTCTACAGGTAGATTTGTGTTGATGTGTTCATTGCTGATCGCTCTAAAGGTTGATTTGTTGCAGCTGAACACCCTGCAAAGTGTTTTGTTTGTAGCTGATCACTCTAAAGGGTAATTTGTTTTTAGCTGAACTCTCTCCACAGTGACATGTGTGTAGCTGAATTCTGTGTAACTGAATTCTCTAGAGAGTGACTTAATTGTAGCTGAATTCTCTACACAGTGCATGACTTGTTTATAGCTGAACTTTCTTCAGTGTGACTTGTAATGTTCTGAATCTCTATAGTGATATACTGCTTAACTCTCCACATGGTGACTGTCTTCTTGCTGAACTGTCTATAAGATTAACTATTTGCAGCTGAACTCCCTACAGAATAACTTGTGATGTAATAAAATTCTATAATGGAATAAATAAATTAGCCGAATGCTCTATTAGGGTGACTGTTCTATTAGAGTATCTCGATCTCGCATTTGCTACACAGAGTTGGCTTTCGAATCATAACTCAGTAGTTTGTAATCCCATTCTTCTATACTACTGCAAGGACTTTCTATGAAGATTATTCCAGCTATACACCGATTTTCAGCTCATTGCTCTTAGCGGTTTGCCTAGTAGGCGTAAAAACTACTACTTTTTTATTACTAAAAATCGATCGCGTAATTGTGACACAGGTTGGGTTTTGTGTCATATCTCCGTGGTCTTAATCTCGATTCCTTTCAAACTACCAAAAGGCACTCCTACGATGGTTACTCCATCTACATAGCAATTTTCAGCTCATTCCATGAAGCGGTTTACCCTGTAGGCGTGACAACAAATCGATCTTGTTTTACGCGAATAATCGGTCATAACTCCTGAACCATTCATCGGATTTGCACCAAAGTTGATGCTAGGATGCGCCGTTGGACTCCCTTTCTGTGTGCCAAATTTCAAGGCGATCGGAGCACGCGTTTGCGTTTTATAGCAATTTTTGCAAGTGTGCGAAAAGACGAAGAAGAAGAAGAAAAAAAAAACGAAGAAAAAAAAACGAAACTTTGGCAGCTCGTATCTCGGAAATGGCTGGAGCGATTTCCTTCAAATTTGGAATGTAGACTCCCTTGGCTGGCGGGCAACTGTGTAGCAAATTTGGTTCCAATCAGATAAGTGATTACCGAGATACAAAGGTGTGAAAATGACGTTTTCGTTCTTCCTGTCAATATACTCACGGGTGTGGCGCGCCGGCTTCTTGGGCCGCACGACACACTACCGTGTGTCTTGATTACATGTACACAAACAAATTAGGAATTTTCAGCAGCGTAGGGACCATAGCACATCAATAAAAGGTACTGAACAGGGCCGTAGCCAGACTTTTATGTGGGTAGGTTCTTTTAGAAGAAAAGTGGACCTTTTTTGAGGCCCTTTTAATATGGATTCACATGCTGAAACTAAGGGGAACTGGGGGCATGTCCCCCTAGGAAATTTTTTGAAATAGACACTAAAAGGTTGGCATTTCAGTCAATAAAAATAACAATTTTTAGGTAAGCTCAAGACCAGCTATTTGGATGACATCTGTGAAATATCTCTACTTCTGTAATTATACCATCTGTGATTATACCATCTGTGTCTATAATATATTGGAATGTCACAGTGAATAAGAATGGGAAAGATTGAGTGCTCTGTTGGATCGTGTATTGAAGCATGGATGCTATTTATGGGCTCTGCATGGGAGGGGCTTGTCGACCAAAATTTTTATATTACGAAAGTTCTAGTTTAGACAACAAATATGGTTTTGTAAATAAATTAAGTAGTTACACACAGATTTTAAAAGAAAATGTAATTGTGACTGTTTTATTAGAGTGATTGTTTTATTAGAGTGATTGTTCTATTAGGCCACTCCAAATGAGAGTGTAGTTTCCCGTCCTCCGCCCGCATCACGTCTGAGCACCCGCATTGCATGTCATTTTTGTCATTATTTTTCCAAAACCACTTCCTGTGCTGCTTTCTGGAAACTTCTCATGGAGTCTTTTATTTTGCATTGCTAAAAAGCACAATGAAACCTAAAAATGAATGGTTCTGGTGGTTGCTAGCTTGCAAAGAAGCCATTTCATGGCCTTGAAATCCTCTCAAGATCGAAATACTCTAATAGAGCAGTCATATCTTTAATAATGAATAATGATAATAAGCCTCCCGCCCGCACCGAATAACGAAAACATCAGGACGGGAAACTACAGTCTTATTTGGAGTGGCCTTAGGGTGGTTGACTGCTCTATTAGAGTATCTCGATCTTGCATTGCATTACAAGTACTGAATGAGCCAGCTACTCGGAGCACTTAATTTATAGCTTCTTATTAGAGGTGTTTATTAAACTGGAGCTACTGGACTTTTGCTACTGAAAATTTGGACTTGTATACTAAAATTGTGGACCTTTTTACTGAAATTGTGGACCTTTTTCCCAAGAGGGCGGTTCTTCCGAACCCCCCATGGCTACGGGCCTGCTGAAGCAAGCTGGAGTAGTGCACGATATGTCAATATTAAAACAATAAGAAGTGTTACCGTAAATCGGGTTATTTTCGTGTATGAAAATATTCACGAGTTAAATTTTCGTTTTCATGGGTGCCTGGACCCATGAAAATATTTTTACATGAAATTGTTGTCAGGGCCGCCCACAGTGGGGGGCAACTGGGGCATTTTGCCCCGGGCCCCAGCCTGAAAGGGGCCCCAGGAGGCCCCATGAAGGGCCCCCTGAATACCTGTTTAAAAGATCGATATACTCTAATAGAGCAGTCAGATCTAAATACTCTAATAGAGCAGTCACAGTATTCTTCAGAGGAGCAGTGTAGCAAGCTTATAGATAAGGAGATATGGTTGGTGATGGGTAGTTATTGTCATTGCCAGCAGGTTGTGATCTTTTTTTTTTTTTTTTTGGTCTTCACCTTACAACTTGGGTGAAGGGCCCCACTTTAACTCTTTGCCCTGGGCCCCTTAATTTCTCTGGGCGGCCCTGATTGTTGTCACGCTGAAATTATAACAATTGTGTATTGCTGATTGATAGATTTACTTACAGGCACAACAAGGACCAACACCTACAGCAGCGAGCAAGTTAATCACGTGATGTTGTGTATACGTGGATATCATGTATATCATCAACTATATGTACTACTACAGTTGGTGAAAATCTTACCTGCACACGAGAACCTACAAATGAGAGTGATAATATGCAGTAGCTAGCCATTATACAAGACAGAAGTATTGGATACGCTCCAGGGGCGTAACCAGAAAATTTAAATAGGTGAGGCAGACTTCAGGGGCAGATCTAGGATTTTGTTAAGGGTAGACTAGTAGAAGTGACCGCACACTCTGCGAAATGCAAAGCATTTCGCCTTCTGGGGGGGGGGGGGGGGGGGGGGGTCTGGGGGCATGCCTCCCCCCCCCCCCCCCCCCTCAGGAAAGTTTTGAAAATTAGGTGTTTCGAGTTTGAATCTGGAGGCAATTTTAGTCATACTATGGTAATAATTATTGCAAAGAATGTGCACTGGAAAATTAATACAATGTAAAATTAATACAATTATTATGTACAATAGCTGAATGTACAATAGTTGAATGTACAATAGCTTATATACCTTCTGTAAGTGCATGTCCCTTGGAGTTTTGAACTGTCAAAAAAGCACTTGGTTCAAGCTCAGGCGTAGACTCAGGCTGAGAAGAATGAGCAGCAGACCATACAAGCATAAAGGCATTGCTTAATCCAGGGGCGGTGGAGGAGGCCAAAGAGTGAGGGGGCCAGGCCAGCTATAAGTTGAAGACCAAAAAAAAAAAGGTCACAATTTGCTGACAATAGCTGCATGCTCTCCACCAATTACATCTCCTTATTTATAACTACACATACGTAGCTAAGTAATTTGCTACACTGCTTCTCTGATACTGTGACTGCTCTATTAGAGTATCCAGATCCTGACTGTTCTATTAGAATATCTCGATCTTTCTTGTAAACAGTGTCCCAAAAAAGTGGGGGGACCATGGCCCCCCTGTCTCCACCGCCTATGGCTTAATCTATAAGGCAAAGCTATTCTCTAGATTAGTTAGTTACTAGCCTATTATGCTTATAATAGAATACTTTGGAATTGATTATAATAAGATTAATACCTAGCATTAACTAAACTCACCCCATAAATGTAGAATGGTCTTTTGGCACTTCTTTTTCGGTTGTTGTGACCATAGGCGTAGCAAGATATTTTTAGATAGGGGAGCTCTAGTTTAGTGTTAGGCCACTCCAAATAAATTTTCTGTTTCCCGTCCTGGACTCAGGTATATATGCATGCGGGCGGGCGGTCCATTTCCATTATTTCATTATAAGATTGACAGCTTTTCAAGTCATTATTTGCCTGGCACAACCATAAAAAGCTGCATAAAAGTATGTTTAAGCTTGTACCTTCCTTCTTAAGTTGCAAAAATAACACAAACGTGGAGTTTGTGCTGACTTGATAGCACTGCTGACTCGTGAGTTGACACTGTTTCAAGTAAGCCTGTCAGCATGTGATGCAAGAATAACCGGAAAATAATGGAAGAATACGGAGTAATGGAGTTTTTAGAGCTGGACAGTAACCAGATGCGGGCGGTGGACGGGAAACAGAGAATTTATTTGGAGTGGCCCTCGAGCTAAAGAGCAAAAAAAAAAAAAAAAAAAAGGTCAACACCTACTAAGAATGGCTGCCCTCCACTAAATAATAATTTGTATCACTGATAAAGCACATAAAAATCCTTATTAACAGCTTCGTAGTTTGCTACACTGCTTCTCTGAATTCTGTGACTGCTTTATTAGAGTAACTAACTGCTCTATTAGGGTATCTCGATCTTTTTTGAATTTACAATCATAAAATCACAAGGGGGGCCCCAACCCCCCTTCCCTCCCGGTTACTACGACTATAGTGAGCTGTGAAGTCAGGTGACCAACATGAAATTGCATTAAGGGAAAGTCCATGCAATGAGCCATTACCAATCAGTGTTATTATCACAATTTTTAATTTACAGCAACTTCATAAATATTATAGACTGTTATATTCAATTACTTGCTAACGAATTTACTCAAGATGAGAAAGAAAGCTGATGACTATTTTCTTAAGTTGTATTTTTGTCTTATATCTCTAATTTTGTTCACAGAGCAGCACATCGACACTATGACACCAGCGTTTACAGCGTCAACCATGAAGGAGTGAGTGAATCGCACAAACAGTTAAAAAAGAGGTGCACATAAACTACAGATAGTCAGATACTGTAATACGCAAGCTGATGACTATTTTCTTAAGTTGTATTTTTGTCTTATATCTCTAATTTTGTTCACAGAGCAGCACATCGACACTATGACACCAGCGTTTACAGCGTCAACCATGAAGGAGTGAGTGAATCGCACAAACAGTTAAAAAAGAGGTGCACATAAACTACAGATAGTCAGATACTGTAATACGCAAGCTGTATTATGTTGACTGCATATGTCCTTTCATAGAAGAATTACATGCAGGACATGGAGGGACGATGAAAGTAATCAGGTGTTACATGTCCTACTAACCACTGTGGAGATCTGACAGTATGTGTATATGTGCACCCTATAATAATTGGTGACTGTGCACTTATGCAATATAGACTTTGGACTGTCTACATTTTTGAAATGCTGGAACATTGAATAAAGCATTGAAGGAAAGTGGATATTGTCTACTCCTTTGTAAACTCTGTATGATGTACCTGCTTGGGTGATTCAGTGAGTTATTTGTGCTGCATTGACCATGTGATTCTAGCAATCTTGGATCTTCAAGGTGCACAAGGGCTGAACATCACAGCGTGGTACGTGGCATGCAAGATGTGGGTAACATGTATGTTTTTATGTAGAGCACTCCAAGAGCAGTTAGTTTGAGAGATAACGATGTGAGTAGAGTTATACTGTATGGTTTTGCTAATTTTTATGTCATGCACTACAGCAGTCCCATCAATGACTCCTGCAAGTTTAATGCACTTACTCACCTTGAAACTGGCGTTGGTAAGTATATTTACAACATGCGAAGTATGAACATTAATGTTAACTATTTGCAGATGAAGAAATGATGTGTGTTCTCAGTATGAAGAAAGCAAGGATTGGGTACGTAGTGTTCTTTATTTTATTCTTTATTATTAATTACTAGGCAGGCAGCACAGCTGGTTTGCCTAGGATGTAAATCACAGAACACGTTACAATCAATAAGTTAAAGTATGTATGCTACATTGTGTATGTTACAGTTACTAATAATAAACAGTGCATGTGTTGATTACAATTACTATTCATAAATAATAAGTTACAGCATACAGTACATACATATAATTGCTAGTTATAATCAATCAGTGAGTTATAGTGCATATATTACAATAAAAAAGAAAAGTTACGATAATATAGTTATACAATTAATAACTCACGTAGTTGATTAGTAAAATTATCTAGAGTAGCAGCTTCGATAGCAGAAGTGGGTAGTAAGTTCCAATCACGAAAGGATTTTAGAAAGTAACTATTATGATAAAAATTAGTTCTAGCAGTAGGTATATTGAAGTGAAAATAATGTTGAAATCTAGTGAAGGGTGTGGTGGTAGTGGCTGTAATATAGGTAGGTATTTCTAGTGAAACTGAATTGTGTAGTCCTTGGTATAAGATAGAGAGCCTTGAAATTTGTCTTCTAATGTTCAATGCGGGCCATTGCAATTCTGAAAGCATGCTGGTCACACTGTTTTCCCAGTTGTAGTTAGATTTTACCCATCTGGCAGCAATTCTCTGCACCCTCTCAATGGCTTGGATATCTTTAGATAAGTGAGGATCCCAGACTGAGGATGCATACTCTAGTTTTGGTCGAATTAGTCCCTGCAGGTAGGCAGCGGATTTAACTGATTCATCACAATTGTTTAAGTTACGTCTCACAAAGTTTAGTGACTTTATTGCATTACTAGTGATGTTGCTAATGTGTGGAGAGAATGACATTGATGAGTGGAATAGGACTCCGAGATATAGATGCTGATTTGTACGAGTAAGTGCTTCATTGTCTATGTAATACTGGAACTCAGGTGGTGAGGTAGATATAGAACAGGTGAGTATAGCACATTTGTTGGTATTTAGGCTCATCTGCGTGTTGTGGGTTCTTGCTACACAGCTCAGTGATGATCAGGCAGAACAGTTATAACCGAGAACTCATTGACTATGAGGTTGTTTTACCTTTTTTTTTCAGTTTCATTATTGTACAATTGTACTTTGTTTTGGCTCACGTGAAATAGCAACAATAAATCGAAAGCGACGTCATTAATTTGGTATTTCGGAAGGGATATGAGGGCAAGGCGTGGGTCTAGCAGAAGCGTATGCAGCCGTATAGAGGATAGTATGCAGCCGTATTGAGGTATGTGTGACTCTGTGTGGGTCTATAATACAATTGTACTCGTGACATATACAGAGGTGCCGCGTCTGTAAAGTTAAGAGTCCAGGTTCGGGACAGACTGATCTATACGTTTGGGTTGACGCTACACGTATGTAATCAGTCTTTGTTTATATACGTGTTGTAGACGCTGCTATACTGATCAGTCTATGCCTTTCGTTGCCAGAGGCGTAGCTAAGGGGGGGCAAGGGGGGGGCATTTGCCCCCCCATCACTAAATGATTTTTTTTTAAACCTTCGTCACAAGTTTACCAGTATTAAACTGACACGCAAATTACTGTAAATTATGTACACTACTACGCGGTATCACCAGGGGTTGCTAGTGAATGCGCACACACAACATTCAACTCGCTCGTGAATCCATCGAACGAAAATATTAGACACGTACTTCTATATTTAGCCTAGATTACTCGCGTGATAGAACATTTTTGAATCTAAAAAGAGTGACCCGCCTCTCCACGGCAGGAGTCACAACTCACAAGTGACAAGGATCTAGGAATTATGTTATCAAGCGACCTGTCATGGGATGCTCACTATAACCACATTATCTCCAAATCCTATCAGGTACTTGGACTTCTAAGAAGATCTTTCTCCCTACAAAATTATGTCCAAGCCAAATCTCGACTATATACCTCTCTTGTTAGATCCCAATTTTTCTACTGCTCGGTCATCTGGAAACCCCACCTAATTAAGCACATTCAGCAACTCGAACGTGTTCAGAGGCGTGCAACTAAATACATTCTAAATGATTACTCTACTGAGTACAAGTCTCGTCTTATTAATCTCCATATGCTACCCCTGATGTACATTCTTGATGTAAATGATGTGATGTTCTTTCTTAAAAATCTCCACAACCCCCACAATGGATTTGACATCAATAATTTCATTAAATTTGCAACTGGTCACACACGTCTAGCTTCTGGAAACAAGCTACTCCAAACAAGATCACCTGACAATTCCACTAGTAACTTTTATTTTAACCGGCTTCCTCGCATCTGGAATGCCCTTCCCATTATCAACTACCAGGACAATCCACTCAAGATAAAGGCCAAACTTTTAGATTATCTGTGGAATCATTTCACTGCCAATTTCACCTCCAACAACACCTGCTCTTTTTCATTTCTATGTCCATGCTCAAAGTGTTCAAAGATCCCTCACCAACCTAACTTCAACTCCCTTTAACTGTTAACTTCCCCCCCTTTTAAGTAATCTTAGACTAGTAAGTAAACTTTGTAGCTAATCACTGCTACAATTTAGCTTCCGGCCACTGACACAGGATGTCAGTGGACCATCAGTGTGCTGCCATATGTCCCAATTGTATCATACCAACATCTGCAACTTGTATGTATGTAGGTATATGTACACTGTAAAGTTTATTATTATTATTATTATTATTATTATTATTACAAGGAGACCAGATGATGCTACGAACCTACTGTCTACGAGGTGATAAAGTGTTAGCTAAATAAATGTACCAAGTTTATTTTATCGAGTCGATCACACTGGACCTTTGTACGTACGGCAGTGCAGTCTGTTTTTACTTTGTCAGTCAGTCAGGTGGATCAGTCAAGCTTACAAGTTCTGCTAGCAAGACAGGTGGGATTTTGTGCAATACATGGCATTTGAATTTCGCTGAGTGGAGTGAGTGAATACGTCATCCTGTCAGCAGTGTGCTAGGACTGCAGCACAGGCTGTGGCTAACGTAAAGTAACTTGTATTTGCACTAAAGTATTAGCTCTACAGGACTGTGGATGAATTTGTTGGAGTACAGTTGTGGGACGTGCGATGATGCTCGACGAATATAGCTACCTCGATTGGAAGCAGTCAGTACTGAAATGGTTACGTAGCTAGTTATTTAAGTTGTAATAATACAACACCCTATGTTGGCTAGCCCACCATTGGGTCATTAGCCTTTTTTGCAATTATGAATGATTTTGAGTGTTTCGTGGGGGCATGCCTGCCCCTCCATCACCTTCTGGCTAGCTACGCCCCTGCTCGTTGCGCTGTGAAAATTGCATGATAGTGTGCATGTCACCATGCAGTGCTTTCAGAAGTGTGTACGTGAATAAATATTTACTGTAAGCTACAACATTATAATGTGTGCCTTATAAATACAACTGACATAGAAATCTTGGGTCGCTGTATATCATGCTACAGAAATAAGAGGAGTACTGAGTATTGCCGAATGATGAAATAGCATGAAGAAGCTGGTGCTGATGTGTGCAATAGCTGTGATGACAAGCAGAACAACACCACAACATGTCGCCAGCAGCTGTAACATGACGGAAGCAATGCCACCTGTAAAAAAAAAGTTAACCGTTGCGAAGAACTGGGACTTCCTCAGTATTGCTTAAACTTAGCAGGTCTCCACCTGGAATGTTATGCTTCAAACCCAGACAACTTGAAGACACCAAATGCAACTGGTTACATGATGCCGTATAATGAGGAAAAATGGGAAAAGTGGCTTCAACAGTTCACACTTCAAACACAGTGCGAATACACTGCCCGAAATGGCTCTAAAGCCAACATTAAAACACTGTTATTAGAGTAAACAAAGGCCATTTCTCCTATACATCATCATGGGTATACATACATATAATTGCTTGCGTGGAGGCAAGGGAAAATTCAATCCACCAAGTCTAGATGTGGAGAATAAATCACGTGCTTCAATTGGCACTCGTCGTCTTGGCTGTCCAGCATACATTCACATTAGACACCTTATAGTCAGCAACGGGATGGAAATTTTAGAAATCAGAGTGCCATTGTTACGTGCACACTTGTCATCACACACTCCATCATCCATCAAAGATCAGCTTACAATGAAACCTCTAACTGAGATAGAGCAGAAGGTCACAGACTTGGTACAAGAGTGCTTCTTAAATCAAAGAGCTTTAAGAATGCTTCTGAATAGTTGGGTTGAGAAAGATCTTATACCAGCCCACATTGAAAGTGGAGTGCTGATTGAACCACCATCACAATTTAACAGAGCTTACTATCCCACAAAGGCTGACATCAGGGTAATGGTAACAAAAGTTATGACAAAACAACGCAATGGACTCTTTGATCAAGACGCAGTAATGGAGCTACTACAAAGCACTGCAGATATAAAGCATTACTTCCAGCGATACAACAAAGGCACTGCAAAGTATATGAATTAGTTTAATTTGATCAGTATAGCTACAATATTTTATTTTATAGGCTTGAAAGCCATACAAGCAAAGCTGGGTCCCACATGAACAGTAAGAATCCCATTGAAAGGTATATAGATAATATTATAGAATGGTGTTATTTTTTATGTACTGTATGATATTATAGACATTCTGAATTGCTGGATGAGGCAGTGTCAAAAGTTTTTGTGCCAGACGCTGATCAAGAAGAAATATGCTTTAATGATGAACAGCCATTTTTATTAGTCCTCCAAACAAGGCAGCAAAGTAAATGGCTACAGCAGTTTGGTAATACTATCACCTGTATGGATGCAACATACAAAACCTTACGGTATGGGTTTCCCTGCTTTTTTGTTGTTGTAAAAACATCTCTTGGGATAGGGAGAGTAGTAGGGACCATCATCCCACAGTATGAAATTGAAGATCTAATAAGAGAAGGCTTAATGAAACTGGCAGAATGGAATCCATCATGGTGTCCGCAGTTCTTTATGACTGACAAGAGTACACAGGAACTAGGTATATCACCTGTGAACAGGATTGTTCTTACCTTTTATTTCAGGAGCTGTTAAGGATATACATCCAAATTGTGTCAGGCTTGTGTGTGATTTCCACACCCTTCAAGCTTTTGAACGATGGGTAAACAATTCCCACCATGGTGTATCACCTGAAGTGAAGCAGTCTGCAAAGAAAGCATTTAAAGAATTGATGCATTCCAGAACCGGTAAGTTCGTTTGTCTTGTTTTAGAATAGTATTTATATTAGGATTGTGTATAGAAGATCACGAAAAGGCCTTAGTAAAGATCACTACTTCCTCCTGGTACAAAGACAATGAAAAGTTACAGACATATCTGCAGAATGAATGGCTGAGTTGCAAGCCAGTAAGTTTTTTTACTGTATATACAGTGTACATAACAGACCATAATGTAAATTTCACAGCTTTGGTGCCATGTTTTCAGACAAAAGTTTCATGGAGAAGTAAACACCAATAACTACACAGAGTCATTTAACAATGTTTTGAAAAACCACTATTTTATCTTACATAATGATAAGTCAGTCTTTTCCTTGATAAAACTCCTACTACAGCATGTCTTTCCTGAGCAAGAAAAGGAGTTGTCAGCCAGGCAAGCTAGAGCTCACCGACTTCCAAGGGAGCCTCTTCCTTCATTTTTACATAATCGTCCCAAGCCAGTCATAAGTGCCTGCCTATCAAGTATTGAAAAAGCCAAAGCTATCGACATCTCCACCATTACTGAAGTAGACAAAGTAAATGGCATTTACCAAATACGTTCAAAAAATGGTGAGTATTCAATTGACATTAAGGGTGGAAACTGCACATGCCCTTATTATACATTGCGCCAAATACCATGTAAACACATGTTCTGTATTTTTCAAAATTTCTGCTGGACTTGGAATGACCTTCCTCCATCATGCATACAGTGTCCTCACATGACTTTGGACAATGAAATTGACGTGTGCATTAATCAGGATGACTATCAACTAGCTGATCAGCAAGATGATGCACACAATCATGATAACTCATCAACCACAATGCATTCTTTAACCCCCATTCCACCTTATCAAACAGCTGGTTCAAAGTTACTGTGTTTGCAGAAACAGCTAAGAGATGAATTAGCAAAATGTACTGCAGCTATGTTTATGATTAATGACATTGAGGTTCTAAAGACGTTAAAAGAGAAAATACATGACATACACCTAGAACTAGTTTCAGCTGCCTCGACATCACAAACAGAAGTAGGTCTATTCGCTATGAAGCAATTGATGAAAGAAGAGGTGGTGGACTCCAGAAAGAGATCAACAAAAATTTGTAGAGCAAATCGGGTGACAAAGAAGTACAGCAAAATGAAGAGGAAAATCAAAGGAGAGTGCCCAGTACTACCGAAAAGATCCAGACCAGTGCAAAGAGATGATCCACTCCAAGCAGCTGCACATGCTTCAGTTGGCCGTCCAAAAGGCAAGAAACATTCTGCAGCTACAGGTACAGTTTATATCTCAGTTACTGAGTTATCTTATTATCTATAAATTGTTTAATTAACAACTAGAAATGATGGATCATGGTGGTATATCACAAAGTGATAAATCACAGTTAACCAGTACCACAAGTGAACAGGTATTTATAGCCTTCGTAATGTAGCAGTATAAGTTATGTTGTATATAGGCATTACTTACTCACTCACAATTGATGGATGATAAATTCTCACATGCTAAGAAAGGTATAATGTACATAGCTACATGCACATATTTCATATAAAGTTGTCATCGGAACTAAACGACCGAGATTGCATAAGCTTACTTCAATATTTTACAGAGTTTTATATACTAGAAGTGATATTACTGCAAGTCTCCTATACACAGCTGTTGATCAGCTGTTTAACATCCATTATACCACTTTGACACCTCAGATCAAAGGAAACCACTCACATGTTGTCCTGACCACAGGGCGATATCGCCCTAACCTTACCTGTGGTTAGGACGATATCATATTATAGCCCTGACCACAATGCCTATTATGCTGAGGCAACTACAAAGCATCAGTTCCCTTCAATTCTCTATATTTATTGGGTTTCTTAAAGTTTTGCATTGTGGGCTTGAGTTTATTTAGCATATAGGCTTATAGCATTCTCTTCACGGAAAAATAATCAAATGAGTCATCATCACATAGTTCAACCACTATACACCACTAAATAATTCTTTGTGCAGTGTTGGGGTTGGTTCTCAAAACAGCATATTTCAACCATACGTAACCTCTACTCTTCAGCACTTACTCTAGTACCTTAGACTATTTCCTTAACTGGATTACTTGGCTAGAAATGGTACCACTAAAACTCATTTCTTTTTTGAATAGCACAGCCCAAAATTCAAACCCACAATAAATATCTACATAGCTTTGTAGTGGTGAATGTAGTTTTGTTTCTTCACATAATATTAGGTGAACATACCCAAGTGGTATATATTACTTTTACCATGGCCACTCCTGATATATATGCCCACGCCCTCGGGCATATATATCCTCGTGGTCATGGTAAAACTATTAAATGTAAATATATCACACAAAGTATTTACAATGGTTGCATATATTGGCTATATGCTTTAGCTGATTTTGCATATAAATGTACGTACTTATTGCAGGACAAAAACAACAAGGATGTGGTCAGTGTGAGGCATGTACAAAGGCTGACTGTGGAAAGTGTCGTTATTGCCTTGATAAAAAGAAATTTGGTGGAAAGGAGAGACTTAAACAACGTTGTATTCATAGAAAGTGTAGGAAAATTCACATCAGGAAAAACAAACTTTCAGAAAGCAGAAAGGTATGTATGTATTATGCAACTATTTGAGCTAGATATAATCGGATTCGTATACAAACTTTTAGTCTTGAGTCTCTTGACCAACTTGTCCATAACAGGCAAATTACGTGCATACATACATACTTCATCCAAGTACATGCCAGTACTTCATGTTGTCAATATATCACGCATATCAGCATAAATGTAAACATTAAAACCATGTAAACATAAATGTAGCCATGCAAACATTATAAATATAGCCATGTTACACATTATAAATGTAGCCATGTTACACATTAATATGTACGTAATCCAATTGGAGTGCATATAATGTGCTAAAATATTATGTTATGTGCCTCATAAATGATGTGGGACTAAAGTTAAGGTTAAGACAAAAATCTGCAGAATTTGTTCACTAGTTAGCTATTATAAGTTTACTCGTAGCAGTATGAGTTTACCTATCACTTGACATACTCATTCGCCAATGTAACTTTACCCCTAAATCTTACAGTGAATTCTATGCATATAGCTATATATAAACATGAATCATGTTTCCAAACTATTGAGACTAAGACATAGCTATAGACTTACAATGCTATGGGCGTATCTTTGTATAGACACTGAACTCAGTGGAGCAACACGTCGAAGCATCAATCAAGTCATTACACACAATTACAAGTCAAATGCTGTATACATCAAACAGGCAAGTTATAAATGTCAGAATAGTAACATACTGATTACATAAAGTAACTGTACGGAAATAAATCCTGTCAAGCTGTCACTATCTGCTAGCAGTATTTTCAGTTACCGTCTTATGTTGGCAAGTACTTTGAGACTAGACATCACAGAAGACCAGTGTAGGAAAATTTCAGTTACACCACCTAGTTCATCAACTTTCTCCATCCAGCTGTTACTATCTGAGCAGAATAGGTCTCTAGATAGGATCATTGGTGATGGTAATTGTCTTTTCAGATCATTCTCAAAGGAGCTTTTTGGGGATGAGAAACACCATACAAACCTACGAGAGATTATAATGGAGTTTATATCAAACAATTTGGACACTTTCAAACAGTTTTTATCAGACAGCTCAGAAAATATTATTCAACGCTGTAAAACAGTAAGCAGAGTAGGCACCTTTGCTACACAAGTAGAGATTTATGCTTTCTCTTATTTTCTACACCTACCAATTTACGTGTACAGTATGGCTGGATTGGCTTCATCTTGGAAATGGCTCCAGTACCAGCCAAAGAACACACTGAAGTATAATCCTCTACATTCCAATTTGCCATTGCCATCCCCAAGCAATTACCACATTGAACTGTGCCATACCAATGGGAACCACTTTGATCGTGTAATACCAATAAGTCAGTTGTTCAAATCAGTATCAGACTCATCATATGACCAATACATAAAAGATTATCCAGCATTATCAGGGACAGAAAACAAAGAAAACATTATTGAACTGTAAACACATATACACAAACTGTAGCTTGGTATCTCAGACATTGTAACATCTGCTCATGTTTCGTATATACATTATATCACACAGTTTGATAGCATTAAGCAGACCATCAACTAGTTATAAATACACTCGAAACTGTAATACATAATCCCACGATGTAATGCTGTCTCATATAATTATAACAAGTCAAAGTGTACTGTATCTTTGAACTAGTTGGACATCAAAGCCACGAGTAAACCAAATTCCATGATTTGATATGCAAGTGAAACTTCAAGTGGTACCTTTTAATGCCATGCTAAACAGCTAAAAGTGGTACATATAATAATGATATCAAGATAATAAACTTGAAACCGTTGATCTATATGGCAATCCCTGGATCGGAGCTTGTTAACTTATTACATTGCAGTAAAGTGGACAAAATTTTAAGACACACACACACAATTATTAACTTTTTGGGATACTTCAAATCTTACTTGGTGGTACTCATTTGTTCTAAAACTTTTACTACAAGCACAATGTGGGTTAAAGTATAAATCAGCCCACCCATGTTTCTAAGTGTGATACGGAGGTATTTTTCCTAACACCATACCATTCTTCAAAAATGCAACACCACCCACCCACACATAATTATATGCATGCACACAACCACAGTCACCCATGCACGTGCACATATACGTATACACACACACACACACTACACAATGCAAAAAACCCAGTTGACTGGGCTACCCTTGCACTACTTAGGTGTGTACAGGTTATTAGATCCCATGCAGTAGTGGGACTAGTACTCCACAAAAACACATGTGCTTGCAACTTTGAAGTTAGTTGTAAAAATGTCTAGCTAGTTGTTCTCTTATTGTACATGCATATCTAGCACACAAATGCTGTGCTGTAGTTGTGTACTTATAAACCACACACTCCGCAGATTGGACAGCAAGTTATCACTGTCACTCTAAGGTGGTTAGAGGCATTTGCAACTAGTGACTAGTGTAAGTATACTGTTTATGCTTCTACAATTTGTACCCCAAGTACAAGCTAAACAGGTGGAGTTTACAAATAAAATGTTCCACAGGTATGGATGACCATACTTTTTTCACTTTGAGTCATTGTTTCTCATCACCACCTGCATCATCCTGACAACTCATTCCCATTGTATAAATTCACACAAGCCGCCACTTCGACACATGTGTTCTTTACATTGCTGTGATGCCACGGTACTGGCTACTGCTAACCCGTCTCGACGTTTTCGATCACTGCCATTTCCCAGCTGTGCAAGATCCAAGTCTAACGTGAAAGGAAGCGGTGTGAGCTTCGATTTTTTCAAAACTTCAGCAAAAGCACATTCAGTCTCTCCGTGATTATTTTAAATTGTGTAACATTTTCATTACAACATATAGTGCAATCCCACAATGACTCCACCTATATGCCCATATAAAATGCATACATTTTTAGAGACCCTTGGATCTTTGTGGATTTTAAACACCTCGCTTTTAAAATTCACAAAGATCCTTGTGCTAGGTCTCTAACCTACACTTAGGGAAGGTTTTTACAATAGAATGCTCAATACTTTTGTCATCACTTTTTCCCGGAAATCTGAAGCCATAGCAACTTCTTACCAGACCATGCCTTAGGTTGCAACCCGCCTATAGAAACCACTTTTTCGAGGTGGGGACATAGTGGGGCTTAGACAA
The DNA here is from genome assembly GCF_963678975.1 of Dysidea avara. Lineage (NCBI taxonomy): Eukaryota > Metazoa > Porifera > Demospongiae > Dictyoceratida > Dysideidae > Dysidea > Dysidea avara. Next base: position 21,809,033 of record NC_089283.1, read on the forward strand.
GCTTCTCAGCCCCAGTACTGGGGAGTATAACACTAGACTTTATCAAATCTCCTGTACTACCCCACCCTAGGGCATGACATTGATAGGTGCATAATTGACTGATTATACAACCACAAAGTGAAAAGCTCACAATGCATGCTACACGAGGCTAAGAATTCAATCACAATAAAAACTACTTAGATTACAAATATTTTTCAAAACTGTACATCAAGAGTACCCACCGTCAATCCCTTCCCAATGAAAAGATCTACCAGACTATATCACCCAAGACGATTCATTATACCAAACTCATCCACTTAATTGCACCAAAAAGTTTTTATTAAAGGATTGGAACAATCTACCATCTAATAAACAACATTAACTCTTTTTCAGCGGAACTTATAGCACTGTGTCGAACTAAACAACATCATTGTAACTACATCCTGTGATTGCACTAATTAATTTCTTTTCCTGAGTACATCAACTGTGCTGTCTGCTCAGTAATGATTAAATAAACAATAAATAAAAAGACCACTACATCTTTAAAGTTAGCCCTATTCACTCGTGACACACTGGCTGAGGAATAGGCCTATAGTCCTTCGTGATCACTACTGAGGTGCACATACACGAGTGAAACTACATACCTTCCATAGTGAAACAGCGAAAATCGCCACCTGTTCAATAGCACTAATAGTCCAACAACCACCTGAGGTCACCACTAAGGTCACAAGGAAGGGTTAATACCTGACTTTGCTACGCGGAGAAACACGGATGACCATAATACCTAATTATTCGTAGGTGCGGAGTTTTCGCTCCCTTTTACAAAATCGTTTACAAATTATTCGGGTCTGACCCGGATTGGATCACGTGAGAAACGAAATTGTTCTTTTGACGGCGTGGAAACTTATAAACGCTATCGCGTAACTCTTTCGTGAGCCACGCCCACTTGTCGCGTTACCAACATACGCTCAGCCACGCCCATTTATTAGTAAGTGCAGTATGTAGCACGAAACTGAGGGTATCTATGGTGAGGGGTAGCTATTGTCAGTAGGTGATGACTTCTTCTTTTTTTTTTGGTCTTCAACCTACAGCTAGGCTGAAGTTGCAATATTTACTCAACACGAATCGAACGTTCAAAACGTAGTCTCGTTCGCTCGCTCGCTCGAGACTAGCCGAAACATAGCTCTTATCGCACGCCTCGGCTTTAATTGATCCGGGTCACATTCGGGTCAAATCCGGGTCAGTGGGTCATCCGGGTCAACAGTATAGTGACCCGGTTTCAACGCTGATGTAGAGAGTTCAGCTGCAAACAAATCACTCTGTAGAGAGTTCAGCTGCAAAGGAACCGCCATGTAGAGAGTTCAGCCTCAAACAAACCACCCTGTAGAGAATTCAATTACAACAAATCACCCTGCAGAGAAGAAGTTACCTTGTAGAGAGTTCAGCTACAAAGAAACCATCATGTAGAGAGTTCAGCTACAAAGAAACCACCATGTAGAGAGTTTAGCTGCAAAAAAATCACCTGTAGAGAGTTCAGCTAGAAACAAATCACCCCGTAGAGAGATCAGCTGGAAGAAGTCACCCTGTAGGGAGTTCAGCTACAAAAAATCACCCTGTAGAGAGTTCAGCTAGATGAAGTCACCTTATAGAGAGTTCAGCTACAAAGAAACCACCATGTAGAGAGTTTAGCTGCAAACAAATCACCTGTAGAGAGTTCAGCTAGAAACAAATCACCCTGTAGAGAGACCAGCTAGAAGAGGTCACCTTGTAGAGAGTTCAGCTACAAAGAAACCATCCTGTATATAGTTCAGCTACATTTCAAGTCACCCAGTAAAGAGATCAGCTGCAAAAAAATATCCTGTGGGGAATAATGGGCATGTAATAAATATATGTATATAATTTGTATAATTATTAATAAAATCAAAAATAATTGAAGTATTAAAAATCTTCTTTAAGTTCTTTTCTTCTTCCTGTGGTAAAGAAAAAAACACGTGGGTTAAAAAAGCCCCAAAGCCAGCCATAGGCCGGCTTTGCAATATACAAATACAAAAAGAAGTAATATCTAATCAAAAACAGCCAAGCTGTAAAAAAAGGTGTGGCCCCAAAAAGGCTATGGTGAAAAGAGATGTGAAATCCAAGGTGGCGGCCAAGAAATGGCTGTGATGGTAGGTTAATGGTTAAATTTTAATAACGACAATTCAGGTGAATTTGGTGCCAAGACCAAGCGGCACAAAATTCACCTGAATTGTCATTATTAAATTTTAACCATTAACCTACCATCACAGCCATTTCTTGGCCGCCACCTTGGATTTCCCATCTTTTTTCACCATGGCCTTTTTAGGGGCTGCACTTTTTTTTACAGCTTGGCTGTTTTTGATTAGATATACTTAACTGCTCTATTAGAGTATATACCTGACTGCTCTATTAGAGTATATTGATCTTGTTAACAAGTTCTGAAGAGGGCGCATGTTACCTCTGTAAATCCTTCCCTGAGAGATGAATGCAAGCTTTATATTTGTTGAGCTGTGCCATACACTATAATACTCACTCATTTTGTCCTACCTCACTAAATGGTATGTTACTGTTAGGGTCCTGCTGTAAACTCAGAAGTCTAGGGGAATTCCTGAACCCCTTGGAACCCCCCCCCCTCCCTACGCCCCTGGAATGGGTAATGAGAATACAGTCTGGCTTCTATATCACTTGTTGTTGCTCTGTCCAGCTCATGATAGAACCATGGTTGGGCAGTGTTATTGCAATAAGAACTTGTGGGTCACTAAAGTAATATGCATTGACATCTACTGTATCAACACCTGATTCATAGTAATAGTTGGTTCCCACAAAGGTGAGTGGGACTGGTCCTCCACCAGCAGTACATGGACAACTACTGCAAGTGTCAACATAGTAACCATCAATTGTTTGTCCTTCATGATGGTGTGCGTAGAAGCCAAGCGTGGCTCCTTTCTGGTATCCTTTGGTAACTTGTTCTTTGTGACTCGATCGGTCACTGCATGTTTGGCTGAATGATGATCTCCCCACTAATGAAGTGATTGCCACTTCTATCTTTTGTATGTAAGTAATGCAACATCCCATTAGGCATTCAAGCCCGATTTTTAAATTTTGGAAAAATGGACCTTATATATGCTCAATAGATAGAGTATTGATTGCTGATCTCAGAAATATATAGTTTGTTAGGTTGGAATTAGCTATTTTGGCATGCACAGTGCTTAAAAACTGAAAAAAGGTACATTTTTCTCCAGGACTCCCCATACATGTAAAAGGGGAAAATGGCACAATTGAATCAGGAAGCCATGTAGCAATCTGGACTGTCTTGAAACTGCTAGCTGCAAGTTTGTACATGTAATGAGAGTAACTTCAGGCATTATCGGATCTCAGCGATCTTTGTATGCTTTGTGGTAAGCAAATATAATTATGTTATATGGTTCACCTACTGCACACTTCTCAATACAATGGTGTATACCCATAGGCAAGTGGCTATCTCAGGTAAGTAAAAACATCAAGTTAACAACTTATAAAGGTAAACAACTAAAGTGGAGATGTCACAATGATGCAACAATACCTAAGGTGGAGTTGTGGTTTCAATTACGGCATTGTTATGCCCTCGGTTATGCCAACTTTGAAGTGGCTTATACTTTGAGCTGATGACACAGCCATCAGAAAATGCTGTGGAGCTGAAATCGCTAAGCGAAGCAAAGTAACTACGCACTTTAAAGTAAGCACCAGTGACTACCTTCCACCTGACAGTAGGTTTTTAAAAGTTTTAAAGTATTCTACATACATTATAAGGGTTGAAAAGATTACAGAACAACACAAAACTTACTTATATGTAATGCGCATGATAAAAGTAAGATTTCTATGATGATCAGCGTGTGGACAAACCCCATAACGATTTTCATCCTCATTGGAGCTCAGATAATGGAGCAATCCCAAGTTAAACGTAGTCTCATGCCCAAACCACTTTTTTCTTTTTGTGTGGGGGCAGAGAAAAGAGTGCTGGCTCAATTTGTAGGGTGATATATATATATATATTTTTTTGTTGGTCCAGGATGTTGGAGGCTGGGATGAGTGAAAGCCTCTTGCTGGTAGCATAGTTTGTAATTCTCTGCCCCCACACAAAAAGAAAAAAAGCGATCTGGGCACGAGACTAAGTTAAACGTGAGTTGTTAGGGTTCTATTGGGGAATATACGGAGATTTTTTAAAGTTAAAAATCTTCAGATATTGGAATGCCTATATAGTATGTTCACGTTGAGCTGAATCCTGAAAAACAGCTAAAAATTAAATGTGGATTTTTTCTCAACAGAGTTAACATTTCAGCCAACCAGATGATTATTGGTAACAGAAAAGGTGTCAATAACAGACACGTACGGTTTGGCTCCATTACAAGTTCGGGAGAGGGCTGTAATGGACACTGTATTTGTATGGCTTCCCCATAGGAAATGTATTGTGAAAATTTTGATTGGCTGTAAATATTATATCAAACATTTGAACAAAAAGATTTTGAAATATTTTTTAGCGGGTCAAGCAGTACTACAAATGAGCCAAATTTCAAGATGGTGAGTAATTGCATCCATGAGTTATTAAATATTTTTGAAGATTCAGCTCAACGTGAACATACTATAATCCCATTAACAAGAGTTTATAATAAAAAGAGGAGAGTGTCCTTTACATATTGAATGTAGAGACACTCTCCTCTATAAAATTGTACTATTAGTTTGGTAATTGAAATAATTTCTACATGGTTGATCCACACAGGTCCACCACATACAAGCACATTAGATCAGGGAGTGAGTAAATTCCTACTTAAGAATAAAATTACAAATGTGGCATTTCCCTTGTGTGTTATATCATCCGTGACAGTAAAATACTTTTTTTTTGTGAAATTTGGTAATGTGTGTGTGTGTGTGTGCGTGCATGCGTGTGTGTGCGTGCGTGCGTGCGTGTGTGTGTGTGTGTGTGTGGGTATGTTCCATGCACATACATGCAGTGTCTGCCTGGTGATCTGCTGCTGTGTTGTGTAGTGTACATACATGATACCTAATGTATTGTCAGATCCATCACAGAAGCTCTCACTAGACCTCCATCTTGCTCTGATCAGCAGTGACAGTTAGCTACACACCCCTCAACATCTAGCACTACACAACCGTGGTCAGTAAATGAGCACTGTATTTGTACTACTGTAAAATTTGTTTAAATGTCATGATACGTAAATAAATCTTTGTGTATGTTTTTAACATTTAGAAAAGTTACTGCAATGGGTTTAATTTTGGATAGTTTTTGGTGATAGATAGTATGTGTCTACGAATAGAATAGCCAGTTAACAGATGTCTAGTTACCACTTTTTACCAGCGGCATAATCAGAAAACTAATAGAGTCAAGAGTATCAACTGTATGACTACTCTTATTAGAGTTTCTCAATCGTTTGCAGGACTGGTGTGATTGGTATAGTAGAAAATGTTTCACCATGTTCCTTGATGGTTGTTGTGTGTTTGTTGACAGTTATAGTAATAGCTACACTAGTGTTAAAGGCAGTTTGCCATACAGTCAATGCTGAAAAGTGGAACTTTGGATCTTAAATAAAGAAAGCTATAGCAAAAACAAAAGCTATTAGCTATAGACAAAAAGAAATTATATAATTACAAAAGGTGAATTGCAGTTAACCACTACCATACAGCAGGTTATGTGTGAGGTTCCAATTTTTTTTCGATGCAACTGAAACTACCACCAGCATAAATTTCTGTGATAAGGCGCTATCAAATTCTCTGGATTATGGCATATTGCATGAAAATAATTTGGCAAAAACATGGCTCACTTTGAAAATTTGCAGAAATTTGGGCTTTACACATATATCCTACTGTTCTTGCTGTCCAATGGAAATGTTTATACTTGTGTATGTTGCTCCCATTTCTTGTTTTTTCAGCATGTCAGTTTGCTATCAAAGTGGACCCTACTGGGTTACCACCTAGTGTTCACTATGCTGAAGTGTATGCTATGGATGTCTCCAAGTGTTTCCAGGGGGCATTATTTAGAGTACCAGTAACTGTCATCATTCTTTTAGTCAGCTAATACCAAATATGGTTATTGTGTATGAATTTGTTGTCTTGGATGTCTCAACAAGATCCCACTGTGTTACATTGATTTCCAGAAGAAAGGAACCCTTAAGTTCTTTCTTAATGTCCCATTAGAAGCTACATGGGCCGGTAAGTTGGAAGATATCTCAGGGTACAGGGCCACCTATCCCTACTATACATATTGATGAGATGAGATGTGCACACATAGCATGCACGCAACTTACAAAATATATTAGTAAACCATCCACCATACACTTTAATGTTCACCCGTATTAAGTACATCAGTACTGTTAATCAAGCTACCGTGGTACAGTTCTTTTAATCTGTTTCACAGTCCTGATATTCCACGCATAATCAAAGTACATCAGAACTAAATTTTCATCACCTTCTGCACTACTCTTGTTTCGAGCATTACATTTACAATCAACACCAGATCCTTTAAATCGTACCCACAGCTGATAACCCTTCCTTAACGCATCATCTATGCAATCACTCTTGTGGGACCCATTAGTGCAGTACTGGTAGATTCTGTCAATGAAATCACCGTTCTTGTTTCTACAGGTACTTCCGATGTAAACAACATGTTCCGTCTCTGCACGCTTTGCTTTCCATTCATATATTCCGCAACGGAACGTACTTTTGAAACACCGCTTTAGCGTTTTCTTCTTCATCTTGTAACCTGGTCTGTCGGTCTTTGTAGTTGCACGACGTTTAAAATCATCGTGATTTTTCCGTGGAGTCATGGCGGGTACCCATCCGGACCAACGTCCACTCCATCGGTCAAACAGAGAGCAATCGCATGGTAACCTTTCTCTAACCAAGTGTTCGATTTTTGGTGGCGTGTTCCCCGTGGTTTTCTCCATTGCCCAACGCGTGGTAGTCTGGCGCGACGCACAAACTGTACTGAGGTTTTCACTCGGGTTTTCACCAGTGTTCGAATCCCGTGATGCATTTCGTGAGCGTTTGCGTGACGTACAGGTATCCCGTGAGCGTTAGCGCACAAAATGGAGTCTCACGATCATTTTGATGCAAGGCCTTTTGTAACTTCACTTCTTATGACGACTTCGTGGATACAAGCGTATCTTGTAGAGTTGGTGGCGACTCCTATCATTCTGACACAGAATATGAGGAACGCATGTTCTTAGATGTATCAGCAGCTGGTACTAGTCTCGTCAGCATTTATGTACACTTGTCTAATGAGGGATGATTTGGAGCAGAGAGTGAAGTCAAGAGTATTTGTTTGGCCCCTCTACTTAAGGCCACTCTGAATAAATTCTCTGTTTCCCGTCCACCGCCCGCATCTGGTTACTGTCAGGCTCTAAATATTCCATTATTCCGTATTCTTTCATTATTTTCCGGTTATATTATTGCATACTGACAGGCTCAGTAAAAGCCATCTTGAAACAGTGTCAGCAGTGCTATTAACTCAGTATTTTGTGCTATTTTTGCAACTTAAAAGGAAGGAACAAGCTTAAGCATGCTTTAAAGCAGCTGTTTATGGTTGTGCCAGGCAAATAATGGCTTGAAAAGCTGCCAACCTTATAATGGAAATGGACTGCCCGCCCGCATGGAAATATGCCTTAGTCCAGGACGAGAATCAGAGAATTTATTTGGAGTGGCCTAAGTTAGGAACATCTGTACTGTTATTGGGTCTAGAACAGTAGTACCCACTCTATTCTAGATTTTTAAATTTCCATCCCACTTACAGGTGGTTCATGAGAAGCGTACCACTCTGGAGTCCCTGAAGGATTTGGTGATGACACTGGAAGTGAAGTTATCCTCCAGTATTAGTGTTGACCTCTACTCTACAATGGCTGATGCACTCACCTCTTCCAACAAGTGGCATTCCAAGAAACTGGCTCCTAGAAATGTGGCCTACTTTGAAGACAAGTAGGTCACGTTATGTGCTGCTACAGTACTAGTAGTCTGGCAAGCCAACTGTTTTTGTGTGCAGAAACTATCCGGTCACCTTTACCAGTATTTTGTAGAGGTAAAACATTGTTTTCTCCCAGTAGAAATGGCATTTTTGGTTTTGAAGGCCTCTTATTACAAGTGCTATGAAATGATTATTTCTATAGCTCCTGACAATAGGAAATTCTTGAGTTTCTGTGGGACCTCTATTACCAAGCACCTGTACATCAGCTCAGTCACAACAGTTTCCAGTTTGGATAGAAAATAAAACCCAGCACAATATTCAATTATTCTAATAGAACAGTCATTGGTGTGTTTGGACAGGAACTCATAAGCGCTGAAAGGCACAGAGAGCTTACAAAATGGTTACTTAGTTCATTGTTACAGTATTGTAAGAGTTGTTCAGACTCTTTTAGTTTACAAATAGCACACAAGTACTTAGACTCATCATGGCTCTTGAGGTTAAGTAATTAGACAAATGTTGAAACCACTAGCATCACGCTCTTTAGGTGCTTATAATTTTCTGTTATACAGTGGAACCTCTATTACCTGTATCAGCTCTGTCACAAAAGTTTTTATCTGTCTAGATAGACAATAAAACCCAGTGCCATGTTCAAGTATTCTAGTAGGACAGCCATTGTTGGTGTATTTGGATGATCATGAGTTTTGAGATTGGTCCTACTATACTTTTATTCTAATAATATGTATACAGGGGTGGAGAACAGTAGTACTCCAAAGTGGGGGAGAAGTTACGTGGAAAGCTGGCAATTACAAAATATTTTAAAATCAGATACTGTACAAGTAGATACATCAGTAAATAGACACACTTCATTAATAGATATACTCTAGCATAACTTGTATGTACCACTGGATGTTCTATTAGAGTAGTTAGGTGACTGCTCTATTAGAGTATCTTGATCCCAGCTAATTCACATAGTATTCCATTCTTGCATAACCTTTATCACAAATCCTACTAAATCAAAAGTAGGTTGGTAAGAATAGGTACAAAAGTTACTGTATGTTAGTAACTGGGTATTGGAAAAAGTGAGGAGGCACTTTCCCCTCCCATTTCTTCTCCCCTGCTAAGGATGAGGATAGCTGTTTGACTGTGCATTTGTGTGATTATTTTTTCAGGTTACCTAAGAATTACCAATCAGGTGATCTTCTGAAAGGAAAGCTCACCCTCAGCAAAGCGGACAATGTAAAGAAAGAAGTTAGTGATGACCTAACGTTGGTGGTTTATAATGCACTGTTAGTTGTATTATTTTGGGGCTGGTCCCCCAGACACAACAGACATTTCTCTGTCTGTCTGTCCATTGTCACTTTTGCAAGACCATATTATTATTATTATTATTACTAGGACCGCGTCACATACAACCAAGTACATACACCAACATTGCAACCTACCCATTGGGCAAGTATAAACAGTGCCATAGGAAACACTCAGAGTAGTGTGTGTGTACCTGTGGAAATGATACATATGCATACGTACACAGGCAAGGGAGTTTAACTGGCATCAGAAAACCACAATACTAAAACACAACCTACACAAAAAACCAAGTTAAGTTAGCTATATTGAAAGTAACTATATATTGTAGGTGTGACGTGTCTCTGAAGATGACTCAGCAGTGAAGTGAGGCTATGCAGAATAAGGGATATGGTAAAGGCACAATTAGCAATTGATCCCAATCAAGCCAATATGGCACAACAGACTCTGTTGTAACTAGAGGCCACTGGTGATGTACCTGTATATCAGCGGTGTGGCATTGGCACAGTGATCACAGTCTATAATATTATGCATACAGCCATGCACAACATACAGGAGATAGTTACACATTGTTGTATATGCAGCACTGCATCGGCTTCTTGTTTAGCTATTACAGACTCACAGTAGACTAGTAGTTAAGCCGAGTGGAAAATAATTCCAGCCGCCAGCAAGCCAGATGAAGGTGGCGGTCGGTATAATGAAAATAATTCCAGCCGCTAGCAAGCCAGATGAAGGATGAAGATGTAGACCTATAATACAACTACCGGTACAAGTATTACATTACTCATTACCTTGCTGTTCCAGCTGGTTGTTTATAAGCGCATCAGCTGGTATCCCAACTGGTCATCAGTTGGTCCTTCACTGCATGACGCCTGGAGCGAATATCCTGCACACAAAATACACTGTTTTAAACATACTTGTAATGTTGTTGCTTACCAGTAAAGTGGCGCCTGGCCTCTCCGCGGACGTTTACTAATCTTCTCGTTCGAGCAATACAAGGGCGTGGTGCCGGTCCGGCGTTATATAGAATTACACGTACGGTAAAGTCATCAGCACGAACAGGCGTACTTATTATACGGTTGTGCCTTCATTCACAGGCGAATCTATCCCCGCTTAGTTCATGTCTCTAGGCCTCGTAGTTTTCTCAAACATTATTTATTATTTATTTATTCATTATTAATGACGTAATTTTAACCGCATTTCTTATTATTCTTACTACTTGGTTGTATAATTATTATTTAAATAAAACACATTAAAGCATACACACAATGAAACAACAGTAAATATGACAATTAAACAAAAAGGAATATATCTGTCACAACTGTCAATAAGATGTCTCATCAATAGCCGCTCCATCTGCCAAACTTAGTGATCTCCATTTCGTTCGTGATCCACGCACACATAATAAGGCTGCTCGAATGATTGCAAATGATAATCGTGCCCTCACATATCCCATCACAACACTATAATTCTTACTATAATTCTAATTCTTATAATTATTATTATTATTGACTTCATCACCTTTAATTGTAGCCATCCTGACCACACTGTGTCCTGACATTTATATCAAAACCACTCCTTGGCATCACATTGTAGTTACAGCATGGATTGTATGTGTAGTGTTACTTAGCTGCATCTGTTCAATTAGAGTACTTCTATAAACATGTGTGAATGTATTGAAGTAACTGACTTTGCATACAGCTGGACAATGTTACATCATAAGTGTTCTACGGGCCACAAGAGGGTGAAAGCTTGTAAATACCCATAAGGTTATAGATATAGCATTATTTGGAGAACACCCCAGTGTATTGTTGTTCAGTGGATTCTTGGTATGTGGATTATGATGTTACCTGGTTTTCTATTCCAGGTACACTATCCAGTCCAGTACTTGTTATCAGAGAAACCAAAGAGATCACCAGCAGCTAAACCATCAAGTACCAGTAGTAGTAGTAGTGGTAGTAGTAGCACTCAGGAATATGATAAGGCATTGAAGGATCTAAAGTTACAATGGATGAAGTAATTGTAGTTGTATAGTGCTCACACTACACACAACACAACACATACACTACTCGTACACTGCACTACACAAAGGTTCAATTCTCTATCCTTCATACAGGAAGAAGGTGGTTGATATCTCAGAACTGGAAAGTGAGTTTGGTAGTGATTTGGACTTCTTAATGGCTAAACTATCTTGCTGTGTTGAAGACAAAACGGTAATTTCTACAATACACTCTAATAGAACACACAGCAGTATTTTGTGTTTACTCGAGCAGCATGTGTGCCCTGAATATGCATGCAATACATAACGCGGTCCTCTACCAGTGAGGGAATCATCAAATATAAATTTGTCAAATAAACATACCCTTCTATTTGTCATATAATTTTGCTGTTGAATTTTCTGCTGTTATGGTACCACTATAGATCTGTAGTTGATGTTGGGAATGAAGGTTGCAAAGTAGGGCTGAAACAAATACTAATACTCGATGAGTACTCATTAAGGATTTGGTACTCGGATAGTAAAATTGGTACTCGAGTATTCGCTAAGATCAGCTCACATGATGTATTTGTCATCAGGGAGTGACACAAAGAAGGCTATAGAGTTTGATTGGCATAGCTTTTTTGTCAGGAACACTAACATCAGTACTTTAATACAGTGTGTGTATCATTGTTGTTACTTGAAAAGCTGTAAACTGTTAAAGGTTGGTACAAAACATGTCAAATTGGTATGACTACATGCAACTAGTATTCGTGAGTACTCGAATACTAAAAAGCCATGATTGTTTCAGCCCTATCACAAAGCATTACAAGTGTTACTTCTCTGTAGTGTCAGTATCAGCCAACTGTGGCATCACTAGTGGCTGAGGTATACAAGCAGGTGAATACACAAGATGTATTAGCTTACTGTGGTACTAAGATGGACCTTAGTGTTGGAGCCAGTGATAAGCAAAGGTTAGTTGGTGATACTGTACTACTGTAATGTATCCTAATAGAACAATCACCAATAGTCTTTATTATTAATTACTAGGCAGGCAGTCCATGGTGTATTGCATCATTTTTATCTTTACAGTCAAATGGAGAAGACTAAGAAGATCTTGATGGATTGTCTCTTGGCAGAGGTAAACAATTTGTAGTTTATGATCTCCTTACTCATTATAGTGACCATGAAAATATCCTATAGTGATAGCAAAGGTATACCTGTTCTTCATGACTAATAAAACCACCTCATTATAGTGATAATTTCAAGCAGATCCCCATCATAGCTAAAATGTACTGTGTGACCACACTACTAATTTGTAGTTGTCATTTCTTGCACTAGGATGCAATATCCCTTTGGTATAGTAATTCCTTGTGCTGTTCCTGTATAACATGTTTCGTGTGTGTGCGTACATGCATGTGTGTGTACACAAATGTGTCTTATAGGGTGTGGTCATTGCAAGAGAGCTCAAAGAGAATGTCACTGATCCTTCGTCAATATATTGATAGAATGAATGAAATATACATCACATTACACCAACTATTAGACTCTAAAGATACTTAGGTATAGTCAATACACCAAGAAGTAAACTAGAGATTGTACCATTTTGGCAACCACTACAGATTGTGCATCTTGCAATATATTATTAATTTATACAGTTGTGGAGTTTTCGGATACAGTTTGCAAGAGCTTTACAATACAATGCCTTTTTGGCTAAACTACTTGAAGAAGAAAGTAGTGATACCGGACCAAACAAGGATCGAGATTTAGAGCTCATCAAGGTTGTCCAAACTTCCACTACCATATTGTAGTAAGCTACTATCACTCTTAACAGGTGTTTGACAAACTGGGATGGGGACACTATTCTACTGCCTTAAGAAGATGGTTGCCTCGAAATTATCCCACAAATTATCAACCTTTCTGATGATATCATTTTGAAACATTTGATATAAACAAATTGGATTGTGTAGTAATATATTTTCACACTAATTTATTGAGCACCTAGCTATCAAAGAAGAGTAGTGGATAGGGTACAGTCATACTAAAACCTGAAGTATAATTTTAAAAATCAACTTCTGTAGTTTAAGTTTCTTCTAATTCAGGCTGTATGCCTACTTGTATAATACCAGGTAGCTAAGTGCTAAATTAGTTACCACAATGGATGATAATGGTGTTATAGTGAAAACTGTTTCGTTTAAACTAAAACTCATCTTTGTGGAAAGAATGGAATCCGTTATAGGTTTCAAGATAACTGAGGAACATTTCAAGTTTATTCCTCAGAAAGATCTAGAGGGGAAGATGAACCTTTTATTATCTAATAGAGTAGTCACTCTACTATCCTAAATAGAAGTGCATTGAATTGTTTAGGAGTTTTTGAATCAAGTTCAACTGGGAAAGCTAATAAAATTTTAAAGGAGACCATAAACAAGATACATATACCATTGGTAGAATCATAATAATTGTTAATTTAATGCTTTCCTCACAGAGAGCATGCATATCCAGTTTTGATGCTGTTGCTCTACTATATAAACAGCTGTAGCTGATTGAGAGTTTATTTTACATGCATACTGTATCCGATGGTGATTATTACAGAGTGTTTGCATTCAGAAAATGTTTGTTATCTATCATAAATGTATTAAATACACACCTTCAAGTAGCTTCTTATACAGCAGTGAGTCAATTCCAAATTGAAATGTTATAAGGAAGGTTACACTACGGCTATAAAGTTTTTGAATTAATAATGCAATGTGACTGCTCTATTAGAGTAGATATCAAGAAAAAGAAGTATTGAAAAAATTCAGTCCATATTTTAATTATTTCCATTTAGGCCTACAATATGTCTGGAGTGCTATGCCAGCATAATGCTAGCATATTAGGTGGATATTTCAAACCATAGATATTAAACTATGGAGCTTAATTCCATGAAAATATAGATCGATACCCCCTAACAGAGCAGTAAGGGGAAACTGCAGAGCATTATACATATCGATACTATCTAATAAAACAGTCAATTTGTAGTTAGGCAGGGGTCTATTATGCTATTTATTCTTCCAATTATTCTTTCTGGTAATTCTTTTTAAATTAACCTATTATTCCCAAAATTATTCCTGGAATTTGTGCAAAAGAAAGCATTTTAGTTAGAGTTTTACGTAAGTAACTGCTATATTAGAATTATGGACTCGAAGCTGACTGCTCTATTAGAGTATAAGTGACTGCTCTATAGAGTATCTCGATCTTTTCAACCGTTTTTATGCTTGCACTGTTTCAGTGGTGTATTCAAAACATTTTTGTATCACACTACAAGAAAAACTTATAACTTTGCACTAATTAGCTATTCCTAGAACTCATCCGATTATTCCGGAATTCTTTTCACTACCTATTATTCCCGAAATTATTCCACCATAATAGACGCGTCCCTATTTGTAGTGAAATACTCTAATAGAGCATTCACTGATTAAAATGTTCCCATATAATTGTAAGAAATGTTGCTACCCAACGAGCATAATGCAAGCATAATGGGAACACTTGAAGAGCATAATAGGTGAAAATTTTGGTAACTATCTGAAAGCATTTTAGGCAAAATTTTGAGCATATTTGACTCAGGCCTATTGATTTCCATACCTGTTTTTGCTAGAATTCTGTGTGTTACACTGTTTTCTGTTACTACCCTGCAGAGTAGTTAGAGGCTGACGTCATTTAAAATCAGCCAGGATCTAAGACCATGTTGTGTTTATACACAATTTTTTGCTAGTGGTTGAGGATGGAAGGTCAGCCAATATGCCATGATACATTTTAATTTACAACTGAATAACTATGTTAATGGAATAAAAGTCTGACAGCAAACCAAATCTTACCCAGGTTAGGTTGCATAATATATAATTATAGTCAGTAAAAGACTCAGTATAGTCATATCCAAAAGTTGACCAAGTGTCCATCCAGGTCATGATCATTAGCTTGCAGTGTTAAGAAGTATGGACAGTCAAGGTATACGAAGCCATATATATATACAATGTATTATTTTCATTGCGTTGTGCCTGTGCTTTTTGCACTGAAATATTCTCTCCATTAGAGGTATTTAAAAGCAATACATTTTGAAAGATTTTCTGATTGTACCTGTAAATTTGAAATGCATTCAGGCTATTTATGCAAAAACAAAAAATTGGGATGCACTTATATGGTTTCCCGACCAGCTAGAAATGGACTTGTAACTTAGTTTACATGTTTTCAGATATGCCCTAAGGCAATGATTTTGACGTAGTATCTCAAATGATGTAGTATACCTTACTCAACTTCCACAAAAAATTTGGTGCTTTTATTACAAAATGAACGATTTCATCAAAATTTGTTGCTTAGCTGCTCTACTAAATAAATCATGCACATCTTACCTATCTAAACTACCTATAAAAGGGTTAGTACATATATTGCTAAAATACAACTAGCTTCCTACAAGCTATTACTATTTGTCCATTATCCATCATTACTATTCCACGTGGATACTTAAACCTTTTCTTTCCTTGATAGGTACCTTCAATGGCTGATGTAAACTTCCCATCTTCTTCAAACACCAACACACAATGGTTGTCATATGAACTTACTAATAAATGTCCATCTGATGTGGAGTGTATCCCAACTGGACGTCGCAAGTTGAAGGAGTGATCAGTGAATTTGAAGTTACCAAATACTTTAAGGAACTGTCCTTTTGGAGTAAATACCTGGACTCTGTGATTGTAACAGTCTGTAATGAACAACTGATCTTCACTATTGTTCAGTGTCAGGTGATTAAAGGTACCACGTTCTGTGCCATGTTCTCCAAAACAGTAAGAAAACTGTTCAGACTTGAAAACTTGAATTCTATTATTGTCCTTGTCACATACAAACAATAGTTCTGACTGGGAAAAAACCAAGCCATCAGGACAGTTTAGTTCACCATCATTAGAACCTTCGGTGCCAAACTGGGAAACAAATTCTCCATTTAGTTTGAATTTCTGAATACAGTGTAAGTTACAATCTGCAACATATAAATATCCCTTCTTCTTGTCTACTGTTATTCCAGTGGTGTACTGAAACTTTCCATTTCCACTACCTGCTCCACCAATAACATGAGAGTATTGGAAGTGTATATCAAATATTACTAACTGTTTTGTGGAATGGTCATAAACAATCAATTCATTGTTCGGTCCTTTAGCCAACAGATAAGGATAATTTAATTGCTGGTTAGTTGGTCCATATTTGTCTATGATCTTTGCCACCTGTTTGAGCTTATTATAGTCACGAATGCTCGTCGACACTTTAACTTCTTCATGGTTCACAAGCAATCCTCTCCAGTAAACTGATAACGAATGATCTTCCTTTCTTTTAGGATTATACCATACATGGTACTGTCCTCTTGACTCTTCTTCAATATGCGTATCCTGTAAAAACTCCCTCTCCTCGTTGCAACGGATTTCTAGATCTTTTGATTGGCTCACTACAGAAAATCCAAAAGTGTCTTTCAGTGTAACAGTCACTTTAATTTCACCACTAGTTACTACTGGACAACTAACAGTACAATCGGAAGACAAAACACTTTACAAACTGAATCACTGACAGATTCAATTGGTTTACGGTAGTTGACAATCATGTCACTTGGTTTACACTCTGGATCAAGGCTAGTATGTTCCACTAGCTTCGCTAGTTCATCAACTCTATTCTCAATCCATTTTTTGTACATTAGTAATTGCTTTGCTCCGTTAACTGTTACAGTTCTTTCAGAAAATTTATCACAGCTGACCAATTGACTTTCTATTAACTTCACATTTTCCTTTTGTACAGCGAGTATCTTTTTAAATGAAGTCTTAATGATGTTCACCTTTCCAACTGTTTCTTCTTGTTGCTGCTTCAACAACTTGTACACTTCATCATATGTAACTCTTATCTTCTCAATATTTGCTTCACTTTCAATATCAACTTGCTTTTCACAATGTTCAATTTTCTCTACTCCATTTCTTACTTGTTCTAGCAACTGTTTCAGTCGAGCAGTGACCTGTTTCATCTTCTCTTTCTTCATCCATTACTTCATCAACAAAATCAAAATCATGACCATGGGAGTGATCCTTCAAGTTGCAGTCTCGACATATTAAACTACTACAAGTCTTACAGTACAGGTCTAGTGTCCGATCTGTGTGGTATAAGCAAAATTCCTTCTCCACCTGTGTATCTCCCTTGGCATGCTTGGAACTTTGATTCCATAATACTATGGGTATAGTTTTGTGTGATTTCAATCCCTTTAGCTTTTTGTGCATTTCATTACAATTGCGACATAAAGACTCTGTACAATTCATGCACCACGTGACAGCAGGCCGTAAATCATTCTCGCAATTACTCATATCAGAACAATTCAATATATTTTAATGTCATTCAGCTATAGTATGAAAATGTAGCTAGCTACTGTTTGTTCAATTAGAATTTTTTTTAAAAAACTGATTCTACAGAAACCTGTTAATTTTAGCAACTTTTAATATGCTCACCTGTATAGCACGTATATCATATAGGGGGTGGGTGGGTGAGTGGGTGGGAGGGTGCGGAGGGGTGATGGGTCGCCCACGCACAAGAAGTGGTTGACAGTGAAAAAACAGTCTATAAGTATCATGCAACTGTTTAAATATATACGTTCTTTGATATTGTATATACATTAGTTTGCCAGTGATAGTTATAAACGGCGAACAGAATGTAATGAATTGCCCACCCACGCACAATTTGCGCCTTCGTTAAAATGGCCTTGCTCAAAGACGATTAAATGTCTAGGACGTAGTTTTCTGTATAAATACTTTGGTTTGTTTATCATGCTGTAATATTGAGCTGCTGTGTTATGCTATAATAATATTAATGCTTATATTATTATTTTAATGATGTTTCTATTACTTTAGTGCACGGTGGGAGGTGAAAGCGTCCGTGATGACGATTGGGCACTGTGCAAATAAGGTGAGTGTATGCTTTGTACAAAGAAACCCACGTAGTTGTGCAGGGCTTATCTTCTGTATAGTCTTTGTTTTTTTCGAGGGGTAGTCAACGCCCATGCAAAACACCGAAATGGTGTACCAGAGGGGTTGCCAACGCCCACGCAAAGCACCCAAATGGTGTGTACAAGAGTCCCAATCTTTATGTATTTTAAAAGCATTTAGTGAGATTGCTAACTAGTAACTACCTGTACAGTTGTTGATCTACATCTTGTTTTAGCTATTCGTGATCGATCATTGTCTACTTTGTTAAACTCACTTTCTCCATTATTTTTACGTGATTTTGGATTTAGGATTTGGTTTCTAAAATATTTGTGTATTTCTGATTGGATTTCTCACATAGTGTACAAGAGTCCCAAGGCATTGGCTATCCCTCGCTTTTTACCAAAAGTCAGTTCATCTCTAGTTGACAAAGGTAGTCTGATCATCTAATTATGATATTAGAATCTAAATTAAATTCTTGATCACAGATACACATTTCCCTTGTTGCTATATGTGGTGGACCACAAAATTAACTAATGTAAACAACCCTTACCATACCTTGTAGTGTTTTATTTTTATGTGAATATGTAGTGTAGTGTAGTGTAGTGTGTGTGAGTGTGTGTGTGCATGATAAAGATTTTTTAAATTCACCAATTAAAATGTGACCGTTATTTCCACAGGTTTACATTCTGGAGATCTGCAGACAGCTAACTTGAAAGTTTTATATTGACCATTTTTTTTAAAATTAATATTTAGTTGATTACATTTACAAAGTTGGATCATGTGATCAAAATAGTTTAACGTGTTATTAGCATGATGTACAATGGCTATTGACCATTGAAAAGTTGATGAATTAAACATTCACGAAAGGAATGCTTCATTGCAACTCGCCCACGCAATATAGCGCGCGCTTCACTAATAATTAGTACTCAGCCGGGGTATGCGACTATTGGATTGAGATGGTGATTTTTATAAAATTATTTGTATCATGTATAACGTTCGTAACGAACGGTATAACTAGCTGAAGTATTTAAGCAAGGAGTGATCTAGCCTTGTATCACCGGGATTCGTTAAAAGTTCGCGCCTGGATTGTTGGGGTGAGCCAATATTTTCATTGCCAATGGTTTTATGTGTAATGTTAAACCCCCTACTTTGTACCATGAAAAAGGCCGTATTAAGCTGTTGCGTTTTACGTGAAAGTAGATGTCATCTTGGCCATTCCTGCTATAACCGGGGAAAGGTTTAAAAGTTATCTGACGCTCCATGACAGAGCCTTGAAAACCTGCTTCCAGTGTAGACGCGTGTATCTTGTAAACGAAAAAGAAATTTTTTACAGTCGCTTAATTGTTTGATAGCTATGTGCACTCGGTTTCTGAAATTTCTTCAGCACTTACAGTTTGATGCTTTCTAAAAATTTCTACAAAACGGCTTATAGTAAAACTAGTTGGAATAGAAGCCATCATCCCGTCTTGTGGAAGTGGTGCACGACTGACATAACGGACAACATACAATGACCGCCATTTTCTTATTAGATTCTATGCTCCTCTCTATACATCGCTTACAGAACGTGTGTAGACACGGGATGGTCTTCGGATCAGCAAAAAGATCTCCACAGATGGAACAAGTTATTTCTTCCTTAATCTGTTGCCATTCCTTCTCTACATCGCCGCCTCCACTCGCCATTGTCTGGCTTCACGTGATGCATGCTAAAGTATTTGGGAGTGGCTGCTTCGTAAGTTTCACAGGGAAATCCGGATTCCGTAAAAGGGAAAACCTGTCATGTGTATATGTGACCCAGTCTGGGAAAACCGGGCTTATCGCCTATTTAAAAGTATCGAGAAACGCCGGTTTAAAGTATTTAGTGTGTTGTAGCTCGCCAACGGTTGAAGCTATGTGTACCAAATTTTCACACGCTTTACACCAATTCCTTACCTTCCAGAGCATCCACTGTGAAAATAGCCAACAACTAAGTTTCCCGCTATTTTAGATAGTTTTTAAACCGAGGTTGACTGTATCAGGCGAGCTGCAAATTTGGTGAGAGGCGGGAAAGATACATATGGTGTTCAAAAATTGAAAAGGAAGGCCAAGGGATGAATTAGGCTAAGTTTTGGGCCAGTGAGGTCTCAAAACTGGCTAAAATGAAAGGAAATTCACAGCAGACGTACTTAATCAACACCACAGAACTGTACAGCCACATACTTCAGTGCTGGTCACTGTAAAGTGCTAATAATAATAATAAATAAATAATAAATACAGTCATCCCCAGGCTGACCAGAGCTCATTGAACGGCTTGGGAAAAGCAGCCAGCAAAACCAGACCACTCAAGTCTAGCTGATTTTGATTGTGGAATTAGATAGTTTATTCATATAGCTTTGTGTCCTGGGTAAAAAATCGAATTTGCTGACATGGGCGATAAGACCGGTTTTCTCAGGCTAGGTCACATGTGAACTTTTTTTTTGTAGCTAGCTATGAATATACGTACCTCATTAATATTTTTTATGGTGTTATTTTAGTGTCAAAATTATAGCACACATAGCTAATTTTTTTATGGCTAACTATATATTTTTGAAAGTATATAATTCCTATTTTGTATTAAGGTATTTGTTTAAGTCCACGCTAATACTTTTACTCTAAGTATATAGTTGTAAAAGTTATTACTTTTTATGTTGCATGGTAATTTTTTTACTTCTCTGAATTCAGACAAGTGCCTAATGGAATGTGCAGCTCATATGATCAACCACTTCCTCAATAACTATTCTACTGGCACCTCAATTAAAAGTCTGTTATCTGTTATGTCCTCTAGATCTGTTCTGCGTGTTGTGTCCACTGTTCTGCTGTATCCTTTGTGTGTTGTGTCCTCTGTTCTACTGTATCCTCTGTGCATGTCTGTTGTGTCTTCTAGTATATCTGTTGAATTGTGTACACTGTATCTGGTGTGTCCTGTTTATCTTAGTTAAGAAGCATTCTGTGACACATATAAACTGTTTGTTTTTTCTTTCATCATTTACAAGTACATGTTCCTTTATAGCCTGCAGTTCGTCTATACAAACCAGTCATCAAGAAGCCACAAGCCACCGACTAAACTGATGGAGAGACTAACTGTTTACAGTGTGCATGCATGTGTGCGTGTTGTTATTGCATTTCTAAGTTAATTGAACTATAATTTAGTAATGTACCACAACACGTATGCAGTGTGAAGTGTCTTGTCCTGGAGGAAGCTGGTCTATCACATCACACTTCATTCGTTATTCTTTGTTGATATTGCTAGTGTAACTAGTCAAGAAATTTTTGTTCCAAATTTACACCAGATTTAACCTCAGATGGGTGAATTCTCAAAAAATTTCCTGTGCTGGGTAGAGCGCTAGTTTGTCTTCATTGCAGCTGCAGATTGGAACAATGATTTATGTAAAAACAAACCTCAAAGCCAGTTTACAGTTGGCTTTGGGTATATATTTAAAATACAAAAAGAAGCTAGTGAACCCACTGTGCATTATTAAAATTTATTATCATCTACATCATTGCAGCCATGAAATGGTTGCCACTTTTGATTTCACAACTTATTTTCACCCAGACATTTTAAAGGCCACACCCTTTTTATACAGCTTGGCTGTTTTTGTGTAGATATTATATTATGTTAGTCTATGTGCAAAATAATTATATACGATCTGTGGTCTGCCATGTCTGATGCGCACTGAAACATCTCACTTGTAGGTTTTCATAATCTTCTGCATTTTGCTTGTTGAGATCGTGTACTCCAGAGTCATCACCATACAGATCCCTTAAATCTAACCCACAGTTGATACCCTTTTGTTAAAGCCTTATTAAAGTAGTGAACATACCTTGTGAGATTTATTGGTGCAGTATTTGTTAGTTCTATCAATGAAATATCCTTTGCTAAGCTCTGCAGGTCCTGAACACTAGGTGGCTTTAGAGAAAGAGAAGATGACAATGCTATTTTACCAGGCCACACTAAGGTCACACTCCAGTAAAAGTTTGGAGAAGAGAGAGAGGATTATTCTTGTGGCATATACAAGTATAGTCATCCAACAAAGTAACTTTAAGAATAACTATAGAACTTATATTACAATAACTAACCAGTAACTGATTTAAATAATCTTTCCTCACAATCAAAGCACATATATGATCAAGACTTTTGGCAGCCTTTCAATGTCAACTCTGACTCAAACAGTCTACACAGTCCCCACTTTGTGTCCTTGTTGTATCCGATACAAACACCCGACCCACCTAAACCTTAGTCCTTATAATATTAATAATAAGCACTTACATATGTTTTAAGCATATATAGTTATTGTATTGCTTTTGTCAAGTGGCAGCTGTCACAAGCACATAGTATTGAGGGTAGTGTAGTATTAATGGAAGCCATGAGATGTTGCCGTGAATCAACACCTATGCAGCAGTGGAGAAAGAAATGGGAGAACAAAGGTAAGTAGGTAAGCCATGATACATGCATTGTAGCTGCTGCTGCAGTTGGGGAAATTAAAGGCACATCTCGAGGCAAAACAATGTGGAACAGTGAAGAAATCAAGTCTGTAGAGTTATAGCAATAGTTGAGTATGCTTGGCTGGAAGCATATCAGTCATGCAGTCATTTTAGCAGAAAATTCAGTTATACAAATTTTTGTTTAAAAAAATACATAGAAATTTGTTAGAAGGGTTTGGGGTTGCTCTGAAGGCATTTTTGGGCTTGGTTATGCCTAACCAATACAACCAAGCTGGCGTGAAAGGGAAAATGAGGCTGTGCTTTGGGTGATATATTTGGGTAGGAAAGCCCTAACCTCTACTACGTACTGTATGATAGTCCAACATATTATGTGCTAGTAGATCTATATAGAAACAGCTTTGTTTGTTAAATTCTGTACAGTTTCCATGTATAGATACACACTACAACTTTGAAAGATATAAAACAAAAGTATCCTTCATTGTAGCGAGTATACATTCGTAGTTACTGTAACTAACAATTATAAGCAGTGCAGTACAAAATATACAACTACAGTGTACAAAATATCAGTGTCATGCATGATAACCAGAAATTTTATGCGTAGCTTGTTGAATCACATCGGCACTTGCATTATGTTTAATTTAATTCCATCCTTTGGTTTGAAGAGTGTATGTACGTAAGGCTCCACAAGGTGAGTGGTGTCCACCTCCAGCATAAACCTGTATGTATTGTATACAATAAATCTGTAGGAACTAAGACAGCTTGAACATTCAAATATCACCTGTTGAACATTACAAATATTTAGGCATCATTATTCAGAGTGATTTGAAGTGGCACCTACATATCCAATCTATCACCTCCAAAGCAAATCAGATGCTTGGTCTGCTAAAGCGTAACTTGAGGACATCATTTATTCACCTTAGAGAGAGAGCCTACCTTAGCCTAGTATGCCCTAAACTTGAATATGCAACTACAGTCTGGAACCCTCATTTAACAACTGACAAGATCACTTTAGAAAAAGTTCAGAGGCGTGCTGCACGATATGTCAAAGGTATATACTCCTATCATGCTAGTGTAACACAGATGGTTAACGAACTAAAGTGGGAATCACTAGAGTCTCGAAGAGAACAGCTCTCCTTAACTATGCTATACAACATTCTTAAACAAAATGTCTATTTACCACCTGAATACATACCTGAGTTTCATCTACAGACATCACAGTACCAGCTACAGACCAGATCATGCCATATGTTCAGACTCATCGAACCATTTTGTAACACTGACACCTACAAATACTCCTTTATACCATCAACATCAAGGCAATGGAATGTACTACCTCGCTACATCTTTGAAGCGGAAAACACTGACATATTCAAACCTCTGCTACATAACTATTATTTTGCAATCAATAGCTAACATTATTTATTATATTATATCTTGTGTATATTCTTCTGTTTGTGAAGTTTTCACAGCAAAATTAAATAATAATAAATAATAATAATATTTATCTAATTTGTATTAATTGCTATTCAAACAAAATGTTCTTCTTGAATAAAAACTATAAGGAAACCATTATAAATGTGAATAGAAAACCAGTTAACGTCATAATCCACATACCAGGAACCCACCGAACAACAATACACTGTGTTCTCCAAATAATACTATCTATAACCCTACGGTTATTAGTAGGTTAAGTTCGGTAATAGGTGTAAGCGAGATGAACAGAACAAGGAAAACTTTGGAATTTTAAGTTTGATTATGGATCACAAAAATAAAGCAAGGAAGGTAGTGAAGATATACTAGGGGACATTTAATCCCTACTTCAAACTATACCCATGACTAAATTAGGTCTTGTTGACTGGTGAACCGCATCAAAAAAAGAATAACTTCAGACTTAATATTCTGTCGGAACGTGCACCTCAACTATCAATTACTGAAAGAGAAGTGGCTATTGCACTTCAGTTTCAGCTATGTTCAGCCCGCTACACAGCGTTGGTACAAACAAAGAATAGTATAAAAATGCATCTCAGTCACTATGGAAAATATGGATGAATCCTGTTTCAAATGTAGGGAAGTTATCACACACTACTGCAAATTGACACCTTGTGAAGAGAAACGGAACACAAAGGAGGACAGAAGTAAGCAGTTAGTTAAATTCCTAGAATAATTTAAAAAATTTTTTTGTAGTAACCTATTGGAAGCATTTTGGGTAGTACCGAAGGCACTTTCGGCTTGGTTATACCTAACCAATACTGCCAAGGCACCATGAAGGTATTGTGAGGCTGGTTTCTGATCAATAATTTTTTTGTGAGAAAATGCAAACTTCTATGATTCCTAATATACTGTATGACATATAACTCAGAACCAGTTTCTTAACATAAACATCTCATTGGATCATACCAGTAGCAGTGCACATACAAAACTAACAGCTTAAAAAACAGTTTTGTACATTTATTACATTAATATAGGAGTCCACAGAATTTTTTACATGCATATTATACTGGTAGTATGCAACAGTCACTTACTTGTTTATAATGTGTGCAACTGTAACTTTCATCTCTAACATAGCAAAACGTTGACCAATGCAATTCCTACAAAAGAGAAGTTTATAAACTCCGATGAGAATAAATAATATTTTATCTACATAAACCAAACCAAATAAGCTGTGAAAAGAGGTTCAAAAATTGACAAAGATATCAAAAGGTGGCAGCCAAGAAATTACTGAAGCAATTTTAGTGTTATGCCTCGACTATCAATTATTGAAAAATGACATGGTTATATATTTTACTTTGTTTCAGGCAGCTATGTTCCACTTGTTAGTAAGCATTATACAACTAAGAACAGTGTAATACATACAATATGTGCCTCTACAATCAATCAGGTCAATACAAAAATGATGAACAATT
The DNA here is from genome assembly GCF_963678975.1 of Dysidea avara. Taxonomy (NCBI): domain Eukaryota; kingdom Metazoa; phylum Porifera; class Demospongiae; order Dictyoceratida; family Dysideidae; genus Dysidea; species Dysidea avara. The sequence continues at coordinate 21,834,593 of NC_089283.1, forward strand.
CTTGTGATAGAAGCCACAATGTGCTACCTACGAATCAATGCCTACATGATATTGGAGAAAAAAATAGGACAACAAAGGAGGGAAAAGTTAAGTCTGCATTGTAGGATGAAAAAGCACATCTCAAGCCTAAGTAATAATGACTGGTCAAGCCCATAGCCTTAACCATAGTTGAGTTATGCTTGGCTAAAGGCATCAGTTAGACAAAATCTGTTAAATAAAAATTCTATATAGAAACTATTTGGGAGTGTTTGGGATTGTTTTGAATGCATGTTTACATTGATTATGCCTAACCAATGCTGCCAAGGTGTCATGAGGCTGGTTATTGGGAGATATACATTTTGGAGGCAAAGTGGCAAACCCTATTACATAGTACCACTGTCACCGTACCGTATAATTATGATGCTATATGATAATGAATATGTTGCAAGTTAACAATCAAGAGTGAATTTTACATGTTACTGGGATAGTATTGTATCACTTCCTTTAGTATAACTTACTAGTTTAACTTGTACATTGTTGTGTGAACATACATACTTGAACAAAAAGAAATAGGGGAACTAACTGCAAGACCTCTACAGTGTCAGATCACTGAAAAGGCATGAACTTACCTATTTTCTTATAAATGTAAGTTATAAATGGAACCTAACAATCCCACCATCAGACATGAAATAGCCTCAAGCAACAGCTGTATGGCCATGAACAAAAGAATATTAGTGATGCCACAATATATTGTATATCGTAATAGAAACACTTCATGATAATTGTGATAGAGAAAATGATATAATAAAATATATTATCAAGACACACGATAGTGTGTCGTACGGCCCAAGAAGCCGGTGCGCCACACCGTGAGTATATTAATAGGAAGAAAGAAAATGCAATTTTCACACCTATGTAGCTCTGTGATCCCTTATCCGATTGGAACCAAATTTGCTAGAGAAGTGCCGGCCAGTTAGGGGAGTCTACATACCAAATTTGAAGAGAATCGCTCCAGCCATTTCCGAGATACGAGTGACCAAAATTTCGTTTTAATTTCTTCATTTTTTTCTTCTTCATTTTGCACACTTCGCAAAATCCGCCATAAAACACGAATGCGTACTTGGATATGGCTGAAATTTGGCACACTTGAAGGGCTCATTAAGGCGGATCTCAGTACCAACTTTGGTAGGAATCTTTTTTTAAATTTTTTTTTAATTATTATTATTAATAATTTTTTAATTATTCAAACACACACACAAAATTGCATATAGTTCATCAGTCAGAAAGAGGGAGCTTTCCCTCACTCACAGCAAGAGAAAAGTCAGTGAGATCTTTATGAGGCCGACCAGCAGCAGAACAACTTCCACGAAGACAAATGATAACTGAACGTAGTAGGGAATCCGATGAACATTCACGGAGTTATTACCGATTATGTGCGTAAAATAAGGTCGAAGGTCTGTCACGCCTACAGGGTAAACCCCTTGGAGGAATGAGTTGAAAATTGATATGTAGATGGAGTAACCATCGTAGGAGTGCCTTTTTGTGGTTTGAAAGGAATTGAGATAAAGACCATGGAGATATGACACAAAACCCAACCTGTGTCAAAATTATGCAATCAATTTTTATGAATAAAAAAACTATTAGTTTTCACATCTACCAGGCAAACCGCTTAGAGCAATGAGCTGAAAATCAGTATATAGCTGGAATAATCATCATAGAAAGTCCTTGCAGTAGTACAGAAGAATCGGATTACAAACCACTGAGTTATAATTTGAAAGGCAACTACGTGTAGCAAATGCGAGATCGAGATAGTCTAATAGAACAGTCACCCTAATAGAGCATTCAGCTACGTTTATAACTTACTCCATTATAGAATTATATTACATTGCAAGATATTCTGTACGGAATTCAGCTACAAACAGTTAATCTGATAGACAATTCAGTTACATGCAAGTCACCCTGTAGAGAGTTCATCTAGAAACAAGTCACCCTGTAGAGAGATCAGCTAGAAGAAGTCACCTTGTAGAGAGTTCAGCTACAAAGAAACTATCGTGTAGAGAGTTCAGCTGCAAACAAATCACCCTGTAGAGAGTTCAGCTACGAACAGATCACCCTGTAGGAGAGTTCAGCTACAAACAAATCACCCTGTAGAGAGTTCAGTTACAAAGAAACCACCATGTAGAGAGTTCAGCTGCAAACAAATCACCTGTAGAGAGATCAGCTAGAAGAAATCACCTTGTACTACAAAGAAACCATCATGTAGAGAGTTCAGCTGCAAAAAAATCAATCACTCTGTAGAGAGTTCAGCTAGAAAAAGTCACCTTGTAGAGAGTTCAGCTGCAAATAAATCATCCTGTAGAGAATTCAGCTACAAACAAATCACCCTGTAGAAAGATCAGCTAGGAGAAGTTACCTTGTAGAGAGTTCAGCTACAAAGAAACCACCTGTAGAGAGTTCAGCTGCAAACAAATCACCTGTAGAGAGTTCAGCTAGAAACAAGTCACCCTGTAGAGGGATCAGCTGGAAACAAGTCACCCTGTAGAGAGTTCAGCTAGAAGAAGTCACATTGTAGAGAGTTCAGCTACAAAGAAACTACCATGTAGAGAGTTCAGCTGCAAACAAATCACCCTGTAGAGAACTCAGCTACAAACAAATATGCCCTGTAAAAAGATCAGCTAGAAGAAGTTACCTTGTAGAGAGTTCAGCTACAAAGAAACCACCATGTAGAGAGTTCAGCTGCAAACAAATCACCCAGTAGAAAGTTCAGCTATGAACAGATCACCCTGTAGAGAGTTCAGTTAGAAACAAGTCATCCTGTAGAGGGATCAGCTAGAAGTATCACCTTGTAGAGAGTTCAGCTGCAAACAAATCACCTGTAGAGAGTTCAGCTACAAACAAATCATCCTGTAGAGAGATCAGCTAGAAGAAGTCACCTTGTAGAGAGTTCAGCTATAAAGAAACCACCATGTAGAGAGTTCAGCTGCAAAAAAAATCACCTGTAGAGAGTTCAGCTACAAACAATTCACCCTGTAGAGAGATCAGCTAGAAGAAGTCACCTTGTAGAGAGTTCAGCTATAAAGAAACCACTATGTAGAGAGTTCAGCTGCAAACAAATCACCTGTAGAGAGTTCAGCTAGAAACAAGTCACCCTGTAGAGAGATCAGCTAGAAACAAGTCACCCTGTAGAGAGTTCAGCTAGAAGAAGTCACATTGTAGAGAGTTCAGCTACAAAGAAACTACCATGTAGAGAGTTCAGCTACAAACAATTCACCCTGTTGAGAGATCAGCTAGAAGAAGTCACCTTGTAGAGAGTTCAGCTATAAAGAAACCACTATGTAGAGAGTTCAGCTGCAAACAAATCACCTGTAGAGAGTTCAGCTAGAAACAAGTCACCCTGTAGAGAGATCAGCTAGAAACAAGTCACCCTGTAGAGAGTTCAGCTAGAAGAAGTCACATTGTAGAGAGTTCAGCTACAAAGAAACTACCATGTAGAGAGTTCAGCTGCAAACAAATCACCATGTAGAGAACTCAGCTACAAACAAATCACCCTGTAGAAAGATCAGCTAGGAGAAGTTACCTTGTAGGGAGTTCAGCTATACAAACAAATCACCCTGTAGAGAGTTGCAAACAAGTTATCTGTAGGGAATAATTAACATGTAATAAATGTATTATTATTATATATATATTTTGTACATTTACTGATAAAATCAGAATTAGTTAAAGTATTTAAAAACTTCTTCATCTTTCTCTTCTTCCTGTGGTAAAGAAAAAAGATAGGTTAAAAAAGCCCCAAAGCCGGCTATACAAATACAAAAAGAAGTGAAATCTAATCCAAAACAGCCAAGCTGTAAAAAAGAGTGCGGCCCTCAGAAAGGCTATGGTGAAAAAAGATGTGAAATCCAAGGTGGCGGCCAAGAAATGGCTGTGATGGTAGGTTAATGGTAAAAATTTTAATAACGGCAATTCAGGTGAATTTTGTGCCAAGATCAAGCGGCACCAAATTCACCTGAATTGTCGTTATTAAAATTTTTACCATTAACCTACCATCACAGCCATTTCTTGGCCGCCACCTTGGATTTCACATCTTTTTTCACCATAGCCTTTCTGAGGGCCGCACTCTTTTTTACAGCTTGACTGTTTTGGATTAGATATATATATCATGATAACATTATAAAAAACACAAAGTGACTTGATATTTACAAAATGTCTCTGGCAACATCACATCATTGTTATAAGCATGGCAGATTGACTTAGCCTGTGAAAACATTTTCATAATATTCAATTCATTTAATATATTGTTACTATTGTGATATAAGGGTCCCATGATATTGTGATTATTGTCATATTAAAATTTTCATATTGTGGCATCACTAAATCAAATTTCGCTGTTAGATCTCTAGCTACTTAGTCATTTACTCAGTCAACCAAGTAAATATTATGTTGTCAAATTGCTGAATGGGAACATTTAAGGTTTAATGGAGACTTAAGGTCATTATTTACCTTGGTCCAGCAGAAAATGGGAGGTACGCAAAGGGATCCATTTTCCTACTGTTTTCAACAGTAAACCTTAGTGGATCAAATTTCTAATGACATAGACAATAGTAACACAAAACATACAGTGGAACTGTACTAACCTCGGGGTCATTCCAGACTAAAGGATCATGATGTAGAACATAGATCCCAATTCCCATCCATGTCCCTAAAGTATGTATATCTTGTAAAATCTTTCTCAGAATATTCCAAATAAAGTTGAGCAAGTAAAAGAAGGGACACTTTGTGCCACAGTAAAGCACCCAAGGCATGTAGGCAGTGGATATGGGGGCACATTCAATGATCAATCCTTGTAACAAAATGAAATATTTTAATAGAACAGTCACATTTATTTCACTAGATATAATTTATCTGCAGCAACACAGTAGCTACTCAGTACTTGGTCAAACTTTAATCACAATAGAAGCTACTGAGTGTTTTTATACTTACAAGATTGTGTAGATCTGGCTAAAATGTGCAACACAACTTACATTGTAAATAAATGTCTGTGCATGGTTGGTCTCATGTGCTACTCAATGCATGAGATACAACTGATATACATTATCATGTCTTCAGAGAGTTTTAATGGATAAGAGTCTAGTATGCACTACATCTGACAAAATACAGTACAAGCACTATACGATCAGACTAAATACCTTTGGGAAGCCTCTGTCCATTCATTACTATTTCTTTTGATAGTAGTTTTCCAACTGTTGGAGTCACTGGATACAACCTCAATGACTCCTTAATACACATAGTAATATACGAGAGTTTGGACACATCTTCCCTAACCGTATACACATATCAACTAACAATGGTGTAATGAATACTTTACCATGTGATGTCATCAGTGTCTCTACCGAATAACACCTCCCTGATCTCCTTCCTACACAGTTCCTGGTGTTCCTTGTTCATGGCCAGACAATAGAGTACCCACCCTAGTCCTACAATTGACGGATTAACTGATATTGTCTTGACATCAGTAAACACATCCACACCTGTTGCAGTACTGTCATGACCAGCAAACATAAACGTGTCCACTTCTTCTCTGATCTCTGTGTCTGTTAACCCCACACCGTTTTCATCCTTTAGTAATTATGTTTGGTTCAACTATGCCAATTATAGCTAACATACTTTTACAGTCAGTAAAATATCCATAAAATCTAGGTACTTTCTTGGTTGTGCCCTTTGTGAAGCCTGACTTACATATAAATAAGTAAATAGATCACATGTAATATACCTCCAGTAGCTCTTTTCTTCTGTTTAATATCACCTCTTCTGAATACTTATGAATAACATCACAATAGCGAAGGAATTCATGACCAGAATGGGTAGAATAATATATCAAGTCAGAAAAATAAAGTGGGTTGCTGTTCATAAGAAGAAACAACAAAGAAATACATAGGCACACACTACACACACACACACACAACTACACTACACATACAATAATATCAGCATGGTCAAGACTTTATAATGTCATAAAAATTTAATGCCAGTTATGCTGGATAGCAACATCCCAATCAGAAATGTCAAAAAGATAAAAAGATATTTGAAGGTCTTCTGAAGTAGATAATGCTATTTTGACAATAATTATATCAAGATTGCTAGCTGGCATAACTATAGTTGCGTTATTGAAAAGACACACATATCGGACTATCAAGATATTATTGTGAAATAAGGATGATAGAATTATTTATCTTGATATTAGAAAAATCATTTGTATATATACCAAAGATCATCAGATGGTGTAGTTATGAAACATACCTTCAACCACTAACAGCTAGTGCAATACTTTAAACTTTACTCATTCACATTTTCCCTTTGTTCTTTTTATTGGTTACCTTATTGGCAGTAAACAAAATTGCAGATTTGTTGTAAATGCCTAGATACGTTAGACAATTGAGGTAAATTTAAAAGGAAAAAAGGAAATATCAAAATATATTTCAAAATATATTTACCATTAGTTGTAACCAGCCATTTATAAATACCAAAGCTACCAGGACTTTTGGTTGTAAGATTAATTGTACTTTAGGCTGACAGGTTGAGCTCCAAGTACCAGAGTTTGGCCTTGGCTTGGCTACATCACTGACTGAAAATTCCTTTTCACATTACTTACAACAATAAACCATGGGTATAAAAAAACCCGACTAATTATATATTATTTATCCTATGACAGGATTTGATCTGCATATATTTACAGTATTCTAATTTTGACCAATTGTTATGCCACGTGCAAAGTATTTTGTGTATAAAGCACCAGACAGAATGTCTCATTGATAAATCTACCATGTCATAATGGAGGAACTATACTACTTTCACAGTATCGTTTATTCTACTGACAAATAGATTACATCAGCACATACAAGGCTCGGTTGAGATGAATTTGTGTTAGCTCCTTATTTGCCTGAAGGTACGGACTTCCATCCCTGCATAACAGAAAGATCATTACATACACACACACTGCTATCCCACTACATGGCCACTATAGGGACCTGAACAACAAAGTGTTCATCCGTACTGTGATCTTTACGTTTTTAATCCAATACGGTAGACTCCATAAATACCATACCGTAAAGTCGGGTTGTTAAGCGCATGCGCTTATAATTTTTGGAGAAAACCTTTTGTAAGAATCATACTATCTGTTAGGTGCATATGCCTAATAAATAATTATGGTGAGTGCAACACGGAACAACCACATTGTGAGAGTAGTTAATAGTCGCCACGCCAGTGTGTAAGAATATTTCACTTTATTTCTGGGTGAAATCCTTCGTGATAAACCAGATTATCACCATCCAGATGGCTGATTTGCTGTATACAAAGTGAAGGGAGACCTCAAGGGAGACGTCAGCGCTTGAGGAGACATTAATATTTCAGTACTTTCAGCTTTCTGTGTGTAGCTTTATCATCGCATTTGGCCATGTGCGCTTATCATGCATGGTAAATTGTATACAAGAAATGTGTATGCGCTTAACAAATAATATGTGCTTAATAGATGCATGCGCTTAACAACCCGACCCTACGGTAACTCACTTCTCCCCTAGACAATTACTGTCACTTGAGTACATACACCTCATCAATATATCAAAGGTACATGAGTATATGTATCCAGTGATCTCCACTGACTCTCCACTATCAGCTAATCCACTCCATATCTCCTATTGGTTCACACTATACATACTCTACCATTTCACACAGTATGTTAACACACCAGCAACTTGTGGGACACATCATTGTATACTGGTAAGTACAGTTTGAGTACGTCAAAGTGAAAGGCTGGAGTAAGTATTGTACGATGTCTCTTCCATTTCTCTCCACTAGAAACTACCAATCCATCACCTGTATGTGTTACAAATACATATGTATCACCCTGTTAACACTACCCTTCTATATAACCTGGGTACAGATTGAAAGTGTAAATTGATCAGCAATGCCAAGCCACACCCAACTTGGCACAACAAAGCAATGTGGGTAGTTGGAAAAGGCGGATACGATTGGACATGGCCACGGATGCGGATATTTTCAAAAAGCACTCTTACAATTATACAACAGTTAATTTTCATACCTAACATTGTTTTTACAGCAATCTTCGTTTCCAGATCCGGGCATCGATCTTGTCAGAGCGCTTATCCATTTATAAGTGCACATGCGAAGGACTAGACCAGCACTCCACAGAATTCCAAAGAGCACACGTGTTGTACACATGCTCTAAAGTCTAATATAGAGTTATATATTAAATTAGCTTGTATGGCCTATGCAACTTAGCTTAGCAGGCCAAATCCACAATCTTACACCTTTTAGTATAAGGCGCAGGCACTTATACCAAGCATTGAGGGTTTCAAGGACCTGGCCTATGAGATTAGGTTGGGACATGCCAGCTTAATCTCTAGCTATGACACTGAATTAGATATCTAGAGCACATGTACAACACTATAATTTATGGTCTTAGAGTGTTAATTAATCTATCCTTCGCATATGTGCTTATAAATATCAACGCCTGGGTCTGGAAGCAAATGCTGCTGTAAAAACAACGTTAGATATGAAAAATAACTGTTTTGTAAATGTAAAAGTGTATTTTTAAAATATCCGAGTCTGTGTCTGCCTTTTCCAACTACCCAAACAATGTGGGTTGGCCTGGCCCCAGGCTAGGATACAACATGCATGTATTTACAGGCTGGTAAACAATAATAATTTGCCAATTATCTACACTTTATATTTATATATAAGTACTCTACAACACTGTTAAAATGTACCCCAAGATGTATCATGCATGCTCTTGGTCCTGACTGTTTTGTTCTATTGACATTGATATTCTTAGCACAAGAAGCATCCACTGGTCATAATACAGCAACTATAACATCATACAGTTTAGTCTTTGCATTACCACTACAATTTCAGCGCAGTTTTATTGGAAAGTCCAAGCCTTCATGATCCCTAATGTACAGTACTACCATACTGTATGATGACTTCAGTGTACATCTGTAAGCTAGAATACCAGCTAGTGTTTAACCTTATACCCCAATTATACCGTCCCAGGTTACTTTGAATTTGGTCTTGCTCATACCATTGGTCAACATGCAAGCTGGGGACCATGTCCACTGAAACCAGCTACATTACTTTTCCTCTTGCCTCTAAATCAACCCCAAACACTTACAATAGGTTTCTAAGAAACAGAATTATTGTTTTAAAATGTTTTTTGATATAAATGGTTGATTCCTTCAGCCAAGCATATTGGAACCATGGCTAAGCCTATACTGGCTTGATTTCTTCACTGTTTAACACTGCTTAGGCCTGAGATGTGCCTTTTTGCCTAACACAACAGCTATAATGGATGCATCTGGGCTTATCTCTGTCCTCTTTCGCGTCCCATTCCTTCTCCACTAACACATACTAGATATTGATTTGTGGGTAGCACGTAATGACTCTATAGTTACTGGAGAGGCACTTCTTGTGCTGTTTTTATTTGTGCATTGCTGTGTAATGAGTGGAACATAGAGTGAATGGCCACTTCACGTTTTGGGACAAGCATTCAGATGTCAAATTAGATTTATGATATGCCCATGCAGGACCATTTTCTACTTTGATGTGGTATCGTGGGTTCACCTATCATGTAAACAAACAAATACTTAAAGAGTAAGATCAAAAAGTAATGAAACAAGGGAGGTCACCTACACTAGTAGACACTTAATCATTACTTTAGTCATTGCTATACTACTGAGTCTTGATAAGCCATAAGATTGCATAGGAATCAAATGCATGCTAGCATAGCTGCAGGTGTAGGCAACCTCCCTTGTTTTTATTCTATGATTCCTACTTGAATTTAAAATTCCTAGTACTTGCATTCACAGAGACCACTAAGATTACGTCTACCTACCTGGGAGCAGGTAGGTATATACCCACCTGTAAGTAATTCTCATCTGCTATGATTACCAAAATATATTCAAAATGATGTTTAGTAATTGTTGAGATCGATTGAGGGCTTGGGTAAACTTGATACTCAGGGTGGTTACCAGAGTACATCTACCTTGCTAAACTATGGCAAATTTTACATGAGTTTGTGAGTTGGTAAGTTACTAGCATACCGTATAGTAAAAAACTTTGGCGGTAAAAAAGTGTGACGAAACCCCTCTGTTGAAACAATTGGCGGAAAAAACTTTGGTGATTAAAATAATATTCGCTAAAGTTTTTACTGTACGGTACGTAAGGATAACGGCAAGGTGTCAACTCATCAGTTAAGTAGTGTAGTAAGTGTATTCATTATTTTGAAAGTGTAAAATTGTAATAACAACACACAAGTAGCTACAGTAAACAAAACTTCATTAAACGTGACTCCACCCTAACTAGATCCATTGGAGGTGGAGTTCTGTCAAAGTGACTGGATGATGACTGAGCACCACGGATACATGCAATAGCAGAATGCAGCAAAGAAAAGGAAAGACAGCAATGGAGCCGGCCTAGAGTAACCGAGTAATTATCCCCCCACTTATTGGACAAATGAGAAGCCAGACATTTGTAAAAGATAGTGACTTCATGAGCCAGACTCAGTGGCGGATCTAGGATTTTTTAAAGGGGGTTTCTGAAAGTTGGTATAGCTGAATAAGGCATCTGATGACATTTCTCTAGAAATTTTTGAGATTTTAAAAGCTTTGAGATCGGATTTTAGGCTATTTTTAGTTACCAATTACAATAAATCCAATGCTTTAAACTGTAAATATTTTGCTAACAAATATGGTGACTACAACTTGATTGCTCTATTAGAATAGTTACATGACTGCTCTATTAGAATATCTCGATAGTTTTTAATGCAGTGGGAGATGAAAAGTGAAGTGTTGCTAAGGGTTTAATAGCTATAAATGGTGTTAGTTAAGTGCAACTGCATGCATGCTACTGAAATACAGTGGTATATAGTTATTTGCTATGATAAATTGTCAGTGCAACAATGTTTATGTATTCAGACTGCCACCGGCTGAGCTAAATTTAAAGGGGGGTTTCTGTCGAAACCCCAGAAACCCATCTAGATCTGCCACTGAGGCCTCCAGTAGCAGAAAAAACCAAGGGAGAGAATGAGGTGTGTTCAACTTCTCGGATATGTTGGCCATATAAGCACGCCATTTGATGTTCTCATGCTTTTTATAGGCACTGAGCAGATAATGATGAGCACTTATTTGAGGCAGCATAAGGATTGAAAACTCTGACATCAATAAAGCATTTCTCTGATTGACCACCCCAAAAACCATTCACCGCAACATCCAGATGAGTGTAGTAAGTGTATAGGTAGCTAACGTTGTTTTTGTAACAGTACTTTTGTGGCTACTGATCCAACGACGTGCTAGCAAAGGCGTGCTTCGCTATCTCCTGCGATGCCGAGAGCGACCGTACTTTACTTTTTCAGTAGCAGAGGTTATCACGTATATCAAAGTATTTGGCCAAATCCATCGCAGGACGATGAACTAGCTGACGTACGAACGGGAAGCCGATTGAAAATGCTATCCCAAGGAGTGCTTACAACTGTGGGATACATTTCGAAGATCTCCAAAGTCAGCTTGATCTTTATTGCGTGGTGGTACGAGCTGACCTTCATCTCAAGTTCTAGTTACTAAGTGCTCGTGTGATCATCTAAAAAAATTGGTGAAAAAACTTTGGCAAATTGAATGCTATTCATCAAATTCACCAAAAATTTTTACCACCAAAGTTTTTTACTATACGGTATGAACCATGGCTTCTTTTATGTATTGATTTATAATACGGCCTTTGTTCTTGGTCATCAGAAGTTAATCTATTGTAAACTTACTCTCTGAATGTCATAAATAAGTGTACTACACCTTGTAGCCATGGTTTATATATTACACTTTAAAAATCAGAAATTTCAAAAGGGGAACAGATATTGCTGAAAAAGCCACATTGGGGTGGTAATGTTAACCACAAATCTCTATTTTGCATGACTCTCTTTCAAGAAGTGTTAATTGGCTCCTTTGGCGCATGCCTAGACTGAATGTTGCAGGGGATCAAGTCACCACTGGGTCTGGGATTTTTTCTGCATTCTTCAACGTTTCAGTTACATGTTTCTGACTCCCTGTATTACCAGGCTTTAACCTTCTCACAGGTCCCTAGTGGGATAGCATTTAATAATTACACAATGCTCCAGTGATCCTTTGTGGTTTACATTGCCATCCCAGTGATCCGTTCCTCTATTATTTTTCAGCGACCCCTATTCCCCTTTTAAACTTTAGTTCGTGTACTTTTTATTAATCCACTCTGTTTTTGTGTAATTTGCTTTATTGATAATGAAGACTATTTTGGATAAAGTAATTTTTATTCTACATACAGTCAACTAATCGGCATACACTAGAAACTGATCAGATTGCAATGTGTATGCAGAATCTCTTAATATGAGCTAGAATTGATTTACATTAACATATAATGACTATTACAGCTGTCAAATTTAGTACATGTCTTATTCTCAGATACACTTGGCTACTTTCTACATGACTGCTCTATTAGAATCTTGAATAGCCCACTCACATACACTAATTACAGAACGAAAAAAGACAAGGCACTGGGAGTGAGTATTTTGTGTTATTGCAGCACATCCAGATAATTTATGTAATTGAGCCTGGAATTTGTTATTACAACTCTAGTCCATTTTAAACACTTTTGCTGGTGCCTACCCCTTAAAACTCACTGTCCTCCATCCCTATGTGAGAACCCATGCATGATACAGCAACACTCATGAAAAAATTAATCTAAAATGGCAGTTAACTGTAGAGGCTTCACTTGATCCTGTACTCTAGATGCTCTGGAAGGCTGGTAAATTGTTATTGTACAAACATTAGGTCACATGTGTAGCTACAATTTATAGTTGTAACGTGGGCTCAAATTATTTGCCTGATATGTATGCCCAAAGCCCGAGGGCTGCAGGCATACATATTAGGCAAATCATGAGTGTCCATGCATGTTTCAGCTAATATGTAACACTTCCGTTTCGGGTGATAGCCTTGATGCCAACATGACTGTAACCACTGGATTCGTTTTATAAGCATGCCTGAAAGATTCGATTATGGTTAAGCAGTAAGTAACGTTGTAGCTACGATTGTTATAATAAACAGATGAGTCCTACGGATATCATGGAAAAGTCGAGTAGGGAAACTTTCGGGAGAATTTACAAGTGTTGTAATGCTTTCGCATTGTTTAAAGACTAATCACAATGTATACTAAAGACCTAAAGGGGTAAGCTTCGTTAGAGTGGTTAACTTGTGCTGTCCGTAATGTGGGCATGTCTGCATTCAAAAACGTGCCAAAACACTTGTGAATGCACTGTAAGACTAGTTCTCACATTTAAGTAACATTTCCCAACTTGTAGAACAGCAAGGATATTGAAACGCCTTCATTTGAGTGCTTCTTGTGGCAACATTATTTGTAGTAATTATCACGTGAACATTAATTTATTCCCACAATCGATTTTAAGTTTGAGCTTGTATAAAACAAATAGAGGGTGGTACCAATACCTCATCCACATCAAGGCCATGCTTGCTTTGATGAAAGTGGCTTGTTCTTTTGGAAGTGCAACCACTTTCCCGGGATACATTTCAATGTACACCGGTGTACATTTAGATGTCTCCTTGTAAAGAGATATACATGGCAAATGTATCCTCTGGAATTCCTTTGATCTGAGGTGTGAAAGTGTTACATTACAAGTTTGGACATGCTAGATCACTCAGTATTAGTTAAATTTAGGTACACATACAGTTTTCTTGAGAAATATAATTAGTTGATACTTGTAGTTACAAAATTACTTATGCATTAAACATTATGTGGTTGAAGGGAATGATGGGAATGGGAATCCATGCTAGGAATTTTAGTATTTAAACTGCACAGCAGTTACAAATAGAAACTGTGCTACATGCAATCTTGGTATACAATACTATACATGGATCAGAAAACATTTGTTCTAAACTCCTATGCTGGATTTCCCAATGTAACCTACCAATCCATTTGTGAAGGAATTGATAACTGGGTAGTTTTGGTGTTTCTAAAAAACACACACACAATTAACAATTATATACAATTTCAAAAATGCAATGCGACACAATACATAGCTAGTGCTATGATATACTTAAAAGATGCCTGCCATGAAGTTAAAAGATTTTACCAAACAAGACTTTCCACAGCTGATATTTGTAAGTTCAGAGTCAAAAACCACTCTAAGAACAGCTACTTTAGGGAACAACTTTATATAAAGAAAGAACAGCTAGCATGTTCAGTAAGCCCAGATACATTATACAGGTGATTCTAACACTTGTTCCTTTATTGTACCTTGCTCAGTCTCCAGAAAACATTTGTCAGGCATTCATGCAGGGTGGCTTAGCTAACTTACAGCACACAAACACCACAAGGTGTAGAAATCAAATGAAAAGTTCCTTTTCTCTGCATTCAAAACTCAGATATTTCCTCCAGATTCTACTTGAAAATAGATTTTTTTTTGTCTGTGGCTAATATCCCAATGGTTTTTGCACATTTTTATGACCAACTACAGCTGTAGGGCTGAAACGATTATGGTTTTTTAGTATTCGAGTACTCTCTAGAGTTAACAATCGAGTACTCACAAATACTAGCTACTTGTTTTGACATGTAGTTTTGTACCAACCTTAAACAGTTTACAGCTTTTCAAGCAACAGCAATGACACACACACACACACATATTGAAGTATTGATGTTAGTGTCTCTGACAAAAAATTATGCTATCAAACTCTACAGTCTTCATTGTCACTCCCTGAAGACAAATACATCATGTGAGCTGGGTCACATGATGTTAACGAGTACTTGAGTACCAATTTTAGTATCCGAGTATCAAAATCCTTAACAAGCACTCACCAAGTATTAGTATTTGTTTCAGCCCTAATATTTTGCTTACATACAACTGGTCTATTTACCCATACCTCCAGGCAGTTGTAATAGCATCTTTACATTTTCCAAATCTGATGTTAATATGAAAGAAATAAAAGGTCCAGTCCAGTATGGGCACAATTTAGGATAGTTCATATGATTTTCTTGCATGTACTGCAGTGACTCCAATGAAGGACCAAGCTGTAATGTCGTATGCAGTTCAATTATAATACTTAGTTAAATGCATTGAGTGAATTAGCCCACAAAATTCAGATTTTTTTGATAATATTTATAAATACTGTAGCTATATTAGGGATCATGGAGGTTTGCACTTTCTTACAAAAAAATGTTGCCCAGCAACCATCCTAACAATATGTACCTTCATGTTCATGGCACCTTGTCAGTATATAATCAAGCCCAAAAGTACCTTCAGTGTGACCCAAAATGGTTTCCAATAGGTTGCTACAAAATCTTTTACTCAGTGGAATTTTCTGTTGACTGACTGACTCACTAACTGATGTATTCAGACCAGTGTACCTCAATAACAGTTAAGGCTATGGACTTTATTTTTTCACTGTTAGACGCAACAGGTGCCTTTTGGCATACCACAGTGTAATAGGTTTTGTAATATTACGTACATATTTGCTGTATCACGTGACTTTGTTATGTGCGTTAATAAGAATGATAAAACAGCAACACGTGTAAATTAGTCAGGTGCGAAGGAGACACTGTTATAGGTGCTTTGCAAAACCACACCTTCCTTTAAAAACCATGGTAACTGAGCTGCCACCATTTTTATTAGGGCCAGTGTACATAGCGGTGTATGGCATATTCCTTTATACTATTTTGCAGCACTGCTGCTCAGTTCCTTTTCGGGAAGAAGTGTATTTTTAGGAAACGATGAAGTGTTGGGTGAACTGAGCTTGGATATCGACACCCAGCTGCTGCTTTTGAAGAATTGAAAGTCGATCCGTGGTGAAGAAAGTCGTTTTGATTAAAAGTTTCACTCTCCACAACTTTATTACTAGACAGAAGTAGTGAAAAGTTACTGTGAGTGTAATATATAGCCCACAAATACTGTCTTCTGGTATTCAATTCTATGTAGATTCAAGCCGGTCCCACTGAAAAATGACTTACCCCTTGGCCACTAGTACTAGCCGGCTACTGTGAGAATATTGGAATGATTACTAGCTGGAAATAGGATAAGCCAAGAACACACAATACTTGACATTAAGAGACTATTCAGAAAAGAGGAAAGGTTACATCTTAAATTATATATTCAAAGTGAAGTGTAAAGCTGTTAGTGTATAGTGTGGTGAGTATACATACCCCTCTTGCTCTCACTTATCTGAAGATAGCGTGACGTATCAAGTATGACAGAGACAAGGTGTATAGTGCGGCTAATGGTATTACATCAGTAGACACTTGAGGATATGATTTTTACACAATTTGTACTCGTCATCAGTTTTAGTTGTGTTGTCATTATGCATATGACTATCTCTGTACACTCACAAGAGTACTAGCTATGTTACACACAGTATATGAAAAGGAGTGAATGACTAACTACTTGATGTAGTGTATAAACAATTGATAATGCCCACAGCCACAGCAGCTACATCTGTTGCTTGCAATATCACTGCTTGTGCTGCTGACACATAAACTGTAGTATCTTTGTAGATTCCCAGATACTGTTTTCCGCTGCAGCTTACAAGCTGATAACCCAAATTGTATGCAACACTATGCATAGTCACATACACTGTAGTTATCGTAATTCTGAAACACAAACCTTTCAGATGTTGATTTGATTTTTGTTCAAAAGACGTCTGCAGATATGTGGAACTGTCTGAGGTCTTGGTGAGCGACGTTGCTTGCATGGCAATGGGTTTTCTGCAATTGAAAATTCACATTCCTGTGGTTTTCTGGAAAGTGTGTGGCACACACCTTGCAGAGCAGTGCTTTTATGTATTCATTCACCTACTGAGGATACCATCTTCTTCAGTGATGCCTGCATTGATAATTGGTGCAGCTGAGAACACAGTAGGTACCTGCACTGTCTTGTACTAGCAGTCAAGTTAGGCCACACCAAGTCAAACCTTAGTTTCTGGTCACCCGCCCCGTATGGAAACCTGGTTTATGAGGACTATTATTAATATCACAGGCGCTTAAGTGCACGCAACCCAGCAAGACACTGATTTTTTTTTGCAAAAGATCAAGATACTCTAATAGAGCAGTCAGGGATTCGTCACACTACTGTTAACTTTAAATATTAGAACAGTTAGGTACTATATGCTGCACTAATAAAATGCTTCTGACTAGGTTTGTCCTTGATTATATAGCTATTATTAATGATTCTGTGATTTGAAAGTAATTTCAGTAACATTAACCACTAGCCTAATAGCATCAGATCGGCCATAGCTTTAACTTTCCTAATTCAAATGTAGTCCTCTAATGATTAGTCGTAACTCTTCTAAACTTCAACTTCTTTATCACTGAACACAGCTGGTAACATTCGGTGAGCTCATACTTCAACTTTTCCATGATTAAAATCGTATGGTCCAACATTGGCAAGTAGAAACTCTTAGTTAAAACATTAACTTTCCCACATGATCACTGAAAAACACTAGCCTGGAGCACTCAATGATGCAGTTACTTTTCTCAAGGTTTCCTGAAACACACAGTGAGCTAAGATTTCACAATCTCAGAACGAAGAGTTTCTGATGTGTAAATAGTTTGATTTCATTTCAGATCATTTGAACAACTTCTTAGTAATGCTTTCCTGACATAGCTAATGAGATCCATTTCACTTGGAAAGCAAAAGTAGCTACATGAGCAAGACATTTCCTATAGAGCTTCTTTTTGAAAGCATGCAGTGTAGCTAGCCATGATCCAGCAACAATTTTCCTAGTGAATGTTTGCAGAAGCATATATAACTATTCATGCTTTTGGTTAAGTTTGACTAAAAATAAAATTAACATGAATTTGCCAAATTGAGCAAATAATAATATTATATAGTGTGTCATCACAGTATACATTACTGGTGTATATGTAAGAGTCTAAGCCCTGATCATCCGCCCACGCGTCTCCATTTGTTGGCTAGGGAGTGACTAGAAACTAAGGCATGACTTGGAGTGGCCTTAATTAGTATTGTTGATGTTTTGCGCCCTGTTCAACCCTGATAACCAGCTGCACTGATCTAACCAGAAACACTAATTCTACAGCTCTGAACACTCCCATAGTTTGTTGTTCAACAATACTGCTCTGTTCTAGGTGCTGCCAACATTGAATTTCAATGCTGTGCAATTGTGATTATTCGTACAGGCCCCAATCAAAATGGCAGCCAGTCATTTACCATAGTTTTTAAAAGTGGGCGTGGTTTTGCAAAGCATCTATTGAAGTTTGGCAAAGAAGACCAGCTCAAGATTCACGACAAGTGGTGCCCAACGTGGGGTATGACCTCTACAGAAGAACCTAAAACATTAATTCCTTGGTGCTGGGTTTAAAGGCACCCGTAGAAGTATAGCTACTTCCAATTTTGTGAAAGTTATATTTCTCGCTTTGTCTACTTGTTTTTAGCCGGACTATCGTTTGGGAGAATGGTTCAGAGTGTTAAGTGTTGCCTTAAGAAGACGCTGGGTTGAAACTTTGATCAACTTAACACCTTGCTGATTGAAATTGAAGGTATCTTGAACTCCAGACCGTTAAATTATGTTGAGGATGACACAGGGGGTGTTGGGTACACGTTATCACCTTATCATCTTATCTACGGAAGGAAGATCACCAGTAATCCTAACTCTTCCCACTTTGAAGTAACTTAACTAAAAGAGCTAGTATTCATAGACATCTCCTACAGCAATTCACCAATCAGTGGCGCAAGGAATACTTGCTAGGATTGATAGAAGTTCGTAAGACCAATTCTAAGGCTAAAGGTGAATCTAGTATCTCAGTTGGCGATATCGTGGTTATGAAGGATGACTCAAAGAGAGTATTTTGGAACCTTGCCATTGTTGAGGATTTGCTTACGGGATCAGACGGACAAGATGCCACTGTGAAAGTAGGAGGTCTGGAAGGTGTGGACAGCTGTTTCGATGAAGTGTTAAACATTTGTATCCCCTAGAGGTGTCTGTGAACAAGACTGTAGATGAATCTACTGGAGTTGTGCCCAAACAGCGAAG
Source organism: Dysidea avara (assembly GCF_963678975.1). Lineage (NCBI taxonomy): Eukaryota > Metazoa > Porifera > Demospongiae > Dictyoceratida > Dysideidae > Dysidea > Dysidea avara. Next base: position 21,853,657 of record NC_089283.1, read on the forward strand.
AGAGGCAGCAGTAGCTGGAGAACTTAAGAGGAGACGTGCAAACTGCACAGTTAGATAGGTATAGACTAGGTTTTTTATTTGTTGTAGATTAGAACATTATTGAACTGTTTGATAATTATATTTATCACTCTCAAACACGGGGAGTGTAATAGGTTTTGTAATATTACGTACATATTTGCTGTATCACATAACTTTTTGTGTGCGTTAATAAGAATGATAAAACAGTGACACATGTAACTAGTCAGGTGCGAAGGAGACACTGATTGAAGTTTGGCGAAGAAGACCGGCTCAAGATTCATGACACACAGTATGTACAATGCACATATCGTGGACTCACCTTTGTCCTTCTTTATGTTCCACTTATTCTTGCTGACAGTGCTAGGTGTCAATTTATTGTTAGCGTATAATGCCATCCCTGTGCTGAATATCACATTTGTAGCGGGAATCATATTTTCTGTAGTGACTAGATTGATTGCAGAGGTACTTCTCATACTGTTAACACTGTGTAATTGGTTGAGCATAGTGGATAGTGAAGCATAATGGCCACTTTGCCTTTCAGTAATTGATAGTTGGGGTGTGCATTCAGATGTAAAATTAATTGTATGTACCATTCTTTCTTTTGATGCACTGATAATCCTATGGAAAAGTTACAGAATAACTAGGCATGTTCACTATTTGATAGTTACCACTCACAATGGCTGATAAGAACAAAATATCACTCGCATTCATATAAAATGTTTGAAAAATAATAGAGATCACTGAGAAAAATCCACAAAACACAAGAAGGGATCACTGGGATAAATCAACAAGGACTTACTCCAGCAATCCATTTTTGTTTCATGGATTTTTTTAGCAATTCCTATTCCTAATTTTAATATGATTAATTTTTGTACTTTTTATTGTAATCCATTTTCCACCCGTTATAGAGCATCACAAATGAAGAACAGTATGAGAAACACCTCTGCAATCAATTCAGTCACTACAAAAATTACAATTGAACATGTGTCAGACCAGGGGGGTAGGACAAGACCACGTGCACTACGAAGTACTAACAAAAATATTTTTATAAAACATGATCATACTATCTGTTGAAAGTAATAAATCACACAACAATGGTTGTACTGTAATCATTGATGATTACTGCTACTGTTAACATGAAAGTGGTGACCACCACATATTGTCATCACTGTAAGTCTAATTACTCCATAACGGCAGCGTTTTTATAATCATGACTCACACCATAAACAGCAAACTGAGTAGAATTGAAATAAGTATCACGCCCCAACACGCCCCTTCCTCTACTTTTAGTACAGAGACTATTCAGCTCACGTGAAATATTTTTAGGACTTGCGCAATATTCATTACGCGTTCACATGTCATGACCTACCCCCTGGTGTCAGACTATCAATTGCAAAGTGGCCATTTTGCTTAAGTTCCAGCTATGTGTTCCACCATTATAATTATAGTGTTACAAACAAAGCACCTCACTCAGTCCAGTCACTATGTAAATTGCTGCAGTTGGCAAAAAGCATGTCTCAGGCCAAAGCAATGTCGAACAGCAAAGAAATCAAGCCTGTACCATTATCCATAGCTGGCATCAGTCAGGCAGGCAGTCAGTCAGTCAGTTATCAGAATTTTATTGATTTCATAGAAACTTGTAGGAAAGATTTAAGAAGACATTTATGGGCTTGGTTATGCTGCCAAGTTAAAAGTGAGGTGAGTTTTAGGGTGACATTCTTGGGCAAGAAAACCCAAACCTCCATGATCCCTACTATACAGTACAGTATGATAAGGTTCTGCACTGTTCAGACCAACAATGTAAACTACTAAGCAAATACCTACAAGCATGAGAAAAAATTAAGAATTTTAAGTTCGATTAGGGATCATAAAAAAAAGAAACAAGGGAGGTCACTTACACCTGCAGATATACTAGTGGACATTTTAAATCCCTAATTCAGTTATGGTAGGTAGACTGAATTAGGGATTAAATGTCCACTAGCAGAGTTGGGGTAGCTACTTCAGAAAAGCACCTTTGGCTGTCACCAAAAAGAAATGGGACACAAAAGAGGACAAAGATATGCCCATGATGCGTGCATTATACATACTGCGGTATGCCAAAAGGCACATCTAGGGACGAAGCAACATCGAACAGTGAAAATTCAAGCTCATAGCCTTAGCTGTTATCGAGTCACACTTGTCTGAAGGCATCAGGTAGGCAGGCAGTTAGTCAGTCAGTAGAAAATTCCATTGAATAATTTTTTTTAAAATTGTAGCAATATTGGAAGCATTTAGGGTCGTACTGAAGGCACTTTTGGGCTTGGTTATACCTAACCAATACTGCTAAAGCACCAGGATGATATTGTGAAGCTGGGTTTTGGGATTTGGTCAAAAAACCCAAACCACTATGATCCCTAATATACCGTACTATCGTACTGTATGATACAAGTAATACTGGCCTGTCAACTTTGATTTTGTGAGATACTGACTAGTATGTAACATTTATACAATATTTGTATGTCATGCTCTTGTGTGTTGATATAAATTTGTAATTTGTGCCTAACCCTCAAATAAATTTTTTGGCTTCCTAGCTTGTTATGGTTGCAAATTTGCAGTTGAGAATATGTACATTGTAGAATATCTATAAACTTAGTCTTGCCAGCTAGCCTGTATTTTTTCTTTTGTTATCAGTTGGTCAGGCAGTCTGGTAACATGGCCAATAGCTACTAGCGCGGCAGCTTAAACCTCTGTTAATTAAATGACCTGCTAATGGATCATGAGTATCATTATTAATTTTTAAACTTAATTTGGGGGTTATGTACAGACCTCAATTATTGAGTATAACGTACATATAGATTGTTCTTAACCCTCTCACCGTCAGCGGTTTCGATTATAAACGCCCGTAGCATCACATTCTAATTGCCCTGTAACTTCAGTCGATCGTTCTAGTAGCCCCTGCGCTCATCCTGTAGTGGGCATGCCCTTAAGTGAACGGGAACAGGGATAACCGGTCTCTCGCGTACTATTGCGCGGTTAGATGATGCAATCGCGTACTTTCGGAACGTCGATAACAAGCATTGTAGACGATTCTTCGACGTGATAATGGTACTACTAATAAAGAGTAACAGTAAGGAAAGGGATTATATAGGTTGGAGTGGCGTATTGCTACTTTTGTATGCCTCTCGTGCTTGTATGCGCATGCGCGCTTGCTCAAATGCTGGAAAACCTGACTTATAGAGATAATCGCTTCAACTGTAAACAGGTTAGTGATGTTTATTGTATTATTACAAACACTGCTAGCCAGTTAAGTAGTGAAATTTCACATTTGGTTTCACTTAGATCGCTTTTCATACTTTAAAGTTATATAATGGATTTGTGGTTGCTCTTGTGTAAACAACAACTTCATAATCGAATTCCTTGTTCTATAGAGAGTAATTTGTAAGGCTCAAACGAATAGTTGATTATTCGGAACAATATTCGGCACAACTGTATTCAAATAATGAATTACGCAACGAATATTCGCACGTGCACCGTATAGGTAATAATTCAATAAAGGTAAGATGGCGGATGTTATTAGCAGTGAGTCTGATGTCGAGCAATATAGTGATAATGATTCACAAGGCGAAGAAGATGAAGAGGATAACGGGGAAGATATTAATGACGGGAGTACTACTGCTACTTCTACTAGTGAAGAAACTCGTAAATATAAATCGCAAGTGTGGAAGTTTTTTTACTAAAAAGAATGCAAAATCCGTTGTTTGCACACTTTGCAACAAAAGTTTAGCATATCATGGAGGCACCAGTTCGATGTTACAACATTTAAGCCGAAAACATCCTGCCAAAAATGTCGTGAAGACTTCAGACGGACGTAAGCAGACAAATTTAGATGTCTTTACCCGGAAGCGTGCCTGCTCCAATGAACGAGCTGGGGCGATCAGTGATAGGATAGCCAGCTTCATAGTGAAGGATTTACGCCCTATCAATTTAGTGGCTGGAAAAGGGTTTAAGGACCTCGTGACTTATCTGGAACCTGGCTATCACTTACCTTCTGCTACACACTTTACACATTTAATTGAGCGCAAATATGATGTTGTCAAAGAAAGATTTCGCCACATTTTACAGGAGCAAGCTGTGTATATCGCAATTACAGCTGATCTGTGGACAAGCGTTGCCACTGAAAGTTATATGACAGTTACATTTCACTACCTCGATGCACAGTGGCAGATGAAGAGTGTTGTATCTGGAACACTACCCTTGTGTGAAAGTCATACTGCTAACAATATTGTGACATGGATCAAAGAGCTGGTAGATGATGTAAGCATTGCTACAGAGAAGGTGGTGGCTTTTGTTCATGATAATTGCAAGAACATCGAAAATGCTGGAAACAGTTTAGAGGAAGTATATGGGTGGTTTTCTTTGGGCACACTTTGCAACTCTGTGTGAATGCTGGGTTGAAAATCCCAGCTATAAGTAATGTTGTAGCGGCAGGAAGGCGCCTGACAACTCATTTTCATAAGAGTGAACCAGCCCTGCGTGCTTTAAGAAATCGTCAAAGAGACATGAGGGTAGAACAACATCAGCTCATACAAGATGTGAAAACCCGTTGGAATAGTACTTACTACATGATTGAACATCTTATTGAACAGAGGTGGCCACTCACAGCTGTAATGTCGGACAGTACCATCACTAAATCTGGTGACAGGAATTTGGATCTTACATCGGAGCAGTGGGAGCTTCTTATAGCACTAAAAAAAATTGTTACATCCTTTACAGGTTGCCACCACTTATTTCAGCAAAGAATTCAATGTGTCTTCTTCAGCATTATATCCAGTGCTTCACGGGCTACTAAAATCTTTACAATGCGTTGATAATGATCTGCCAGCTATTCAACAGTGTAAAACCACAGTTGCTGAAGAAATTAAACAAAGGTGGAAACTAGACTCGTTAACATCTATCAATAAGGGAAGGATTCTTAAGAATGCACCTTTGATCTCTTGTATTGTAGATCCAAGGTTCAAAGAATGTAAATTCTTGGGAGCTAACAAACAATTTGAAGTTAAGACTGCTTTAACAACCTTGGTGTGAGAAGAGAAGGAAAGCTATGAGACTACACGGATTAGTCATCCGGAAGAATCCAATGGACCTGTTCCAAAGAAGAAATGTTCTGGCCCTGACATACTGTTAGGGGATGACTACACCAATGGTAGTGAAGATAATGAATCGGATTCTGATCCAATATTAAATGAGGTAGACCTGTTTTTCAAGGAAAGGCCTATTGATCGGGAAGAACCACCTTTGGTGTGGTGGAGAGAGAATCAGCACAGGTTCCCTATGATTTACAAAGTAGCAAGAAGGTTTCTTACCATACCTATTACTTCCACTCCTTCAGAACGAGTTTTTTTCTGCCGCAGGGTTGACTGTTACTCGATTACGCTCTTCACTAACACCTGAACATGTAAACATGTTGGTTTTCTTAAACAAGAACAGTTAGACAGTTAGCAAACTGTGATAGTAGTTGGCTACTTGTACTTGTAGTACATGTTAATGTTGTAGACAGTAACAAATATTATACTATTTTTCTATGTAATACATTGCTAAATATTCATGTAGCAAATATACAGTAAATGTACAAGCAGAGGAGGTACGACACAATATAAGCGCTAGCAAAAATTATTGACTATAATTGAATATTTTACATACCAATATGGACTCTGATTTGTCGCCGTACATGGAATTCGCTGTTTTAGCAACGGGAGGCTTAATCCATTATGTTATTCCAAGCTTTCCAGTGTTTAATGCTGTGTTGAGGGAAGTAAAGTTACAGTGGATGGATGAACATGGCGAGATACACGTGTTCGATGGATTTGCTCGCCACTGCCAGTTGTTAGACCATAAGCTTCCGGTAATTGCCAAGGTTCCAGTCTGCTACGACAATGCTTTCCTAATCGAGGTTTGAATAGTAGGCTATGCATGCATTTCTCGTTGATTCTATTTCACTTCAATGTAGAATATTAAAATAACAGTTAACACATTACATTTTATTAACATGCATCTTTTAAGATTATCTACAATTGTAAAGCTGATATTCATGACTCAATCTTTTACAGGCCAGGGAATTCAGTCGATCTATGGACACTGATGGTTACCAGTTTTTTGAAGGCAACCAAGTCTTCGTGATGTGGGAGTGGGAATGGCTAGAAGAAGAAGCAGATAGTGATTTTGAAAGTGATCAAAATGAAGATGATCAGAGCGAAACAGATAGTGATCTTGCTACAGATGACAATGAAACTGATGAAGAGGAGATTCCATCCATAACTCATTCTGTAACGTTCAAGTGTATTGGATCCACGAAAGAGTTACGCTATCAGGAAGTGCTGGCACTGGCAAAGCACAAGATTAAAAAGGGGGAGACAGTGGAAGTTAAGCTCCAAAAGGAGACTGATAATCCTGTCGATGCAAATGCCATTGCATTTATGTGCAATGCAGATAGTAAATGGGAGCGGATAGGCTATGTAGTTTCAGAGGCACTACCTAACGTACACGATGCACTTACCAAGAACAGAATAATCAATGTTTATTTTGACTGGATTAGGTACATTGTATATTTCAAGGATCCTGGTTGGTATGCTGGTATCATAGTCACCAGAAGTGGTAACTGGTCCAATACAGTAATGTTATGTTCTTCAAAAAAGTTTTGAAATATTATTTACTATTGTAATACGTATGTTCATGGGCTAAGGGGTGATATGTGTTTGGGGGTGGAGGCAAATCAACTGGTGCATTATGAAAGGTGGCACGGATTGACCCTGATTTGCGAACAGCAAATGTCACTCTATTGTCAGCTCCTAGTAGTTCGTATCTTGGGATTCGTTTTTCTCTCTTCTCTGTTCTCGGCTTGGAATTAAAGTCTGGCATCTGCCCCTCATAGAACCGGCTGTGTGATGAAGTGTGATAGTAGAAAGGCAAATCTGGGTCAATCCTCTTCACAAATTCACATGTCACTTTTCTCCAACCAAATAAAACCTAAACAAACATTAAGATGGATATGCAGGTAGCCAAACTATTCCTGATACCTCTTTTAGAGTGAAGTCTTTTCCGACAGTGTCACGGAGTACACTAAAAAAACATTCAACATCATCGGTTGTACTGGCTCGCGGATGTTCACATGGAATGTTGTTCACTGCACAGTACTGCTGTCTCCATTCTCGGGATTCAATGTTGGCTGCAATAGCAATCAAAGTCTCTCTACTAAAACCTCTTACATCACTGATGCTTCTGTACATCAGGATTAAAACTCCATGGAATGGTCATAATTTACAAAATATTACCTGTTTACTTCCAAAAGGCTGAAATCTTGAAGCCCATTCTCAGTATGCCATGGCATTAGCTCATCTAAAACATACTTGAGCAAGTCATTGTTGAACTGGCTACGCTGTGTGGATGTTAACCCTCGCTCATCACAGGAACGCCTCCAGTTGCGTATCACACGCAGATATTCAGCTTCAACTGTATAACCCTTTCTTTCCATCCATTTGATAACTGAGTCACTAAACAATCTCTCAACATCTTCAACTGACTGCTTGCGTACACCACTGAGAGCTGTGTATGTCAACCCAGCAGATGGATCATGCAAGGCTTCTTCAAATCTTTCAAGCTGAATATCTGCATGTCCTCCCTGTCTTAAGCTCTGGCCGATGCGCTGAAAAAAAAAAGCTGATTAAATCTTATCATACAGACAGAAAAACAATCAGCAGAGCATACCTTAAATATATGCCCTTCATCTTCACGTTCACAAAATTCCACACCTGTTATAGGGTGGATTTCCGGTACATAAAGATGCTTGTTGAAGGGTACACCTTTTGATACCCACATCATGACTTGGTGTTTGTACTCAAGTTGTGCCAAAATAGATCTTAACTTCTCTACCTTGGTCTCTTGCTTTCCTGCATCATGGATAAGTATTTAAAAACACCTTCTAAGTAGTTTGTCTACAACTAACCTTGTATCCAGGTGTGAAAAGCATAGCTTGTTGGCACAGTTCGAACTCTTAACCGGTCAATCACATCATCCTCAGTTGCACCTGATTCAGTCCAACCATGTATTTGCTGCAGTAAAGTAGTGTCCACAGCAGCATTGGGAACTGTGGCAGTGATTGATCCATCAGCATTGTCTGAAAAGTTATGTATAAAAAATCATTGCAACCTATTACATACAGAGAGGAGTGATCATTGCTGTCAGCTTTTCCAACTTCATTCGTGAGTATTTTGCTCTAGCTTCACTACGAATTTGAAAAACTGACAATGGTCGAGTATTTCCTTTTGTTCTGAGTGTGTTCCACTCACCATCAGTAGTAAAACCTTTAGAAGTACATTAAATCAAACAACTTATAATAAGACTATTAGTATTAGTACCTGCTACTTTCATATTTCTTGTTACCATTTCCTGAATAATGTTGTTGGCTAACTGACGGACCTTCATATCACCTAGACCTTTGTATGGTATACATTGCACAGGAACAGCATAAGGTTTAGTCCTCCTTTCTTCACAGCTGATCATGAAGACAAGGACATGTGTTGCCGCTGTTCGCTGGTGACGAGTAATTCCCTTGATGAAAGAAGTCAACCTTTGTCGAATACTAGTTAACTGTCTAGGAATGTTCTCTACTTGCCACAAACACTCATCTTGATCCTGGTCAAGCTTCTCTATAATCTCATTGATGTCTCTGTAGCATTTCCGGCCCATTTCATCTAGCTGACTTATTTCCTTGACTTTCCATGCAAGGGTTATTAAATCCTTTTCCTTGTAGTGATCTGACTGAAGCTTACTGGAATAAGCATCATTCGAGTTCTTCAATTCTAAGCACATCCTTGTATGATTATTGTCTATACATTTGTCCTACATACCTGATTAAACATACTGCAAGTCTTTAGCAATATCTTCCAAAATACGTCTCAATTCATTGGAGGCATGTTCTTGTACTAGGCCAACCTTCTTCACTGACTCCAAACGGCCAAGATATTTGTTGTATTGTTCCTGCAGTGCACCATCATTCAAGTCTACATCTCCGCTCCACTTCAACTTTACAGATTCTTTGAGACCCTTGACCAAGTCACATCCGTCTGCTTTGAGCCACCACCAGGCAGTTGGGTGAGATTTTGCAACTTCATCCAGGACACCTAACTGGAAAGTACAATAACAATTTGTCTATGTAAAAAAAACAACAAAAAAAACCATACTTGGATTTGAGAATTTAATGTTATGCCACTGGAGGCAATATCCCGTTGCAAAGTCCTTACAGAAAGTGCTGGTATATTTACTAAAGCCTGTAAATGTATAACACATAACATTTCATATTGCAATTTGTTTCAAATTCTTACTGTCATTGGGTCTCGTTTTCTTGACTGACCTTCTCCATCATTAGATGTTACACTCCACAGTGGTCCATGATGTAATGCTGTCCACTTATTACCAAATTGGACAAACATTGTTTGTTGCCATGAACGATAGTCAACTGGGCAAGTGATCTGTATAAAAAAAAACATTGATAGTTGTACAAAATTAATAGTAATCGAATACCTGGTTTATATCATCACAGATATAAAAGCTAGCCATGTACTCTATCAAACCCATTGGCATACGATCAGTTGGAAATCTAGGAGTACCATCAGCCCTTAGTGACCCTATTCCCTTAGCCAAGTTGTACAGCACATTTGTACGCCTGCTATTTCTCAATTTCACCATAGCTTTTGAAGCGTGGCTGAGAAAATCATCAGGTACAGATACACACATTTCAGATGTCATGTATGCAGAAAGCAATGTTGACAACACTTGCAATTTTACAACTGCCGAAAGCTTGTCAAATAAGTAATAAATGGTGGAAGGATCATCGTTATCTGTTTGTATGTTGTCGCAAACATTACTGGGACTCCTTCTGGGTGTGCTGACAGCACTTGCTGATGGCTTATTCTTCACTGTAGCATAGAACTTCTCAGCCTCCTTAGCTGTTTTAAACCTCTTAGACAGCCAACTAACAGTTTTGAATCGGCAAGCAGCAGCTATAGAAAATAAGCCTTATATGAAACATGTGTATACAGTGATTAAAATCTTACCAGTTCTCCGCAGATTGCTTTTAGTTCTCTTCTGCAAAAATTCTCCAGCACTATTCCAAAACATATCCTGTTCGTGGGTTGGCCAACTGTCTCCAGATGAATGAAACAACACAAATTCTACAAGTGCCTTGATTTCTGCATCAGACCACTTTTCTCCAGAATTTTGTGTAGTTTGGTTAACAGGAGAGGGCTGGCCCAGCTTTTGAAACGGTAACCTTCTCTGTCGTGGTGACACGCGGACGGTGGCATTCTGTGAGGCACGAGGCGATTCATTCTGTACCCTCTCTCGTAGAGGCGTTCTCTTGGCGCTCCTTTGAGGTGTTTGCAGTGTAGGTGAGGTCCTGGGTCGCTTTGTAGCCACGTTTTCAGGCGTTGGTGTTCTCGCGGAACCATCTGAGTCCATCACATTGGCGCATTTAACAAGCACGTGATGCGTATTTCCTATTGACGCGATTTACTTCCCGGGAGTAGTGGGGTTGAATGGGGTAGACAACTCATAATGTCTTATCATGTTATAAATTTGATATATTTCAAAGCTGGAGCAAAATTGAGACAGGTAAATGGTTCCTGTACAAAATGTATCGGCTCACGTGCACGTGTCGTACCTCCTCTGATGTACAAGTTTCATCTTCTCTAACTCCTAAATGTCTTCATGGGTGGAGACTGGTGGCTATTGGTCCTTGCCATGTCAGCTGCTGAATAAGCATAATAAGTGTGTGTACACATGGTACAGCATTACAAGTGACCAAAAAATTTAATACCTGGTCTGGCTATAATTAACCACTACATTACTCAATTAGCTTTATAAACTAACACACAGTAAGAACAGACGAATACTTCGGATATTGGATATTCGGTACAACAGGAAGTAATTATTCGGTCAGCAATTACCACTATTCGTTTGAGCCTTAGTAATTTGATATATAGCTTTATATCTGTCATGATGTGTGGAGACCATACTGTGGATGCGTATTCAATTACTGGTCTGACGTAACTGAAGTATGTTTGTGATCTTAAGACATTAGAACATTGTTTCAAGTTTCTTTGCAGGAATGCAAGCGTAGATTTAGCTTTATTGCAAATACATGCAATGTGGTCTGACCAGGAGAATGGTAATGCAGAGGTATTTAGTAGATTTCACTTTATTTATGGTGTTGTTATAAAGTTTGTATATCGAGTTGATGGGGGACCGTTTGTTGGTAATTGTAAGGTGTCACATTTAGATAGGTTAAATTTCATCTGCCAAGTAATAGCCCACTCACTTAGTATGTCTAGATCTCGTTGCAGTCTTACTATGCCATCACTACATTGCATTTGTCAGCAAACTATCAGATCTGCCATCATAATATCGTACCCTCGAATATGGTAAAGAGTGTATTCATACGATTGCTTCACTTATTAGAGCTTGTAAGGTTTGAGGTTGAGCTTGCAAGGTTTGAGGCTAACCAACTGAATTTCCAGTCTGTCAAGGGGTTGTACTGGTACTGAGAGAGGAATGAGTAAACCATAAGTATCAACATAAAGGGGAATGGAGTAATGGTGCTGTGATAGTGCTACATACCCACAGAAGGCAGAGTGAAACCATTTTGGATCACATGATCAAATAGAACACGTGAGCTGCATTCTTTGTACCTGCTGCAATGGTGAGTAGAATGTATTCCCAATGCAAGCAGATTTCTGTCCTGCCTGCATTCCGGGGATATTCATGGTAAACTATAAAAACACAGCACCAACCCAAAGGAAACCAGCCAATGGAAAGGGGTCACCTAAATCACCATGAAAGGAAAACGAAGTTTAGGGAGGTGGGTGTTGGGGAAAATCGACAAACTGCTACAAGTTAGCACTGTGAAACTGCAGAACTCTCCACTGCTACAGCACTACCATATGAGCAGAAATTTTGGCGTGAAATTAAAATTGGCGAATGCTCACAAAATTGCCAAATTAAAATCTCGCCATTAGTGTTTCTAATATTTAACCAATTGAATAGGCGAAAGATCAAGCAAGAAGCAAGGTGGTGTATCTAGATCGATGTACTACTGGAGGTCAGCCAGCGGTTAATCAAACAATTCTACAATTGTCTGTATAAATATCACAGATTAAGGAGGTCCTATACTATTTTACCAAACAAAGATACCGCTTGGGGAAGATATACCTCAAGAAACACGCAGCGGAGCCGGATCGTAACTAGCTACTTGTCATGGAGAATGTTCCCAATCACTTCGTTTCCTTTTGCTACACTGTCATGGATTCTCCATCTCACATGAAACTCTCTCCAGTGTGTGGGCTAACGAAGTAAACGTACATACATCTTTGTAAACGAGAAGCCAGCTATACAATTTGCTACCACGCGGGACTCCATTTTGCATTTCATCAAATTAAACTCTTGCCAAATACAAATTATAAAGCAAACATCAAATATTCTGCTCGCCAAAATTTCTGCTTATACGGTATTTATAGACCTAGCAAAGAAGGTCAAACCAGACTTGTGTAGCTTCCCTTGAACAATACCAGTCAGGTAGGTAACCCACAGGAGGTTAAGTCTACCCAAAGTATTCAATCATGAGTAGGTAAGTGGAATCCATAAACATGTGGATTTCATTACTCTATGAAATCACTGAACTTGAGCAAGGAGGGATTCCACTGCAGACATGACAGAGGTCACCATACTAGAAAGTTGGTAGAAGCTGATACAAGGGATTGCAGAATCTTTGCAATACAGGAAGTCACCAGAAACATGACCTATCAAAGTTGTGGCGATCACATTTTTCGGTTGGCGCTTTACAGTTTTGTTGCAAACATTCTGCAACCCTCTGTACCTTTTCCAGCACTGTGCCTACAAACACACAGAGTGCATGGATGGTTACAACCCCTCAATTAAACGTTTTAAACCTACGGTTAAATTAGCAATAATTGGCTATGTTACCAGACTGTCATTTTTTCCCGACCAAATGATAAAAGGAGACTACTATAAATTATCAGTACTGAATAAGTTGTCATCATCCTTGCGGTAGTCTTGCTGCTACACGCATTCAGGACAGGCACCTAGTACAGCTATGTAATATACATATTGCAGTACTTACTTTTGACACATGTCCCAAAATCCAGTGTCGTGGAGGACAAGGCAATGAGCGAAGATACATGACATCACGACACCACGTAATCCACGAGACAACCACACGAATGATAGTGGACAAGTTTACCAACGTGACCAATACAATAACAAGAAGGCCAACCATAAGAGAATAAGTCAAGTAGAGAGCCAAATTCATTTTTCTGCCAGAGCTGTGTGATGAGTCACTAACGTCTCGCGTGGCCAGACCGCTTTTTTCCGTGTATTGGGTGGGGAAAAGACCATCGACAGACACACCTACAAACTAGGCTCTACCACTAATTAACTACCCCCTTTCGCGAGGAAGGCAACTAAACAAACACTCTCACATATTGACATTTTACAGAAATGTATTGTCAGGGGCAGATTCAGGGGGGTTCAAATGGTTCCATGGAACCCCCCTTTTGAAAGAGCCTCTCTTACTCGAGATACTCTAATAGAGCAGTCAAATCGAGATACTCTAATAGAGCAGTCACAGTAGTCTTTTGAGGAGCAGTGTAGCAAGCTATAATTAGCAATGTATACAGTTATAAATAAGTAAATGAGGGCATCTATGGTGAGGGGCAGCACGTGCTTTTTATTCAGTTGTCCAGCACGTGCTTTCTTTGTGCTGGGGGTGGTATGGTGAGGGGCAGCTATTGTCAGCAGGTGATGACTTTTTTTTTTTTTTGGTCTTCAACTTACAGCTAGGCTGAAGTTGCAATTCCAAAGTGGAACCCCCCTTTTTAAAAGTCTGGATCCACCCCTGATTGTGAATGGCGTATTTCACTATCCCGCCCTTTTCGAAGGGGGTAACAATCGCCCAATGTTTAGTGAGTCAGTAAATTCTATCCAGGTAATCCTAATGCTTGTTTTAGTGTTGTTGTTCTATACCATATCAGGGGCTGATCCAGGGAGGGTGGATATATAGGGTGGCTAATAATTTATAATAGTATCCATTACCCTATTATTTTGTTTTAATCCTTTTTTACGGTGGCCGGTTCAGGGCGTTTCTCACTTCTTTTCTTAGTTATTTCCGAGAAATTTCTCAGTTATTTCTCATTTATTTCTCACTTACCAATATTTTCTCACTTATTTCTTGGATAATTTCTCGATTTTTTCTCATTTCTCAAATTTTTTCTCGCTTCTCAGTTACGATTTCTCAGTTGTTTCTCAGATATTTCTCAGTTATGCATACTTTGATAAACGCGGGTTAGTCTTGACCCTAGTCAATTTTACCAGTTGTCGGCCAGGAAGGATCCACACTCAGTCACTGCCGAGCGCCTCGTGAACTTCCAAACCGCCACCCTGATGGCTGTTGCAGGTTCTCCTGCTCTGCATCAGCTAAATGATGAAGATGAACTCCTAAAACAGTATTTTGATAGAGGCTATATTTATAGAGACATCAGAGATTTTATGGAGACGTATTCCTAACTGATGATCAACTTAGAAGAAGACTAAGTCGTCTTGGACTAAAGCGACGGGGGAAGGATGTTGACTCTCCTTTGCAAGAAGTAGAGGAGGCAATTGAGGTTTACCGTTATATATTGTATCATAGATTATATATTCCCTACTGGCTATTAAAGTAACGTCACTGAGGGGCTTCATTTGGAATGGAAGTAACTGTTAAGTTACCAGTTTAGACAGGGCCGGAGCCCAGAGATTTTGAGTGGTCCGGCCATCCATGGACTGCAATGGAGGTCATGCATATACTATACTTCTTATTGATCTGATGTGATTTTTAGATCATATGTGATACTCAACTGCATGTGCTAAGCACACACAGCATGTCAAGTTAGGGGGATCTGGGGGCATGCTTCCCAGGATAATTTTTGAAAATAGATGCTTTGAAATGGCATCTGGAAGCTGCAAAGCCTCTTTCTCCTTTTTGATAACATTAAGGATAGCACTATATCCTGGTAATTTTGTGCTACAGTGCCAATTAATTCAATTTCATAGCTAATTTTACTTTCAAAGTTTCAGTGAAAGCTTATAGTTCTTTGAGATACAGAAGTCATTGGGTTTGTAATTGCTAATGCATGCATGTCATGCTCACATGCATGATCAATTAGCCCAATGCAGTGCAATGCAGATGACGCACCGGAACTTTTAGGTGATTTGAGGACAATTAACATAGGTGTAATGGCTTAGACTAAGTAGAACAGTGGCTATATTTTATACCAAATGCTCTATTAGAGTGTTGCGATGACTGTTCTATTAGAGTATATTATGATGACTGCTCTATTAGAGTATCTCGATCTTTTTTCATATTCAAAAGTGGTCCGGCCAATGCCGGACCGGCCGGACCGTGGGCTCCGGCCCTGAACAGTTTAGATGAGACACTCCACTATTGGATTGGAAACCGAGACTGGAAACCTACCTAATCCATCCGCCATTTGTACTGTGCACAGTAGATTTTATGTACCGTAACATGTTTTACTTGCTGGTGAGTCAGTAGACTATGGAATGGCTATTCATGGTGCATGTACTGATGTTTGTTAATTACAAGTTTGACAAGCGCAAAAGTTAAAATAAGAGGCAGAAGTTGCCTAAACTATCCTTGTTTGCCATGCCATTTTCACAAAACTAACTCCTTCCTCATACATGCAATAAACCCACAATAACTTGGAGACATGTAGCTGCCAAGTGTGGCTACCAGTTCATACAGGTGTACTATGAATAGCACACTAGAGCACAATTACAAACCACAGTGGCATAAGTAAATACAGCAGTTATGCTACCTAGGAGGGTGGGGGCCTGTACAATACAATTAATTTTGGAATCACTGTTCCCAAGTGAGACCAGGGGAAAAACCAGACAGGCAACCTTTTTGTTGCCTGCCCAGAAAAATCCATGTGCATCGGCTGCATCCACCCTCACAAAAATGTATGCTTCAGTCCAAGTCCGTAACAGCAGCACCGCCTTTAACTCCACTCTAGGTCTACAAACTTGTCAGGAAAATCACAAATGGGAGGGTGGGAGGGAAGGTAGCCTACACTTACAAAATGATAGCGTAGAATTAAACATGTGTCCACACATTTGACTTTATATACTTACCTCCCTCGCATGTGCACTTGCATTACATATTCCAGAATGAGGTTATTTTCCGTCTAATTCACAAAGCTCAACCGACATAAAATACCAGTAGAGAGCCAATCACCTCCCAAGAAACAACCATTAGAGGGCAGCTACATCCAGAGGGCAGCTATAAAAACTCTAAGACCATAATATTATTGCTTAGGGACCTGGAATAAACAACACAGCCACCACCATTTGGCTCAGGAGGAGGAGGGGAGGGGTGGGGGGTTAAATTTACAATCAAGTGCTAATAAGACTAGTGTACGTGTTTATTTGTTTTATTTGAAATGTATGTGTGCATCGGTTATGCATTTTTACACAGAAGGAAAGAGGCGAGTCCGGACGAGATATTGGCTATAGGTTGCTCCATCAACGTTTGACACAGAAACATAAGTTAAAGGTGGGAAGGTACGGTTCTATATAGAATGTGTATTGCTGTTGAGGCTTTAGTGTCACAATTACTATTTCTTACAGAGATACTGTTATGATGTTATCTGCTATACATGATCCTGTTGGTGCCCAAGAAAGGAGACTGAAAAGAAGATAATATCATAGCAAGGTATGCATAGTGTGCATTTTCATCATTAATGTGCATTACACCCATACCAGCTAATCATACTTGTTACTAGGCTTTCTGTATAGCCTCTTTGCAATTCTCTTCCATTATAAAAGTCCTGTTAATATTCACATATACAGTACGATACTACTGTATATTAGGGAACATGAAAGTTTAGGCTTTCTGGCAAAAAATACCCAATAACAAGCCTCCGTTTTCCTTCATGACAGCTTGGCAGAATTTGTTAGCTATAACCTAGTCCATAAATGTCTTCAAAATGAACCCAAACCCCTCAAAGAAATTTTAATGAAATTTAATTTTCTATTTAACAAACATTTTCTACTAACTGATGCCTTCAGCCAAGCATAGTTCTACTTTAGATAAAGGTATACAAATACAAAAAGAAGTGATATCTAATCAAAAACAGCCAAGCTGTAAAAAAAGGTGTGGCCCCTAAAAAGGTCAAGGTGAAAAAAGATGTGAAATCCAAGGTGGCGGCCAAGAAATGGCTGTGATGGTAGGTTAATGGTAAAAATTTTAATAACAACAATTCAGGTGAATTTGGTGCCACTTGGTCTTGGCACAAAATTCACCTGAATTGTCGTTATTTAATTTTTTACCATTAACCTACCATCACAGCCATTTCTTGGCCGCCACCTTGGATTTCACATCTTTTTTCACCTTGGCCTTTTTAGGGGCCGCACCTTTTTTTACAGCTTGGCTGTTTTTGATTAGATTATATAAATGAGTACTAAGAATAATAAGAAATGTAGTTAATTGGTAGGTTGTCCTGTACTATTTTGTATGTGTCCCGGGCCTAATAATAATAATACCTGTATGTACCGTTCATAATTAGTATCTCTGTACCTTGATTATGGTGTCATTGTGTATATAACTAACTTCATGCAGGGCCCTGATTTTGTGTGGCACATGGATGGGTACGACAAGCTGAAACCTTTCGGCTTCTGTATACATGGATGTATAGATGGGTTAGTGTATTACGTGAACGTTACAGTACATGTATGGTGTGAATCTGAGATGTGACCTTGTGGTTTTGTCACTTGTAAATACCAGGGACTGTAAGATAGTTACTGTAACCCCAAGAACGAAAGAAAGACAGAAATATTCAATGTGGATGTTGACATATTCATACATAGCTATAGTGCTTACAACTACAAACACAGTAAACATTAAATGAAGCCAAACACATTGTATCATCAATTTTACTGGGATAGCAGAAGCCAGTTGCATTCCTATAGTTATTAACACCTGGTTTTGCTTTGGTGTCAGGTTGAAAACTATGCTATCTTACTCATAGCTATAACTTTGATATTACCAATTGGCTGTACTGTTTCATGCAAGAATCCTATGCCTGTGTGTGACAACTGCTTGTGCTAGCAAGACTATAGCTAAACATCATCAATTAAGTTATATATCACCGGAAGCACTTGTACATAATTATAGTCACACTAAAATATTTAGTGATTGTGCTGCTGGTGTGTATCCTTGTTATAATAGATATTTCCGATATTGGCATACTAGTGGTTATTGGTGATTGTCACATGCAGGTATTCCCGTCACATAATGTGGCTACACGTGGCACCATCTAACAACGACCCATACGTAATAGCAGGATATTACCTGGAGTGTGTTAAGACAATACAAGGTACAATTACTGTAAAATTCATCTGCTAATGTGTACATTTACCATTTTAGGTTGTCCAAGCATTGTACGGTCTGACCGAGGAACAGAAAACTGTAATGTCGCCTTTCTGCAACCATTTTTGCGTAGAGATGGCGAAGACAGTTTAAAGGTGAAAAAAGCTTTATGTATGGCAAATCTACATCCAATCAGGTTTGCAATGAATAAATTGATGTTCAAAAATTAATAATAGTCATTCTTACCAGTGTATTGAAGCATGGTGGGGACAGTTGAGGAAGAATGGAGCTAGTTGGTGGATGGATTTTTTTAAGGTGGATATGCAGTGTTTGCATTGAAAGTGCATTACCCTTACTGTATTAAAGGAGTTACAGTCAAATGGAGAAATTGATGATTCTAATGCAGTTCATATGTAAGTTAATTTATTTGGTGTGTTGTGTTTGTAATATAGATTGTTAGAGGTTTATGGTATACTATACCAACAGTGGTACATGTGTGAACTTTAGAGGTTCAGACAATTTCTGCATCGTTTTAAACCAGCACTTGACAGCTATATACTGTATATTCAGTATTTTTCAAGGTACATATTTTTTTTTGCAAATGGGATATCTTTCATTAATTTTAATAGTGAAAGTGGTCAAAACTATTAGAATGTCTAGGCATCCCAATACACTGCATCCACGTATACATACATTAGAATATATAATGGAGAGATATGTTTCACGAGTAGTTTGTATTAGTCTAGAATAATGCCCCTTATTAATCATTTGTACATGTTGCACATGTATACTGAACTATGCAAAATACTATAATACCATATATGTACAAATTTTCAAGGGACATAATTTTAATGGTTGCTTGGCTTTCTGCAAATTTTTCATCCTTGAAAATTTAGGGTTAGCTCTATACTTTCTAATAGATAATCTCAGTGAAAAACAAGTGATCCTCAAAAACAAAATTGCATAAATACTGAAATTTGTCATTCCACAAAAATTACGTATGTGTAACTCTAAAATTTGTACTTATATGCTATAATGTACCACTCTGCGTGGGAAGTTCAAAGGCACCGCCAGTGCCATAATTTGTATATTGCACTGCTGCAGACCACAGCGAGTGCATTATAACTTATAATGCACTGGTTGCGGTTTTGTAGACCACAACGAGTGCATTATAAGTTATAATGCACCGACCGCAGTGCAATATACAGATATTGCACTGGCTGTGGTTTTGTGCAGCATAGCACAAGTGCCGGTGGCGAAGACCACTACGACACCTCACCTAATAGGTGGAAAGACACTTCACAGATCACTCGAATTCTTTTATAACCTGACATGTAAAGGTCGATTGTGCCATAACGTCACCAATACGCATAATGTTTACAAGCAGCCAATGGTGATCGAAAAAGCCAACGCGGGTAGCCACCACTCTAGTCTACATATATATATATATAAACGTACTTATACACCTTACTAGTCTGGTGCCATCTTAGCCCAGATTAAACTGTAGTCCACTTCGACAATGACTCAATAAAACAAATATATTCTAAATAATACTAACCTTTACGTTCGATTGTGGTAACCGGTTTTGTCATGCCACCAGATTCGAGTTTAGCCGGTGTGAACAGTAAGAATTAGACTAGTATCGTTTAGTAGTTAGGTTTTGTTTACTTAAACCGTCTATTTAGCTGCTTTTTTTCGCTCGAGAGAATCGCTATGGCGATTAGTCTGGCGCTTAGTCTATATAGCGATTGAGTGATCACGGCTGGCATGCTGAGCACTACATGATGAGAGTCGAACAGCGAATTCAGGTTAGTGATATAACCCATAGCGTACTAGCTTTCAATATCTCAGGTGGCTGTAGTACTGCAGGGTGAACGTCACCGCAACGTCCGGCTTGGTTACCCACAATTGATGTTAGAAACCTGGCCTTTATAAGTGTTACAGCTGTCTTGTGAGACTCTCCCCACCTATTAGGTGAGTGGTACATAACAGTACAACGTGCACTCGTGCTCTGCCTGTATAAACGCACTTGCCTTCGGGCCTGACGGCCCTCAGGCTCGTGCGTTTATATCAGGCAGAGCACTCGTGGCTGTTGTATAACTATATAATATACATCATTGATTGTTTCCAGATATTGCCATAAAAACAATGTCAATGTGTATGTACGTGCATGACGAAACCATCATGTTGCTTTACTAGATTTCTGTGTAGGGATTGTTTACGTTATGCATTCACGGAATTTATTCAGGATGAGTTAACAAGAATTGCTGAAGAGTGGAATACTCATCACATAAGACAGAGTGCACAAAATCCAGGGGGTGTCGCTGATGTTTTGTATTTTCTGCCACATATTTAATATATTTATTTTTGCACTTGTTGCTTTATGTCATCAATGCTTTAAAGGTGCACTGTCTTACAAACATCCAGTGTGTAGCGATGGCTGAGGACTACAGCATTTTAAAGCCCAGACTGGTGATCACAGAATTTGATAATTTAGCCAATTATGTGATGGCTGATGCAAATATCCAAAAGCCAACTAATGCCGAGGAAGGACTGGCAATCTATAGACTATTAAAAACCGCATTAGAAGATTAATATTACATCATCTACAAGATCATTTATAACAACTGTTAAGATCAATCATACAAATGTAAATGTTGCTCTCACATCACTCTGTGGTTCGCAGTAATTGTAGAACCTCTGGTACAGATTTACGAGCTTTGGGGTCATAATTTAAACAAGCTTTACAAATGTTTTGCCTCGACTCATCAAGATGCCCAATATATGGGAGCTGTTTAGTCATTATCTTGCCCAGTAAATGGTGCTGGCTCTTAACATCCCCCAAGCATGACGCTCGCCGTACAGCTCTAGCAGCACCATTCCGAAAGCCCAGACATCAGAAGCTGTTCCAGCGGCTCCTTGAAATGTCTCTGGTGCTGCGTAGTATGCAGTACCTATCATCCCCACTTGTGTCATAGTGGCACGTCCCATTTTTATCCTTGCCAACCCCATATCTGTCATGTAGACATGCAGTGTACCCCTCTCAATCTGTAATGTTTATGTGATGTAAAATCAGCTGGTCAGGATTATTTCAAAATGCTCACTAGTATATTAGGCGGTTTCACATCCCTGTGTATCATTGGAGGGTTCTGGCTGTGCATGTATGCTAGAGCCTGTGCAGTTTGCTCTGCGATGGATGTTTTATCAAGAATATCAAACCATTTCTTCTAAAACAAACCATAAAACATATGCTGCATAATATACTTAAACATACCTACTTAAATAATAGATGAAACAAATCGTTTCCTTCCACAAAATTTGTGATGATTGGTATGCAGTTGTCCTGGTGTGTGTATCCCATAAACAGCACAATATTGGGATGGCAAAGAACACTACATATACATATAGACAGCATAAAGTGAAAAGCATAATAATATGCAAACCTCAACGCTTTTATTTCATTCATGTGGTCTACATCAGCAGATTTATCCATCTTTAGTTGTGTTACGGCTACTAGTGTACCGGCTACTAGTATACCATTAAAATCTGAAACGTACACAGTACCAAATCCTCCTTCACCCAGTTGGTTTCCCAATTGTATTGATGAAGCGGGTATCAAACATGCACCTGAATTGGATCACACAGTTAAATACTAGCAAATCAAAGTATAAAAATACTATACCAATATTATTGCCATGTTTTCCCTCCTTATCATTTTCAACATTTTCATGTCTTCCTATAAACAGCACATTTTAAAGTTAGCACTGTGCCAGGAGTACAGTACACAGACTGTACAGACCAAACACCCTGTGTAAAGTAACACCTTGGCCTAATAGTCAGCCTGTATTTTTCTTTTTGTCATTTGGTCAAGAAATAACAACCCAACCAAATGATAAAAGAAAAAAAAAATACAGGTCCTACAATGATCACATGATGCCATGGATACAATACAAGATGAATTTTGGGAACTAACAGCTACATGAAGATGGAATAATTCAGCTAACAAGCCAGGTAACAAAATAATACAAACAAAATGAGACAAACAAATACACAACAAACAATCATTGTAACATGAAATCATACTCTTAATCTTGCGTCTACTGGCACACCTGGCATCGAGCCTTGGAACTCACTGTTCCACCTGAAAACAGCTTAGGAAATAAAGAGGCACTAGCCACAAACAATCAGTAATCCAGTGGCCTTTCTCTGTGGTCGTTAATTCCTCCACTGTTATCATTGTGAATAGCAAAGTAAACCAGGTGTGGCACTTAATTAACTGTTTTGTACTGGGCATTATATAGAATTACATGTCCATTCAAGTTATCAGCATGAACTGGTGTAAACATTATGTTTGTGCCTTTGTTCATAGGCGAATCTATCCCCGGTTAGTACATGTCTCTAGGCCTCATAGTTTTCAAGAACATTAATTATTATTTACTCATTATTATTCATTTATGACGTAACTTTAACCGCATTTCTTATCATTCTTAGTACTTGGTTGCATAATTATTATTAAAGCTTTACAGTGACCAGCACTGAAGGTCTGACAGCAACATGTGCTGCAGCGTTAGGATTACCTAACCTAACAAACTGGAACTTGAGACTTAAAGAAGAATACATGACCTAGCTAACATTAAGGTGAAACAGAAGAGGGCCAAAGAAAGGAAAAAAATCCCAGGATTCAAAGAAAGCCCTCCTACCCCAGGATTTGAACTGCAGGCCACCCAATGTCTAGTCGAACACCACGCTCAGTCTCCTCCAGGAGGGATGGCTATGCTGAACTATCTAAATTGCTTCAAAGTATTATACCTGGCTGGTTGGGTATCTGATTGGGTCGCGGGTTGGACACTTCACTGGGTTGATGGTTAAGCACCTGACTGGGCTGTGGGCTCGTTGGATGCCAAGTCTCTATCTGATTTCTGTCACCTGGAATCTGTATCACTGCAGCTGGTAATGCTGGTGTCTGATTTGCTTTAATCACACTCTCTTCTATTTCAGGCTTTTCCTTGTCACACTGCAATAATTATACATTATTATGTACATGGTAATATCAACATGTAACTTACTATACCTGTACACAATAAATTTTTGTTTTTGATGGATAATATCCATGTAAATGAATATACTCGGCTAAATTCCACCGATTTCCATTGATGTTTTTTGACAATCTGTTTCCTTGTGGATCAGCTAAAAAGTACTCATATCTTCCTTCCTGTGCTGCTATTGTAAAAAAACTCCTCCTTAGCCTTCTCTATCACTTCTTCATAAGTGGCTGCTGGTGGTAAAGATACACTGGTCAATGGACCCAACTCTTTACATCTTTTCCCACACTGCTTAATATCGTCATACTTCATGCCTCCCATTGAAATCTGAAATTGAGTACTTACGTATATTAGTACACATGGTATCACAATAAGAGTCTATAAGGTACAAAAACGTGATACCTAATAGTATACATGTGCAGCAAATAGCCCATGGGAATAAAAATTTTCAACTTTTATTACGGTGCATGATACCTTAGTTAGCAAAGCTGTTCTAGTAGCTTTCAGTTCCTTAGACTTTAAGCTCTTGCCTCGGTTTAAGCTCTTGTCTCGGCTGCTAATCTGTGCAGCTTTATACCTAGCAATTAACTCAGCTTTGTTGTGACCTAGTGTCCTAGTATAGGATATCCGCATTGTGTCATCAACTACCAAAGATACGTTTGTACATACCAGTTCCACTCTGTGGAGAAATTCCACCACAAACCGTTGCTGACTTGACTGAAATGACGCTGAACTAACGAGGAAGTAGGTCGTGAAGAGTGTGCCTGATCATTTGAGCAAGTACCACTACTGGAAAGCATTTCTTGGGCCTGTTCTTTGGATATCTTCCCAGCCTTGATGCATTCGTATAAAAAGCCAACTTCATGAGACATTCTTGTGAATCTATCTTATCCGACGGAATCCACCACGTGTTGTCACCTGCAAAACTGCGCGCTGTGTAGGTGCGCACGAGACTAACCCACGTAGCTAGTGAGAAATAATTGAGAAATATCTGAGAAACAACTGAGAAATCGTAACTGAGAAGCGAGAAACATTTGAGAAATGAGAAAAAATCGAGAAATTATCCGAGAAACTATTGGTAAGTGAGAAATAAATGAGAAATAACTGAGAAATTTCTCGGAAATAACTGAGAAAAGAAGTGAGAAACGCCCGGAACCGGCCACCGTACTTTTTTGTATCTTTTCTTTTCTGTACTGTTTGCTTGTACATACATAGCCATATACATTATGTAATTTTTCCTCGAATTTTTCATTCTTGCATGCACGTGTCTTTTACAAAACCCGCAAGGTAATCATACAGAATAGAAGGACAGCACATTTTCCTTGGATGTTTTCTTTTGAAAGCTTCACAAATATTATCAATATTTAGTGGAATGTCAAAGATATGAATTTCCAAAGCTCCTAGCCACTCCCTCTAAATCCTGGATCAGCGCCTGCATATGCGTATTTTGTACCGTACGCGTACGGTACGATTTTCCGCCGGTAGCTACCATACGCGTACAGTATAGGTACAGGGGCGGATCTAGGATTTCAGAAGGGGGGGTGCTAACATAATGGTTGGTTGACTAAGAAAAGCGAAACTGGTTACAACTATAGGTATAGTGTGCGAAGCACACTCAGCTTGCAGAGCACTATCTAGGGGGGTCTGGGGGCATGCCCCCAAGAAAAATTTTTGCAAATTAAGCCTAATCAGTATTAAAATTTGGCAATATTTTGGCTGAAAAATGATGCCACTTTGCACTTTGTTTAAGTGATTCACAATGCTTTCACAATACTAGTAATTAAAGCATTGTGAGTCACCTAAGTGTAATAATAATGAAATGACACCACTATTCCAGAACAGTTGTAATATAGCTACTAGCTGCATGTCATTTAAGGCCACAGCCAGTAACTAAAAATATATTCTTTATATAAAGAACATGCAGGAAGGAGAAGGATGCAGCTACACATATGATCAATACTTGCCATTAATTTTGTGTTTTAAATAACTTAATTTAGCGGTACACTAAATTTAGCAATTTTAGAGTTTGGTTTTTTGCTAATTGATTACATCAATTCACGAATTAATAAAATTTATATGGTAAATTCATCAATATACAAGATTGCTAAATTTAGTGTATTGCTTGGCTTAAGGTATATAGCTAGTGTGCTTTACAGTCTGATGGTTCAAACTATAACATCCAAACAGTAACAATGAAGAGAGGGCTTGAGAGGGCAAGTACACTCACTATATGTATACGTAGTCTGTAGAGTACGCATATATGTAGAATTTTCCAACTAGGGGGGTCTGGGGTGATGCTCCCTCTGGAAATTTTTGGAATATAGCTATCACAAGATTGAATCTGGAAGCTATTGTTAACCAAATACTCTATTGTACTGAAAGATTGTGGGGGTACAAGATGGATGGGTTCAGTTGTAAGCAAGTTTAGAAAAACAGAACTACACTTTTAAATGCTATAGGATTATAAGGCAATACATAATAGTGGTTGTCAAAGACATACACAGGATTGGATCTTATAAGGTCATTGTAGAGATTTAAAATGCACACAAAAATAACTTAACTTTGTAGTATATATAGCCACAGACTGTTCTGTTACTATTTCAATCTGACTTTTTACAACTACATGGCCCCATCACCACATTAATTTTTTACAACCAGAGTCCAAAATCACTTACATATACAACTAGCTTTTGGCCACAACTAACCCCCTTATATAACGTGACAGCGTAAATGCTGTGGTATCATTTGAGCTTATAAAGTTGAACTTCAAGGGGTTTGGGAGTTGCAAACCCTGTATGACATTAAATTTTATTAGCTTCAATTGATGCTATAAATTCAGATAAATGCAGCGTGGAACTTTGGTACTGATAAAATAAAAACAAACAGTTCTCAGGTACTACAGCCTTGTTAACTGTATACATGCTAAGAAATTAACTGTTTTACTTAAGCATGTCAATCCAGGCATCAATGTAGCAACAACTGAAAATAACTACTATAATATTAAACTATTTGACAGAAGTTGTTCTCAGAAAGTGATTAGTATATGGCAGGATGTTTGGAGCAATGGCAAGATAGCAGTGCACAGGTCAAGATAACACCCTGGCAACTTCTTGAAAAAAACATTATGATGGATGTTCTGATTATGATTATGATTATGATTACTGAAAACACAGTTCTATTAGAGTAATTGACTGTTCTATTAGAGTATTTCGATTTTTAGCAGCTTTTAGGTTAAGTCTCACACCAAAAGTATAATTTGAACCCCTCTTAGTAATTCTAAGTAAAGATTCCCTTCTCTTTCCATCCTTTCATTGCCCATGCATACGTATAAGATGCAATTGTATCTATACTGCAACTTCTAGAAGCTTCCTAGCTTGCACATGGTAAAATTTTGGAGGGGGGTGCTTGAGCACCCCAAGCACCCCCCCTAAATCCGCCCTTGTATAGGTATACGCGTATGGTACGTACCATAATTATGCGTATTATGCCTTTTCTCAGTGTCTTCTAGCCTTGCCATCACCTATAGCTACAATGGGTCTACCTTTACAGGTATTTCTAGCTGAGTAAACTTTGAACACAACATAATAGCTGTAACTATAAATTTATTCATCAGCACATTGCACACATGCATTTTATCTTTCCTTGCCCATGCAGTTCCCACTATATAGTCATACTGATGTATCTAAATGTTATATATGTACATGATCACACGTTGTCTGCAGAACTTCACATGAATGGTACTGCATGTGTATGCTACTTTAGCTATCAAATGGTCTCAATTATAAGTGTGGATAACTGACAATTTACAACACAATTGGGTAAATAAGCAAGGGGAACAATTATACAACGTGCATGGTAGCTAGTAAGTTCAAACTGAATTATACATAATTATACTGCTTGTGCAAAGCTAACAACTTAAAAAATGAACTTTTTAAGTGTCATCAGTTGTGCAACATGGCCCCTTACTGTGTTGCATATTTATCCAGCTGCTATATATACTCTTCTTCTTTTGCATGAGGATCCAATTTCTTGTTTACATACTTTTCTTTTTTACATACTGTAAATAGTATACCACCACTCACATTCATCGCAATGGACCTGCAGCACAAATTAATGTGGATGTTGTTAACTTTAAAGAGTACATTCAGATAAGAGTAGCTAAACACATTCTCTTCCCGTCCACAAGCATGACAGTAAATATAGTGAGTGGCTACAACACACTTAACAATTAAACAATGCTATATAGATAACTAGCATTGGTACCTGCCCTATGTGCAGGACCATCTCCACATTAAACATTTTAATGCCACGAAGAGGGACTAAGCATTAAACACCAGCACTACTAATGTAGCTATGTAGGGTACATGGTGATGTCACATTTTTTAAAGAGCATGAGGTTTTCTTATGTCATTAATGATGCAAAACACTAAAGTTTATTGTTTGTGGTTTTGACAGGAATGTAGTTTAATTATTCAGTGCATCTTCCCTACCAGTGACTTCAACGTGCTGTATAGAACAAACGAAACCTTTGCTGCTTTACATGAGAACTAATGCAACAATAATTAATATATTGGGAACCAAGCATAAATATTAGTGTCCTATATTTGCTGTGTAGCATGTATGTCGATAGTGCTTTAAAGTACATGATCCTTATGCAGTACATAATAATTTATAGTGAAGCATGCATGCAAGGCTAGCTAATTAGTTAAACTGCATGCGAGCTAAGGCAATTGTATACAGTATACCCTACATTACATACAGGTTGTGTACACACGGTACAGTTTCAGTTTCTACATTTTGATGTTTACCTTACCGACTGTCACAAAGAGAAATGAACTTGAGCATAATTTAAAGTGAACACAATTTGCAGTTATAGTTACTGCATGGCAAGCAAAAGTTCAGAACGTGTCCAATGCACTTTCAGTTCTGATGTTGCAGTGACACATATACCTCTTGCCATACAAAAACCCAGTTTTGAAACACCTGCAGTGTAATTGACCAATAAGGTAATGCATGAATCTTTAGAGTGAAAGCATGTAAGCAGGATAGTGAAACAGTTGTGCCAGGTCAGATGCAGTTCCTCGGTGTAAACTATGGATCTGCATGGTTCCAGTAGTATCATTTTTCAGATGCACAGTAGTATTTGTTCAATCATGCAAGCTGCCTATTACTACAGCAGTATTGAGGTAAGTCTGAACGAACAGTTTTTCATGTCAGTGCACACCTATGTGCTTAAAACAAAGATGTAGATATTCTGGATACTGTTGAAAGAAGCTTTTACCTACTCTAATACAACACACTGGACCAACACACAGATGGACAAATATGTTGGCAATTTGTCTGCCCTGTCCCAAAAGTGCTATAAGAGTCCCTATTATGTGAGGTAATTCAGTGCCAGTGCTGAAAAACTGATCATAAGAGTTGTAGATGAAGACTTGCATGGAACAGATAGAGCAAAAAGGTGCATCAAAAAGGTCCCAAAAGTGAAAAAAAAAGTTATGACCTAGGCGGGGATTGAACCCTGGCTGGTTATAATAACTTGGGGTTAAGGGAGGTGCACAAATCGCCACAGTTGTTTATCAGTGGTTTTGACAGGAATGTAGCTCAACTTTTCAGTGATCCTTCCCTACACCAGTGCCTTCATCGCCCTATAAAGAGCGAACAAAAGCACGTATTGATTTGCTACAACAACACTCGAGTTGCCAGATGATGGGCGTTTAATTTCGCTAAAGTCCCGCCTCGATACGTGCTTTGCATGCCAAGATATGATGAGCTAAAAGTCGTGTTTTAAAAAGGTGTTCACAAAAAGGTACTGAGTAGAAAGAACAAAATCTGTCAACACGTGGATTTGAACCCACGACCTCTTACACGCTAGTCAGGCGTTCTACCACTTGAACAGTATGTGCTGTGGTTTTCAAAGGAATGTTGGTTTTCAAAGGAATGTTGTATGTAGAAGCAAGGGTTTATGAGGCAGATGCAATTAGGTGGCAAGTGAGGTGACAATTAGAGTTTATTAAAAAAAACAACTAAGTTTTGTTATATAGTAATTGAATATTAGAATTCTTTAATTTTGGGAAGTGAAAATGTGGGGCATATTAAACACATGCATAGGGTGAGTAAAGAGAAATGTATTTTGATAAATATAAAATTTTATTTTGTAAAGATATGTTTCTTCGTATTAGGTATTGGGGGATGGCTAATCCCTATTTTGGGGTTAGCCATTACTGAATACAAAAATTCAGTACCAGCCACGCCTGGCAAAACACCATTGTCGTCTTCTCTTGTTCTAAAGCCATCCACGCCCACCTTCCTGAAAATAAAGGTCATCACATGGTACTATTTCTCTGGTCTCATACACTAATTCTCTCAGTACATTCTTAGCTGTATTAGGATTTACTATAAAAATATGTTTCACTAGCTTGATGAGGACTCATCAGAAGAATCACTATTTAAAGGTTAAGAATTCGCAAAATCCAGACATCATGATCTCACCATGTAAATTATTTGCACATGCATTATTGGGGTGTAGATTGTCTGCTGACGCAAACATGTTTACACATCATCCAACAAAGTAACTTTCAGTGTACTATAGCTATAATATTGATCAAAATAATCCTTCCTCACAATCAAAGCATATATGATCAAGACCTTTGGCAGCATTTTATCATCAACTCTTGACTACAGTCACTCTAAAGTGTGTGTCCTTGTAGCACATAATTAAGTGTCCCCGCCCACTAAACTTTACTAATTTTTATTATTGTAATAACAAGTACTTAAGTGTGTAGTTAAGCTTTTAAGCTACATAAATGTATTCCCTTTGCCAGAAAGCAACTGTCATCTGTAAATATAATATCGAGGGTACTGTAGTAGTATTAATGGAAGTCATGATATGTTACCATGAATCAATACCTACACGGTAGTGGAAAAAGAAATAGGACACAAAGGAAGAGAAAGGTAAGTCCATTGTAACTGAGATGCAGTTGGGAAAAAGGCACATCTCAGGCCAAAACAATGTAGAAATTGTATGTATAGTTATAGCAATAGTTGGCTGGAAACATCAGTCAGGCAGTCAGTATAAATTAGCAGAAAAATCAGTAATATAATTTTTTTGTATAGCAACTTGTTGGAAGGGTTTGGAGTTGCCCTGGAGGAATTTTTAGGCTTGGTTATACCTAACCAATACTACCAAGCTGGAAAAATGAGGCTGTGTTTTGGGTGGTGATATTTATGGATAGGATAGCCCTAACCTCTATACTATATGGCACTATTGTACTGTAAGATAGTCCAACACTATGTGATAGTATAGTAGATACCAACATTAACAACAACAACAACATTATGTGATAACAGATCAATGTTGGCTTGTTCATATCAATTAAATTTCATGCATAGATACACACTACAACTTTGAAAGATATAAAACAAAAGTATCCTTCATTGTAACAACTATACATTGTAGTTACTGTAACTAACAATTATAAGCAGTGCAGTACAAAACATACAACTACAGTGTACAAAATATAAACAGCAACCAAAATACACAGATGGCATGCAAGATAACCAGCAGTATTATGCATAGCTTGCTGAATCACATTGGAACTTGCTTTATGTTTAATTTAATCCCGTCTTTTGGTTTGAAGATTGTATAAAAGTAAGGCTCCACAAGGTGAGTAGTGTCCACCTCCAGCATAAACCTGTATAGGTCATATGTGTTGTATACAATAAATCTGTAAGAACTCGAATATTTGCATATGAGTGCATGAGCCACTACTCCCAAATCTAACTTAAGTTCTAAATTTTCCTTGTACTTGTTTGTTTACTTTTTTGTAACATACTTATGACTGGTGAACCCACACATACATACTAAATAAAACAAGAAAGAATTGCTCGAGACTTAATGTTTTTGTCTGAACATGCACCCCAACTATCAATTACTGAAAACTGAAGTGACTATTATGCTTCAATTTCAGCTATGTTCAGCCCATTATACAGCATTACAAGAACAGAACAGTACAAGAAGCACCTCTACAATCAATCCAGTCACTATGGAAAGTATAAGTGAATCCTGTTACAAACATAGGGAAGCCATCATGCACTACTGCAATACAAAACCTTAAGCTGTCAGTGAAGAGACAAAGGAGGACAAAGGTAAGTCTATGATATGCACATTGTATGTACTGTGGTATGGCAAAGGGTATCAGTAGGGCTGAAGTGACATCTCATACCAAAACAAGTAGTTATACTAGTCTGGAGGCATCAGTTAGTCAGTCAGCTGAAAATCCCACTGAATAAACAATAGTTAAAATATTACAACAACCTATTGGAAGCATTTTGAAGGCACTTTTGGGCTTGGTTATCCTAACCAATACTGCTAAAGGTATTGTGAGTCTGTTCTCCAGTCAATATTTTGTTTGCAACTTCTATGATCCCTAGAGTACTGTATGACAAATAACTTTGAGGGCGGAACCAGTTACTTCATGTAAATGTCTCAATGGATCAAAACCAGTAGCTATGTATGTACA
This sequence comes from Dysidea avara, assembly GCF_963678975.1. Classification (NCBI taxonomy): domain Eukaryota; kingdom Metazoa; phylum Porifera; class Demospongiae; order Dictyoceratida; family Dysideidae; genus Dysidea; species Dysidea avara. Next base: position 21,885,708 of record NC_089283.1, read on the forward strand.
AAATTAACAGTTCTGTACTTTTATTACATTTAGGAGTCCACAGAATTTTTCACATGCATTTATACTGATAGTACACAACAGTCACTTACTTGTTTATAATGTGTGCAACTGTAACTTTCATCTCTAACATAGCAAAACGTTGACCAATGCAATTCCTACAAAAGAGGAGTTTATAAACTTGATGAGAATAAATGGGTGTGGTCTTCAAAATACGATATCAAAGGTGGCAGCCAATACACGAATGCAGCAATTTTAGTGTTAATATTAATTACACCTAATTAAGTTCACTGGTAATTAATGTGCCACATCAAGGGAAAGAATGGTGCCATACATATAAAAAATTAAATGCCTGACTATCAATTACTGAAAAATGCATGGTTATATCGCTTTGTTTTCAGGCAGCTATGTTTCACTTGTTAGCAAGCATTATAACAGTACATTACAGTTAAAGCACCGCTGTGCACATGTATACAGAAAATACAGTACGAGGGGGTACATCAAGAGATTAATACACCACGAGGCAATTCTCAGGCAAAGCCAAGTGCCGTATTTGCCTTGAGATACCCCCTGTATTTTTCGTACACACAAACATAGGCAGTGCTTTTAGTGTTTCATCAATAAGTTGTCATATAATCTATTAGCAGTTGTAGAACAAACTGGTATGATTATTTTTGGCTACCATACTCTAGCTATGATTATGAATTGTTATATACTGTGGATAATGAATATGTTGCAAGCTAACGATCAAGAGTTAGAAAGAAACTGTGAATTTTAGGATAGTATCATATCACTCCTTCAGTAACTATATACCGTAATTTGCTTTATTTTCATGCAAAACAATTTCGTGATAAAAAGTTTTGAGTAAAAATATTTTCGGATGACTTACATGAATGACTGCTCTATTAGAGTAGTTCGATCTTATGTAAAAATTTTCATGTAAGAAATTTTCGTACAAGGTTTTGCATACGAAAATTATTTTACAACAAAAAAAAAGCAAATTACAGTAACTAGTTTAACTGGTACATTGTTTCAAAATGTAGTTGTGTGAACATGCATACTTGACCAAAAGAAGTAGAGAAACTAACTGCAAGACCTCTACAGTGTCAAGAGGCATGAACTTATCTGCTTCTCTTCTTATAAATGCAAGTTATATACATAAGAACCAAACAATCCCATCATCAGACATGAAATAGCTTGTGCTAGTCTGAAGCAACAGCTGTATAGCTGTGAACAAAACAGAACTGTGTATATATCAAAATTTGTGTTTAGATCGCTAGCTATTATTCAGTCAACCAAGTAAATTTCATTAAAATTATTGTCACATTTAGAGTTCAGTGGAGATTTAAGGTGACTATTTACGTACCTTGGTCCAGCAGAAAATGGGAGGTATGCAAAGGGATCCATTTTCTTACTGTTTTCAACAGTAAACCTTAGTGGATCAAATTTCTAATGACATAGACAATAGTAACACAAAAACATACGGTGGAACTGTGCTAACCTCTGGGTCATTCCAGATTAAAGGATCATGATGTAGAACATAGACCCCAATTCCCATCCATGTTCCTAAAGTATGCACATTTTAAAAATTTCTCAGAATATCATACATAGCAAGCCAAATAAAGTTGAGCAGGTAAAAGAAGGGACACTTTGTGCCACAGTAAAGTACCCAAGACATGTAGGCAGTAGAAATGGGGCACATTTATTGCTCAACGCTTGAAATACTTTAATACAACAGTCACATTTTATTTACCTAGATATAATTATTTAGTCTCATGTTGCCAGACCCTATTTCTCCACACGACACTTATCAATTGGAGCGCCTGCTCTGGAGCAGGCGCTTATAATTTCTAATCAATAAGCGCCGTGTGGAGAAATACAGTCTGGCAACGCAAGACTAATAATTATTTATCTGCAACAACACAGTGAAAATAGGACACATCATTTTTTTACATCCTAGATGTTTGTTGAAAACTCTGCTAAAGTTTGTGTATGCATAGTAATTTGTCTCAAGTGACCATTTCCAATACTCCTTCACTTGCAGTCAAACCATATGTTACCATTTCAACCAATTCTTGCAGTCATCCAAGCTTCTCAGCACCAGTGTTGGGGGTAACGTGTTACATAATATTATTACCCTTTTTGGTAACTAAGTAATATAACAAAATATGCTGTAAAAACAGGTAATATAACTCAAGTTACTTTACTTGCAAATGTAATGCGTTACCTAAGTAATGAAGTTACTGTAATGAGTCTAATATTACATAATATTATTACTTTAGGTAACGAAGTTACTAATCTCGTTAGTAATCCACTGAGCAATGCCTAGCCACTACGAAGTAACAAAGCCTAATGAATGAAGCTTATTCACTAGCTTCTTGCTTATAACCAAGATTTGCACATTGTCCAACAACGCAATCATGTCACATGATAAAGTGGTAGTTTCACACATGACAACTTAAGGCTGTGGACACAAAGTAATATAATATGTAATATTATTATAGTTACTTTATTATATGGGTAATATGTAACTGTAACTAAATAGTTCAGTTGTAAATAATATGTAACAAGTTACATTTAAAAAGTAACTGGCCCAACACTGATCAGCACATAAGCGATCAACCCCTTACTTTTATCCTGACTGGCTATCTTCAAATATTACAGTAAATTCTACCATAGTCAATTGTCTCATCCTTTTGTCTCTTTGTGTTGCACTGGTTAATATCATACGCAGCTCACCCATGTCTTTAATTGCAACTGAATAGCAACTGCTTGTTTGACCACCGTCATTTGTGGCTATTCTTCAACTTAGTCTTACATGGCTAGACTGCTCTTTTCATTTGTGTTGGGTAGAGGATAAAGAAAAAAAAATCTGGACACGCAGGACTATGACTTATTGAACCTGACAATACAGCAAGGCCTGCACTATACAACAGGTAAGTATGTGATAGAAAAATTGTCTATGCCTGATTGGTCTCATGTGTTGACATACAACTGATATACATTATCAAGTCTTCAGAGAGAGCTACACAAGCACTATACGATCTGACTAAATACCTTTGGGAAACCTCTGTCCACTCATTACTATTTCTTCTGATAATAATTTTCCAACTGTTGGAACCAATGGATACAGCCTCATTGACTCCTTAATACACATAGTAATATAAGAGAGTTTGGGCACATCTTCCCTAACAGTATATACACATATCAACTAACAATGGTGTAATGAATACTTTACCATGTGATGTCATCAGTGTCCCTACCAACTAACACCTCCCTGACCTCCTTCCTACACAGTTCCTGGTGCTCCTTGTTCATGGCCAGACAATAGAGTACCCACCCTAGTCCTACAATTGATGGACTAACTGATATTGTCTTGACATCAATAAACACATGCACACCTGTTGCAGTAGTGTCATGACCAGCAAACATAAACGTGTCCACTTCTTCCCTGATCTCTGAGTCTGTTAACCCAACACCGTTTTCATCCTTTAGTAACCATATTTGGTTCAACTATGCCAATTATAGCTAACGTACTTTTGCAGACAGTAAAATATCCATAAAATCTAGAAACTTTCTTGGTTGTGTCCTTTGTGAAGCCTGACTTGCATATAAATAAGTGAATACAGTTTGCATGTAATATACCTCCAGTAGCTCTTTTCTTCTGCTTAATATCACCTCTTCTGAATGCTTATGAACAACATCAGAATAGCGGAGGAACTCATGACCAGAACGAGTAGAATAATATATCAAGTCAGAAAAATAAAGTGGGTTGCTGTTCATAAGAAGAAACAACAAGCCTGAAGATGAAAAGCTCTTTCCAATGAAGAACATATAGGCATACACTACATACACACTAACACATTCAAACCCACGCATGCAACCACACAAAAACATACATGTGCACTACACACACGCACGCACGCACGCACACACACACACACACTACACATACACATTGCATACTATAAGGTCAAGACTTTATATCATAAAAATTTTCATGTTCCAATCAGAATTGTCAAAAAGATATTTCTTGAGGGTGTGTGAAGTCTTATGTAGATAATGCTATTTTGGCAACACAACAATAGATAGCTGATGGCAATAGCATGACTTATCTAGATACACGTATCAGACTATCTCTGATGATCTTTGGTATACAGAATATACAAGTGATTTACAAAAGTTTTTTAATATCAAGATAATATCTAGATGGTGTAGTTACAAAATACAATCCAACCACTAACAGTGTAATTATATAATACTTCTTTCCTTGTTTAATTATTCACATTATTTTGTTCTCTTCATTGGGAACCTTATGGGCAGTAAACAAAACCTTTAATTTGTTGTAAATATCTAGATACCGTAGTCCCTCTATTATCTGACCGTCGATTATTCGAACATTCTGTTATCCAAACTGTGAAATGATTGTTCTATTAGAGTATTTTGACGAAGGTGTACGTTCTATTAGAATATATAAATGAATGGTCTTATATTTTTTGAACTTTTCAATTATATAAACTCACCCAGGGCCCAATGAGTTTGGATAATGGAGGGAGCACTGTATGTCAGATAACTGATGCTGAAAGGATTATCAAGATATAGCTAAATTATTTTATCATACAGTATAGCCAGTCATGTATATATAAAACACCAGGGCTTTTGGTTGTAAGGTTGATTAATTCTGACAGATTGAGCTCCAGTTACCAGGATTTAGCTCTGGTTTGGTACTGAATGATGGTTCTTCATGGCTGATGGACTTCATTGATAAATCCCAAACTGTATCATTTATCTACTGACAAATAAATTACATCAGCACATACTAGGTTCGGTTGATAAAAAATTGTGTTAGCTCCTTAGTTGCCTGAAGGTATGGACTTCCATCCCTGCATAACAGAAAGATCATTACATACGCACACAAGAGGTTCAACATCATCACAACTGCTATTCCACTACATGGCCACTATAGGACCTGAACAACAAAGTGTTCATCAGCACTAATATTTGTTTTGAAATTAGGAAATGTGCATGCTTTATCCACTATGATAGACTCTATAAACATCATAACTCACTTCTCCCCTAGAGTGTTACTGTCACTTGAGTACATACACCTCAACATAATGTCAAAGGTATACAAGTGTAAGTACCCAGTGATCTCCACTGACTCTCCAGTTTCAGCTAATTCACTCCATATCTCCTATAAGTTGACACTATACACACTACCAATATACACAGTATACTAACACACCAGCAACTTGTGGGACATTTCATTGTATACTGGTATGTACTGTTTGAGTATGTCAAAGTGAAAGGCTGGAGTAAGCATTCTACGATGTCTCTTCCATTTTTCTCCACTAGAAAATACCAATCCATCACCTGTATGTGTTACAAATACACATGTAACATCTTGTTCACACTATCTTCTGGGTACAGCATGGCACAGTTTAACAGTGTGAATTGATCAAGCAATGCCAAGCCACGCCCAGTCCACCACGACAAAACAATGTGGGCTAGGTGCATGCATTTACAGGCTGGTAAACTTGGGTTAGCAATAATAACTTGCTTCTGTTGATTGTACGTATATACAGTGAGAATTATATATACTAACATGTAAGCACCAACGATATAGCAACACTCAGGAAAAACAATGGTAGTTAATTGTAGAGGTTTCATTCTATACTCCAGATGCTGAAAGGCTGGTAAATTGTTATTGTACCCAAAAGAAAAACACATATGTAGCTACAATACAAGTGTTTGTACATGGTGTTCTACTATAATTATTTCGATCACTCAGTAGTAGTTATATTCTGGTACACATACAGTTTTCTTAAGAAATATAATTGGCTAAATACTTGTAGCTACAAAATTACTTAGCTATGCATTAAACATAAAAATGATTTAAGGGAATCCATGCTAGGAATTTTGGTTAGTTTACCATTTCAGTTACAAAATAGGTATACACACAATCTCAGTATAAATTATACAGATCACCCTTTAAAGGGAGAAAACATTTATTCTTTAGAAACTCCTATGCTGGGCTTCCAAGTAACTTACCAAGCCATTTGTGAAAGAATCGATAAGTGGGTAGTCTTGGTGCTTCTAAAAAATACAAAATTACACTTACTTATAATTTCATCAAAGCAATATAGATAGTACATAGCTTACTACTAGTGCATTAAATTTGAGAACGATGTCAATTATAAGCAAAATTAATAAAAGCCATGATGTAGAAAGAACATGCTATGTATGTATAATTTAAAAATTCAAGTTTCTTTATACGACTGCTTATAGCAGTGGGACACTCCAACCTGGCAAAATAAGTATTTATATACAGTTCAACCACCAAGTAGTGTATGTGCAGTAAGCATGTATTTATTACAACAATAGACCAGTTGTGTGCAAGGCCTTAAAGAATGCAATCAGTTTTACGTACAGCCACTGGATACTCACAGCAATGCATTGAAACACAATGCAAACTAACAGTGTATACAGTACAGGGAAGGATCCAAACTTTCTAAAAGGGGAGTTCCACTCTGAACATGGTAATTGTAAATTCAGTCTAGCTATCTAGCAGTAATATTACATAGCCAAATATAATTATTCTCCAGCAATGCCACTGTTAAATCTTACCATTTAGGAATTTAGAAATGTAACTGAAATTAAGTCTTTATAAGTAACTGAATACCATCGAAACGTAACTATTTCTAGAGGCACCTATTTCATATGAAGATGATGGGGTAGCTAGCAGTTTTAAGTGATTTTGCAGTGAAGAACAGTAAAATGACTGTTTTGTCAATAGTAGTGTTTGCAATGAGTACTTACTTGACTGATAACTGATTTGGTGTACTGAATTAGAGAAAACTTGGCAACAGTAGCTAATATTAAAACTCTTCCAAAAAGGGGGTTCCATATGGAACCCTTTGAACCTCACCTGGATCCGCCTCTGCAGTATGTATAAATTTTTTGCACGTAGAAAGAAACTACATTGATTTCTCTATGATTTTGTGGTCATCCACTGTAAATAGGCCTGCCTAGTGGTTAAAGATTCTCACCAAACAATTCTTTTAACATCAGAAAATCATTCAAGAATCTAAACAATGGGAACCACTTCAAAGAAAACTATCACCATGGCAAGCCACCAAGATAGCAGCATGCTCAGCGAGTCCAGATACATTATCCTAACAATTGTGCTTGTACTGTACCTTGAAAACAAGCATGCAGCTGTGTGCATACTCAGTTCTCAGAAAGTGTTCTCATCAGGTGTTCAGCAAATTTACTAGCAGACAAACACCACAGAGAGCAGAAATCAAACGAGAAGTTTCTCTTTGCTGCATGCATTCAAAAAACTCAAATGTTTCCTTCAGATTATGTGCATGACAAATACCGTATTTACTTGGTTAAACGCAGCACCTCGAATAGTCGCCGCATTTGAATAGTGGCTGCAATGAGTGAGTACAGACGCCGCCCTTGAATAAACGCCACGGCTATTAATCAAGTTTCACCTAATAACAGGATTCCATATAGCTTTATAAACATGATGTCCTCTAACAACATATTCAATGAAACATTCATAAGTGACAGCATCTCCCATCGTTACACCTTCGTAAATTACTTTAATGCACACCCTTGTGCACGCCCTTGAATACATTCGCGCTGTATGGCACAGGTTACCATAAATCACACTGTAGGTGCAGAAGACAATTCGCTAAACACATGGCAAAGTATTTCAAATTTGGCTTTGGATTAAATATTAGCCGCATGTAATAAGTGCTCAAGTACAATTAACGCCACCCTCGAGTAGTAGCCGCATCAAGTTTGGAGCTTAGGTTAATAGTAGTCGCGGCGTATAACCAAGTAAATACGGTAGGTTTTTTTTGTCTGTGCCAGCATAGATAATGTACCCCTGTGCCAGGGTATATTATCTACGGTGCCAGACTGTCTGTTTCCCAATGATTTTTGTATATTTCTATGACTATAACCACAGTATCCAGTGGTGGCACAAATACACTTATAAGGCCACATAAACTTAATTATAGTTTCTCATCCCCGCCCGCACCGCTGTTTTTCTTACCTCATCAAGGATTTTTTGTACAACTGGTGGCTTATTGCAGCCATCCAGCACCTTTTAAAGTTGGTACCTTGCTAGAGCAGTCTAAGAAAACTATATTCTGAGTCATTTTAGCTAGCTAATTCAGCTATATAGTTAGTAAAAAAATAAAATAAAAAAATCTGCCCTCCTGCACTGGTATTTTGAGTACAGGAGGATAAGAAACTAATAATTAAGTTTATGTGGCCTAAAATGTGTTGTTGTTTTTTTGCTTACATACAACTGGCCCATACCTCCAGGCAGTTGTGATAGCATTTTCACATTTTCCAAATCTGCTGTTATTATGAAAGAAATACAAGGTCCAATCCAGTATGGGCACAATTTAGGATAGTTCATATGATTTTCTTGCATGTACTGCAGTGACTCCAATGAAGGACCAAACTGTAATGTCATATACAGTTCAATTATTAAATTTTTTTAGTTAATGGATTAATAAGCATTAGCCCACATGCACTTACAATTAAAATTCATATTCTATTGCATAATGCATCAAGACACACACACAGTTGGGTATTATACGTGGTTAACCTCTTAAACTACATGTATAGGGAATAAATGTCATCTACATAGTATAAGCTGCAGGTGTAAATGACCTCCTTTGTTTCATTGCTTTTTATGTGTTATCCGAACTCGAAATGTAAAATTTATAATTTTCCTTACAGAATGATGCATTAATTGTGTAACTGAATGCGTGTCTGCTTCTTTTCAGCTATGTTCCACTGCTATACAGGATTACAAAAGTAGAGCAGTACAAGAAGCATCTCTGCAATTAATTCAGTTACTACAAAAATTATGATTGAGCATGTGCTTGACTATCAATTAAATGCAAATTGGCTTTGGTTCTAGCTATGTTCCAACTGTTACAAACAAAGCGCCTCTGCAATTGGTCCAATCACTAAGGAAATTGCAGCGGTTAGTAAAAGGCACATCTCAGGCTGAAGTAACGCAGAAATCAAGCCCATAGCCTTATCCATATTTGATTGGCCATGCAGAGGCATCAGTCAGGCAGGCAGAGCAGAAAATTCAGTAATTTTTTTTTGATTTATAATAACTTGTTGGAAGGATTTAGGAAGACATTTAATTTATGGGCTTGTAACCAATATCGCCAAGTTGAAAGTAAGGGGTGATATTCTTGGGCAAAAAAGCCCAAACCTCCATGATCCCTACTGCATGATAAGGCTCTGCACTGTTCAAACTTAAGATGTTAACTACTAAGTAAATATGTGTACACATAACGCTGGCCTGTCTGTCAACCTTGGTACTGTATGTAACATTTACACAGTATTTATATCCTCATTATTGTCCTGTGTGTTGACATCAATATGATATGCTCAAAATATGTTGGACAACATAATTATTGAATCTGTACGTTGTCAAGAGCAACAAAAACCAGACTATTTACAACTGCTTGCTGAGTTTGATCATTTAAACATCTCTAACTACTACAGAACTGTGGAAGTCAGTGTTTTGGGTCACTAACAACCTGTTTCAATCAAAGGAATTAAGGATGTAATTCCTTTCATACAACAGGATTTACCAATTTCAAAAGCCGGTGTTAGAGACCTATTGAATGAAATGGCCAAAACATCAATCTCTTCATCTCACTCCGCCAAGGATCATTTTTGGTAGGAATAGTAAAGAATGGACCATCAACCCTGGCTTACATTTGCACTTTGTTTGTTTTTGTTTTTTTTATGGTATGTAACATTGTTTTCCTCGCCATGCCCACAATGGATCTACTTTCAGCCATCAGAAAATTGGTAAGTGTCAATATAGTACAGGTGCGGTAATAAAACAAACAAATAGTATCTTTTTGGCTACTTCTGACGATTTAAAATGTTACGCATGTGATCACTGTGCTGTATTTTCTGTACGCAGTGGTGTGCTCCCGTTCAGTGCTTTATGGAAATAATAGCACCCTTATTCATTTCATCTTCGCCCACACAAGTGCTTTAAAAGTTAGCTAAAGCCTTCCAGCAGTACATACATTTACCACCGTTTCTGAGATGCAAGCAATTAACATTTGCTGTGCTGTAAAATGATAGCCAGCTTTTTTAGCATCAAAATACATGTGCATGTGATTAATAACAGCAATAATGAAATTAGAGGCAGTGGGGTTTAAAGGGATGCGGGTGGGGATGAGAAACAATTAATCAAGTTTGCCTGGCCCTATCCCTCAACCATAACAAGCATATACTATATTTCAGCTGCCTTTTATATAAGTTTTGCAGTTGAAAATATGTACATTGTCAGTTGGGTGTAAAGGATCTACGGTGTAAGTTATCACTATCCTTGCAAGCTATCACTATCCTTGCAAGCATTTAACTAATCATTTGCATGTTTACATGTACCATATACTCAATTCTGAGTCCTGTACATTACAAATAAAAAATAATAAATAAGCAAACATGCTAGATTAATAGGCTTGCCCTTCAGTACTATTTGCATTCACCTAGTACAGCTATGTACACTTACTTTTGACACATGTCCCAAAATCCATTGTCGTGGAGGACAAGGCAACGAACGGAGATACATGATATCACGACACCACGTAATCCACAAGACAACCACACGAATAATAGTGGACAAATTTACCAACGCGACCAATACAATAACAAGAAGGCCAACCATAAGAGAATAAGTCAAGTCGAGAGTCAGATTCATTCTACTTCCCCAGCTGTGAGAGTGTAGCTGTGAGAGTGTAGCGGTGAGCGGATTGGTTCTCGTCCTCAGTTTTCGGAAAGGGGAATCCTCTCTCGATTTTATTCCTCACGTGATCATAAACCCACAATCCTAATCAAGTCCACTCTGCAATCATATGTAGTAGTACTTGTAGTAAGCTTAGTATTTGTCGTAGTACGATGACGGAACTACGATTTTTTTGGGACCTTGCCTCCCAGCCATGCAGGGCAGTGTGTCTGTTTCTGGAGGAGAACAAGATACCTTATAAACCCGTACATCTCGATCTAGCGAAAGGTACACAACATATTTATTCTATTACTTTGCAACACCAGATCATAGATTATCGTCCCCTATACCAGATACAAGTTGCAGAATTAAAATGGTAATGTACAAAAATAGTGTGGTGGTTTTGAGGTAGTCTGGCTTAGCCAGACCCTTGGCGTAAGGGATGTAAGGCGAGGGTCTGGAAGGATCGCCCACTCGGGATCGCCTTACCTACGAGGATCTGGCTACGCCAGAGTAGTGTTGAGGGTCAGATGGCTGTCACGTGCTTTTCATTGCTAAATGTCATGCCCCGGTTGGAGTTGTCGCCACAGGGCTTGAATTTTACGATAGAAGATACTTAGGCCACTTCAAGTGGTTTCATTGTTACCCTGCCGGCACGCAGATACACTTCCGCATGGTTTTATTCATTATATCTATACCGTTACACTTACAGTGAGTGCCTGTGTGTCTCCCCTATGTGTTGCAATGGGTTACTAAGGGACTTAGCCAGAAGCATGGAATCCCATATCAAAACTTGTGTAAGATATTCCGGATTTCCGAATGGGTTACGCCCGTTTCGTATAAAATAACACCATCCTGTAAACAAGGCACCATAACTTCCGCGTACTTTGGTTGACAGACACGAAGTTTGGTTTATCATATTCCTTGATGAAAGGCGATTCGATTCATGTGTAAGTTCTTTGTGTAGTAACGAGGGGGGAGCTAAAAAGGAGCCTTGTACCGCGAAATTTACGTGTTCCAATGCCAGTAAAAACACGTGTTTTTTAAACATATTTCTATAAACTAACCTGTTTAACAATTTGTACGGTCGGAGTCTTATTAAGCATCCTTTGTTGCGTGGAATGATACCAAATTTAGCGAATTTGGTTGAGGTTAACAACTTGTAAATTGGGATTTCCCGGCGAGATAATTAAATTTTCCAATAGGTTAATGTATGGAGTGCGTATTATGTCATCATCAGCAGCAAATAACTGTCGCTATGGCAACATTTTCCCATTTGTACGGTCGGAATTGGTTAGAGAAATTCAAGGACTTTCTTTTATTGTATGGTGTGCTGTAGAAATTTTGTGAGTTAAAGGTTGTAAATTAGTGTTTTTGTGTGTAGTGTAAAATACATGTATTTTGTATTGGACAGCAAAGGACAAGGAATGATGAGATTTTATGATCAGCCTGTTTTACCAAGTTGAGGTTTCAAAAAAGATATTAAACAGATATTAGATTTGTTTAATGCATAATTCTTAATTTTTAAAGGTTTAACCCAGTGTTTGAAAACTTTTAATGTTGACCACCTGAAAATGCTTGATTTGACAAATCCCATACATATGTTTTGATATGCCACAACTTCAGGATTTGTATTTCCCAGTGCTGGGCGCTAATATAATACTAATTGGTGGTCGAGTTAGTGGTGCATGTATTTTGGCTTTGATGGTTATGGTGTGTATGGCACTTCTTGTAGAAGTTGTTAGCCAGTCTTGTTAAACAGTCTTCTAGAATACCGTACCCTAGAAGTTGTGCTAGTAAAGGATGCTAGCTAATTATAAGTATCAAAGGTTTCGTTTAAAGGAACAGTATATGCCAAGCGATACAAGTACAGATTTTACATCTTGTGAAAAAGTGTGTTCATGACGTGGTAACTTGTTGCATTTTATTGCAGTGCGTGGGATTGGGAGTACCACACTGAATGATAACTACTAGACAGAGTGACTCTGCTAATCACCCAGTGATAACTACTTAACTTACCACCCTTAGGTGGAGGGTTTGTGACATCACAACAGCCGTGAATAGTATTGTTTACCAATGGAGCAAATATCCAAATATGGAACCATTACAGAAATCTTACAATAAAGTGTGTTAATCCTTTACTCAGTGACACTCTTCCGATGCATTGGTTTAAGCAAATGCCAACAAACAGTCTGTGTCGATTTTGACTCTGCAGCAGTCACTACAGTGAAGAATCAACTTCTGTTGATATGTCTGGCTCCATTGTTCTTTCTAGGAGCCACTCTTGCATGCCACATGACACCAATCCCAAAACAAAGATGAATCATACTTGGACACTGCTGCTTCATAAAATCATCCATCTCCACTTCATAGCCTGTATGTAGTGTCTCTAGTACATAGCTACAATGTTAAATCTCTACACAATTCAGTCAAAATCTTTACTACACTGACAGGAACTTGAATAGGAGCTTAGTTTAATATCCATAAATTCCCGAGATTTAAAGATAGTTGTATCCCATATACTCCTGTATACCATACCTGTCGTGATTTTGTTCAGTGTTAGCATATTTCTGCCTGTAGATATTTTATATACTGCCTTTAGATTATAGGTATGGGCTCTGTGTAGCATTTGCTAATGGAAAGGTTTGGGTAGGTTCAGACAACCAAGCACAAAGTTTGAATGATACAAGATCAGAGCATTTTCAATGGAAATTGTGTAAGTATTGCCATAAATAATAACTGCACAAGTAGATGAATCAAGCCTTTTAAACAGACCAATGCATTTCATTGTATGTATAGGTGCAGACAGATATGCCATAGCAGAACCAACTGTCATGTATCTGCTGAATGTTCTATTAGAGTAGTTAAGTAACTGTTCCATTAGAGTTTCTTGATCTTGTACACCTCCAATGCTGATCCCGGTCCTTGTTGCATAACTTGTGATAATTCCTTGGAAATATATTTATGAGGTGGGTTTATGAGTATTTGTATAATTAGTAGTCATATAATTATGCTAAGACAAAATTTCATTATAATCCTCAGCATATTGATCAAGTAAAGCAAAGGGGGTGGCAGCTTCAGCCCCAAAGCCCCTCCTGGTTAAAGTAGGGACTTCCTACCGAGCTGTGCTGTAATACCATCCATCATTCATCTCTTGTTTCACCACTTGGATCTCTACTTCACTTTAAAATTAATATACTAGTTTGTTTGGTTTTTTGTTATAGCATATATACAGCTATACACGTGTGACTGTTCTATTAGGGTGACTGTTGTATTAGAGTATCTCAAATCAGCCTCTCACCTACAAGGAGATGTGTCGCTATTTCATTGTGCTGGCATTATGAACACAGATAACGGGGTGTGTCATCATGATAGATTGGTGTGGTCTGACTGGTCTAGTTGCTTGATCATTATAAACCAACCAAAATTGCATTAATAGGCATGGCATTGAACCTATCATGAAGTTACAGGTATCTACCGAGTGTATGCACTTCAATAAGTTTGCAACATCTAAATATGCTGCTCAAAGAAAGTGTTTATAGGAAAAATTAATGCCTCTATGGTTCATTGCATGGAAAAGGAAGAAGACTAGTCTGATTTATAGATATAAGGAAAGACAAGGCGCAGAGGGCCTATACTCGTCAGAACCCCAAAAGACACATCCCACCGGTGAGTTTGTTATTGTGGTGTAAAATGGTGGCCATGCACTGCTTCGTTTGGCATCCAGCTTTGCGACTGTGGTCAGGCAGGCAGTCAGACAAAAATACAAGTTTTGGTGGGTTTTTAAAAAAATTCTAAATCCGGCTGCCTGTAAGTGTTTTCTTGTTTGTGATGCTGTATTTAAATGGACTCCTTATAGAACTTTGCGTGGGCGAGATCAAAGGAAAAAGTGTACTTTAAATGTCATAAAGTACACTTTAGGGCAAACAGTGCTAAGAGTGCTTTATTGCACCACAAAGAGTGCTTTATTCGTACAATAAAGCACTCTTTGCAGTGCAATAAAGTACTCTTTGTGGGCAATAAAGCACACGTGCCTTATTGCGGGCTAATAGCCTGTGGCGCTCACACCAGTATGACTAATCACCCAAGCCAGTGAAGGCTGATAGCCTCGCTGCGCTGAGTGGTCAATCACCCCAGTCAATACAAGTTCTACTACTGGATTGCTTTTATAGACATACCTACATGCTTCGATAGTGGGTGGGAGAAGGTAACATTGCTGTCATGTTCGCTAATGTAAGTGGACAAGTTCTGGAGATATCACGGAAATACTTTGCCATGTGTCACAAGACCAAAATCTGCCAAAATACGCAATGAATGTTTACTATGCCAAACCATGATGAACTACACATGAGTGACTTCGTTAAAGTAGTTTGTGTGCATTCAGGCTGCTAATAATTCATGCAACGCGTGTTAATTAATTATGAGTCCTAGGTATGGTGAAGCTACATGACTAGAAAGTTCCATAAATCATTTAAAGCAGTGCCTTGCTCATGCTCAGAGGAGGTCGGCAACGATTTAAGCACCATTAAAATGATTTATGCATTTTTTTGTTTTGTTTTTCTAGGACAAAAAAATGTGTGGACAATGTAAAGCATGCATAGTATCATCGCATTGTTTAACAAATTGATATCTGGTTAGTGTTAGATTGTTATGAGCAGAAAAGTGTTTTATAGATTTCACCTAGAAAATCAATTGTTTTTGCAAAACAGAATATATCACTGTAATGCTTACACAAAGCACAATCCGAATATCTAACAACCCCCTGTCACCCCCACCGTTCGCTAATTTTGTATTGAGACTATTGATGCTCACGTGAAATTCCAGACAAACTGTGCAATTAACGAAATAGTTTTAAGTAGCACTCATAAAGCGCTGCCAACCTCCTCTGGCTCGTGCTATATGAAAAATAAAGCACTCGGTGCTTGGCCTCAATGCTAATAAAGCACTCAGCTTCGCCTCATACTTTATTAGCATCTCGGCCACACGCTTCGTTCTTCATTTTTCATATAGCACTTGTGGCAATGCTTTAACATATGTGATCTAATTTTAGAAAACCATCGATCTACGCACAATAGTACTTTTGTAATAAAACACATTCAAAAACAATGGGTAAAAATGCAAGCTTCAGAAAAAAAATTATGCAAGTTTTTTCGCCTTGCTAGTTGGTGAAGTGACACTCCAGTGGATTAATCCTGGGCATCACCGTGTTCCCCTATTTTATAGGGAGTTCAAAAATCCTTGTTTCATCTTCATACACAGGTAGGTTTCTGAGTTACAGACATTTGTTTACGTTGTGATGCCAAAAGAATTTATGATGATTTTCCTACAATGAATTTGCCTTCATTCTGGATCACAGAAGAACACCATTGGCAAAAGCTATACCTTGGTGGATTCACAAATTCATGGCGAATACAATAAGCAAAAATTCAACTCCATAAGCCATTGTATCAGTAAGTTATGATGGTTTATGTAAGCACCTGTAGATTATTTTCTTGATGTCTTCTGTACATATTGATTTATTCACTCGTCCGGGTGTCTACTGCTGTATTTCCCACACTGCTTATCTTATAAAGCTGAAACTTAGCCAATCCATTCCTGTGCCCCTGTAGACAGCAAAGAACCAATAAAACGAATTTTGATAAATGTGTATATATCGACGGTATTAGTGGGACCAGTATTGCTGATCTCTGTATCAAACAGTATGGTAGTACTGTACTGTTTTAAGTAGGGATCCCCCCCAAAATGATGTGCGCCGCCTAAAATACTACCTTTAAAAATCATCCTAGAAACGTCCTACACAATGAAAATCACCTTTATGCATATGTGACCTAATTTTAGCACCAAGTAAACACAGATGAAGGAAAAGATCAGTGGCACAAATGATTGCAAAGGAAAGCTTAAAGTTTATCCATGAGTACACTAGTCCATCTCCCTTACCCCATCCCCAAGACAACTTCTCATCTAAGCACTGCAAGAGCATCAAGCTTCATGTCTCAGTTCCCCATCAACAGTAACAACAAATGGGATAAAAGGGGAGTTACATGCTTCTGCAGCAGGTAAATGTTTCAACTTCTTCTCTTCTTCAGCAGTGGCCAGTAAGCTGCATCAGTGTCAGTAACCATAACAATGAATAATTCCTCATCTTATGGAACCCACATATTTTGCATTTGCTGAAGATCTGCAGCCTCATGCACAGCACAGGTGTCAGAAAGGTCCCCCAACACATTGCAGACCTCATTATGATGCTGAGTGACGAAACGCCATCTAAGGCATGAGACAAATTAAATACACCCCCACATCCATATAGGCAATAGGGATCATATAAACAAAGGCCAGTGGTATCACAAGCAGAGTGCATCATGGAACTGCTTTGGAGACAAATCAAACTTTGTTGATGATGATGGGCAAGTGGAAAAACAGTCAACCAGTTTGAAAGTCAATTGCCCATTGAGTAGGAAAAGAATAATATACCTGATGCCAGAATCCTAATAGAACACACACCTAAACACCACCATAGGAAGCTCCTCCAACCATAAAAGAAGCCTTAGATGTTGATTTGGAAGAAGTATATGTTCACTGGAAAATATGAAGTCAATAAAAGTACTTTTTAAATAACTAAAATATGCCATTTTGTTCATCTTATTATTATCCACAGGGCTAGAACAATTTAAATGTGAGTACTTTTTGGAGATAAAAACTACATAACTTTCCTTCCTATGTCTTTCTTCACATCCACGGCCTATTTTGTTAAAATGCATATATATAACAATGATAACATGCTCCCATTCTCAAGCAAATTTGCTTCTTGTAAGTTCACTTTGCCACTGATCTTCTGACTTAGTCTTTAATATGTGTTAATAAGTATCCAATCTATTCATGTTAATATGTTAATTTGGAAACCCTATATCATTGCCTATATATTTAACCACAGTAACAATGTTGTTGTGTACCACTGCTACTTGACTTATTGTGATCACAGTTGTACAAGGATGCATGTGTATATATATATATATATGGAAGCCATACTATTGTTGACCACAACATGCTATACACTGCCTATAGTTGGATATGTCAAAGTACAAAGTACATTCAATAGTAAGGAGACAATACACTGGTGTTTGCTAACTAGCTGCATGACTACTTATATTAACAGATGATGACTGACATGTTTAGTACTGTGTAATATCAAGCACCACCAGCACCTCTTATTACCATGTTAGCTATCCATAAATGGATTTATAAAAAGTAAACAAACTAATGTAAAAATAATTTCAAAAATTAAAACATGGGATTAGAGATCACTGAAAAAACAAGAGTCAAGCAAGCCAGCATGTTAAATACAGAGATCTCTATTTGGACTCAAACATTTATACAGAAGCATTCTCAGTACTTATCTGCCCCTGATTTATGGAGTAACTACTGTTTTTTCCTTAGTTTCTACCATATCCATTGATTCTAAATAGAGATCAGGTGTATTTAACATGCTGGCTTGTTTGACTCTCGTTTCTTTACTTTTTTCAGTGATCTCTATTCCTATATTAATTTTTAAAATTATTTTTTGATATATCTCACTGCCTGTATAAATGAAACGAGGTGTGATTGAAGTCAACAGCTCATGGTTCTCTCTGTTTCAGCAGACACTTTTTGTAATTGTACATCAAATCATTTAGTGATTTTTACCATTCTTTAGATGAGAAGCACGTATGAAACTTAGATTGTGATCTTCTAATCTTTCAGCTGTCAGTACAGTGTATTAAACTGATTTTTGGTAGATAAAAATTAGCTTTGGCTTTGACTAATTTAAGTGAAACATTGTAGTGACATGATAATGATCTCATATTTCTTATCAAATCTTTAAACAGTCCAACAGATAATTCGATATCAAAAAGTATATCTCCTTCAATACCAATAACACCAGATCTTGCCCGAAACTGAATTATCCCAGAGCAGTATCTGCTACTTACCATCACCCATCACTTTTATTTCAATCACATTGTAGGACTTTGGGACCATCTACCTGTTGTAAATTTATCCTTATCAACTCATGTGATGAAACAAAAATTAAAAAACAACTATGGAAACTTTTACCATGTTGATTTCACCTTCTATGCGACCAATGCTTTTCTTATTGTAATAAGTACTTATGTATTTTAGTTTTTATAACTTATATGTACAGTACTGTTGGTTAATTATTATTATTGTAAGTCTCTCTGGCTTGTGCCCACAGACCTCAAATGCAAGCTCCCATGCATTAAAAAGCAAGTAAATATTGACCAATATCCATGCATGTATATGTGCCAAACATACTGATGACAATAAAAGAAAAGTAATATTTTATCACATAATGATGTATCGCAATTTGTGTTTAATAACAGGTGAACACAAAACAAGTAAAGAATTGGGAAAGGTTACTCCATTTAGAGCTCTTCCTGTAATGGATGACAATGGGTTTTGCTTAACTGAAAGGTATAGTTAACTTATTAACTAGTTGTAAGTATTACTCTTATGCTTACATTGTTTTATATCAAGTGGAGCTATCCTAAGGTACCTTGTAGCAAAGTACAAAGTACCTGATCACTGGTATCCCAGTAAACTAGAGGATCGTGCCAGAGTAGATGAATGCCTTGACTGGACTGATGCAAACTTCCACGCTGGAGCTGGAGGCTATTTCTATTACAAAGTTTGTGATATTTATTGTCTATTGTGATTACAGTGACTCCTTTGTCCTAACTGTCATATGAGCTGATCGTTTAAAGCATTGTGTAGATTCCCATAGTGCCATCAAAAATGTTAGCATATTGTGTAGTAGAGTTTGTGTTTTCCTGCCAAAAAAAATCACTTAAAATCAGCCTCATCTTTCCTTCACAATATGACTTGGCAGTATATTAGTTAGGTATATTGAAGAGTTTATAATGTACATACTGAGGAGAGTGTCCTACTGCCATATACCTTTGTAGAAGGGCGTATTGTAAAGCTACAATGTAGTGTGCTTGTTTATCTTATGTTAAGTAATGATGTCATTTATATTTAATATAAATTGTAATTGTATGCATGCCTAACAACATTGCTAGCAACCATGGTACGTAATTTGAGCTCTCACCATCTCTCCTAACTACAAGCATGGCTTCATGAGTTTATACAAGCAGCATAGGTATTTCTTGTTTGGCCTTAGCTGTTCTGAGTGGCACAGTGCTTAGTATTGTCAAATTTGGATGGTCATAAGGTTATGATACAATCCAAATTAAAAAGGAATGTATTATAGACATATAGGAAAGCAAATTTAAGACAACATAGTGCAGCAGTGAAGTGTAATTACTCATGCATTGTGCATGGGCCATAACTATAAACATTGCGTTTTACACAGACAAAGATGTTTCAAGCTTTAAACTGTTGAGATTTGATACCAGTTCAAAACAAAGCAACTAACTCTTAGCAAACAACTGGTACAAAGCACAACAGAACGATACAAAAAGTAACAGTGATATTAACACTTCACACCTGAAGCTGTACAAAGAAAAGAATTACCTAATGCATGAAAACTTACAAGACTAATTATGTAAGGTGTACAATAATTACAACATACACAAAAAAATTTCAACTAGAGTAGGGACCATAGCACATCGATAAAAAGTACTGAAACAAGCTGGAGTAGTGGACGATATTAAATCGCAGTAAAACAATAAGAAGTGTTATATCCCTACCAGAGTTGGGGGTAATGAGTTACATTTGTAACTCATTATGTAATGATATTACTGATGTTGTAACAAAGTAACATAGTGCATGCATTACACGACAAAGTAACAAGCAATATATAACGGAAATTGTACTTCTTTTTAAAATGCGTTGTATCCAGCACGTGATTGGCTGCATTTTGTGTCCTGACAACACTGAATACGGCTGTACAGGCAACAACAAAGAATGATAGTAAATGGGAGTGCCCTTGAGATCAAGATACTGTGTTTTTACTACACCAGAGAAATGTGTGTCTCACTCGTGTCACTTGTAGTTGTAGGCTGGGAGCATGTATTTAGATGGTTGGGCTTAATTTATTATAGCTTGTAATGAATAAATGTAATATGTAATGATATTACTAGTTACAGTCCTCAAACTAATGTGGAATAACAACTCGTTACTATTTTATGGGAGTAATATGTAACTGTAATGTGCTGCATTGTAAAGAAGTAACTAGGAATATGCAATAAGTTACATTTTTAGAGTAGTGACCCCAACTCTGATCCCTACTGTGCTCAAGATACCATAATGGAAATGCACAGTAGGTATACACTTCTTATTGTTTTACTGTGGTTTAATATCGTGCACTACTCCAACTTGTTTCAGTACTTTTTATCAATGTGCTAATATCCCTACTCTAGTTGAAAATTCCAATTCTTTTGTGTACCTGTTTGTTCAATTTTTTTATAAATAATAATTATTATGACTGGTGAACCCATGTATACCGCATCAAAATAAAGAAATGGCGCCATGCGCCCCAGTTATATCAATTATTGTCTGTAAAGTGAAGTATCCATTACGCTTCATTGTCAGCTATGTTCACCCGTTACGCAGCAGTATGAATAAAGAACTGTTCGAAAAGCACCTCTGCAATCAAAGTAGCCACTATGAAAAATACAAATGATTTCTATTACGATGGGAAGCCATCACATGCTACCGCTAAATCGACACTTTGGCTGTCAGCAAAGATGAATGGACACAAAGGAGGACACTGGTAAGTCCATGAAGAATGCATTTTACGTACTGCAGTATGCCAAAAGACACCTCTCGGGTTGAAACAACATCGAACAGTGAAAAATCAAGCCCATAGCCTTATATCAATCAGTTACTCAGTCAGTCAGTTTCTCAGTCAGTCACTAGAAAATTCCGTTAAATATATATATATTTTAATTCTGTAGCGACTTGTTGAAAGCATTTTGGGTTGATCTGAAGGCTTGCTTGGGCTTAGTTTTGCTTAACCAATACTGACTCATCGTCATCTGGGAAAAGTGAGGCTGTTTTTTGTGTGATATTTTTTCATGGGGCAGGCCCACGCCTTTGTGGTCCCTATTATACAGTACTATCATACTGTATGATAACCAAAAAGAAAACAGACTCAGTGTATAACTACTAAAAAGTGTGCCCAAAATACAATATAATATAATGTGTCACACAGTGTACAAAAGCAACATTTACTCAACACAAATAACCTCTAATCAGTAACAGAAAAATAATTCCTGAAAGAATTGGTACAGGAGATTCTAACTGACCACTTGCTGCCACTCTGTTCCCTCATAAGTTGTTGATTGAGAATTTAAGTGAATTAATTTACTGTGTTAATTAATTAAACAGGCTAGTAGATATGTAGTGTACCTGTCAATATGTGTTAACTAGCTGTATCTGTTGTTTAGTTTGTAGCTCCAATGGTTTTTGGCCTCCCAGAAGATCCTGCAAAAGTGGAAGAGAGCAAAGGAAAACTTGACAAAGCCATCGACAGCCTTGAGAACTACTTTTTAACTCGAGGAAAATTTATTGGTGGAGATGATATTTCTATCGCTGACCTGAAACCATTGTGTGAGCTGACACAACTGTGGATGACAGGTTTTCAACCATACGAGGCTGGTTCTAAGGTAGATGTATGGATCAAAAATTGTAAAGAGAGATTAGGGTCACACTTTGATAAGGCACACATAGTGGTTACTGGAGCAATTGAGAAGGGTGTGTTGATGCCTAAAAACTAACTGAAATGTATTTATTGATGACTATAACAGTTGAGGTTTCTAGCAACTTTTATATTAGTTTTGTTTGTATATTTTGTACTGTGGTTAAAGGTATTCGCATATGCATCAAGATTATGTAGTTTAGTGGCTACCTGTAAAATCCCCAAATAACACATCTATGCAGGGGAAGATCCGGTGTTTGGCAAGGGGGTGCATATAAGCAACAATCATGAGTAGATCAGCTAGCTATAGCTAATAGTTATGGACCTAAAGAATGATATACACAAGACCATGTGCATTTCATTTGCAAAATATGGTTAGCAGGCTAAATGTACCTATGCATGAGGTAGTGCTGCAGATGTTAGTTTTCATACTTAGCAGCTATGGATTCTCAAGTGTTATATGTGGTGACTGTTCTATTAGAGTATTTGACTGACTGCTTTATTGTGCTATACACTAATCCACCAGCTTAGCAGGCAGTCTACTGTACTAAATCCTTACCTGTGAAAATGGGTGTCATAGAAAAAGATTACCACACTCTAAGTAATACCTTGTTGATATCCTAAAAATGTAGGGAGGGGCATGCTCCCAGACCCCCTAGCTCCTTCAACGGCGTTAAGCACGTTATAGACTTTAACTTTACCACTAGTACTTTTCACTTAACTCTAATGCCCCCAGCTATATCATGTTTCTTGAATACTTCTAGTTTGCTGATTTTTTGTATGATATTTTAATCATGATTTGTGCAATGTTAAAAGTAGCACCACCCTGAGGATAAGTAATGAACACAAGCAAATCTGCTGCTGATGTTAATGTGAATTATGATTATTAGAGGAAGTTTTGAGGAAAGATCTATAGGTACCACACACTTCACAAAAATTAATGTCAAGTAATACACAGGGAAGAAACTTTTACTTTGCTATTGCACTATTTTTTACACTTCTTTAATCTGGTACATGAAGCCATAAGTACAATACACTGGTGTTTATAGTGATAGAAGTTATTATCGTTACCATGCACACTCACTTTACTGGGTAACTAAGTAGAATTCTGAGAAACTGAAACAACCAACAGAAAATCCCTCATCATGTCAATATACAGGTTGGATTTCACAGCACAATGCTTCTTTGCTGTGGTGCTGGATCGTACTGCTAAATTACAGTGTCAGATTACAGCTAGAAACCTCTCATGTTTTTGATTCTTTAAAATTTTGTGGTTTCAAGGAAGTAGTTAAGTTTTTAGTGTTGACAACTTAGTCTAAATACTTAATCTTTGCCAGCTGTATATACAGTCCATCAAATTCACAGGCTTTCAATGATGGCCCCTAGTGGAGTTTTTAAATCATGTTCACTTAATATTAATGAGAGGGTGACTGCTCTATAGAGTGTTTAGCAGAAGGATTCAACAATGCTGTAAGAAACACTGTGCTGTAAAATCTGACCTGTATATTGACATGATGATCTTTATCAGGCATTTTCTATCAGTTGTTCCTGTTTCCACTTTTCATTCCCATTTTTGTAGAATTCTACTTTACTGCATATCTGTAATGAGCATGCAGTACTTCCACAAACACATTATAAGATATAGTTCTTAGGTTAGATGCAATAAATTAAAACTTTAATTGTGGGTTTTAATTATTATATATATAACATTTGAATAGGTTTTTCATTCAAATCAATATATATTTCAATGCATGTTATGCACATTACTGAACACTTTCAATGGATCTATATACTGTAGCTACACAGATATTAATTGCTGATCTGATTGCACATGCAGGAATTTAAGATTAAAAGTAACCCATGCATGTTTCACAGGGGCCACTTATCACTATATGATTTGGTAGAATTGTTAATGTTTATTAATTAAATACTTGTAGGTTGAAAAATGTAGTACATTACTAGAAGCTTGGAGGCATATACTACTGAGATGGTTGGAATTAAGAAACAGAATAGTGAATGTTGCACTACTGTGTTGGAAACAGTTGCAATAATCTTTAGACATTTGCATGGTGATATTTAGAATTGTTTGGACAGTACAAGCACCACAATAAAGTGCTGCCTCTATACAGTAATGTCATCTCTATATTATATAACATCACACTGGGAGTAGTTTTGTTCCCCAGTTGACCCAGTGTATTGCATCAGAGTGTAATCCCCAAGACAGGAAGCCAGTAAAGATCAGAGTGTTGAAAGTATTCAGCAACACCCTCATGCAGATATATTATTATATGATGAAGTTACTGGAATAATCCAATCATTACACTTGTACATTGTTTCAGTAGTACTTGTATGGTTCTCTGATTGGGCCTGCTGATGCTGTTTCCTCTGCAGTATTGTTACTAACACAACAGTGGTAATATTAACTAATTGTATTTGTATCTGGTTCAGCTCTTGGAGTAACATCTAAGCAGTTAGTGTAGTCACCTTGTAGCTGGTTTGTTACATGCACATGGCATGTCTTCTTGTCTTGTTTTATTATCATGTTTCTTTATTGTAGTTGTAATTGTATAACTGTACCCTTTTGTTTGTATTGTAGTGTGTATGTACTGCATATGTGTATATACTCTGGTATAAGGAAGAACAGGCTGTACAAAATTCAATCATCTAAAATGCAAAGTATGCATGAGCTTTGCATGGAGTTGGGAGGGCAGAAACGATTAGCAATCTAAGATATAGTTTAGGGGAACTTTTTAAAATAAGGCATTAAAATCAATTGTCATAGTGATTTTTAGCCCATGTTTAGAAAAGCTGACTGCTCTATTAGAGTTATTGCACTGACTGCAGCTCTTGATTGATTATCTTCATCTTTTGGTCAAACTTAATAATTGTACCTGTAGCCAGTTAATTATTAAATTTCATTCATGGGTACCAGCTGCACCAACCTTCAGCATACACAACAATTAATTTGCTAACACTACAATTAACACTACAATATAACCCTGCCCCAGGAGGATTTACCAACTAACACTACAATTACTATATATCATGCTATCCCTGGGAGAAATGACTTGAATGCAAGACTTGCAAGCAATTTGCAAGGAAGGGACATTTCCATGCTATAATCTTGCAAGACTTGCAAGAAAAGCAAGACTAGGCCACTCCAAATAAATTCTGTGTTTTCCATCCCCCATATTTAAACATATACTTTGTGACCACCAACACATACAGCTTTCTCCCAAGAAGTTCCTTGTGAATCCCAACTCATCATAACTCTAAATAATATTGGTGGTTCCCTAGACTCTGGGCTTCAAACTGACATTATCCTCTTGGACCTATCCAAAGTGTATGACAAAATCCCAAATCACCACTTGCTATATACGTACTATGGAATTAGAGGGACAATTCTAATGTGCATGGCTATGCAAATATTCAACAAGTTATATATTCTTAAGTGGAACTACTCAGTCTAGTGATTCACATCCAGTTAAGACCAGCATACCTCAGGGTACTAATCCTTCCTTTACTCCCCTACTATTTTTACGTTAATGACTTGCCATTATTAATGCTTAAGTTGCTGATGATACCATGCATTCTGTATTCTGCTATTCATTCCTTGTCCGACTGCATATCACTTAGAATCTTGATTAATTCTTTGATACGTTGGGCTACTCAACCCGACATAAATTTTATTTAATCCAGAGAACAGTATACAAATGAGAACCACTCATAAACAACATCTACAACTATACTATGAATAGCACCCCATCAAGGAAGTATCATCAACAAAGTACCGTATGACAACAAATATTGGCGAAACTAATATTTGGCGATTCGCTATAAAATTGCAGATGGCGAAATTTTAATTTGGCGAAATGCTCTCACTGAAAAATTGGCGAATGGCATAAGTACGATGCTGTACTGACTCGCTTTAAAGAATAGCGGGTTCTGCTTCCATAGACGCCTACTGTACTCGAATATCTGTGCTCCAATTTCTTTCATAGCCACACCCACTTTCATGATTATTTGCTGTCTGCAGGCATAAGTTACTTGCCCATTTCTGTGCACGAATTCATGTCTGCAAGCTTGCGTGGAGCCACGCCCACTAATCGAGTATGAGTTCTAGTCAGTAAGTCTATATACAGGTAAGGTATTATCTATGGTAAGTCACACCCATTTGCATGCGTCAGGGCCGCCCAGAGAAATTAAGGGGCCCAGGGCAAAGAGTTAAAGTGGGGCCCTTCACCCAAGTTGTAAGGTGAAGACCAAAAAAAAAAAAAAAAAAAAAAGGTCACAACCTGCTGGCAATGACAATAATTACCCAGCACCAACCATATCTCCTTATCTATAAGCTTGCTACACTGCTCCTCTGAAGAATACTGTGACTGCTCTATTAGAGTATATCGATCTTTTAAACAGGTATTCAGGGGGCCCTTCGTGGGGCCTCCTGGGGCCCCTTTCAGGCTGGGGCCCCTTTCAGGCTGGGGCCCGGGGCAAAATTCCCTAGTTGCCCCCCCCCCTGTGGGCGGCCCTGGCATGCGTCGAACCACACTAATTTACTAGTTTCAGCAGTATCCACGAAGGTTTGTCGAAAACCTGCTTCAATAACTGCTTGACCCAAGGTTTGAAAATAATATTGACGAAATTTAAATTTGGCGGTTTAGTGATGAATCGCCAATTCACCAAATTTAGTTCACTGCCAAATTTAATTGATATACGGTATCTAAAGAGTATAGTTTTGTTTTAGTAAAAGTACTTTTAGTAAGGCAAATATGTATTAGTTAACTAAAACTAAATCTATAACTAAAATTATTGAAGAAACTAGCTATGACTATAACTAAAACTAAACTAAAACTCATTACTAAAACAACACCATGTTACTCAGACCACTGCACGTATAAGTTCCCATACGTATGTGTGTGTGACATATATGTGTGTATTATATTGGACAGCACAAAATGTTATACTGTATATACTATTATACTTACATTTTTATTATTTCTTTTCCATATACACAAATACATCCCTCCTCCTCATGTTAACATAGTATCTAACCCAAGCTGTGAAAAAGGGTGTGGCCTTTCAATAATATGAAAAATATGATATCAAAAGTGGCAGCTACTTTGCAATGATATCATGTCAATTCATTTGTAATGACAGTATAATATCATTGGAGCCAATTTTTTTTGCTGCCACCTTTGATATCACATCTTTTCCATACTAGCTAATTTTTGCAAGGCCACACCCCTTTTCACAGCTTGGCTGTTTTATCATTTAATTTTGTATTTGTATTAGCTATGCTGGCTTTGTCTTCTTGAAGAACTATATAGACTAGATTTTAAGAGACATTTGTACTCTTTTCAGATTACTTTTTTGTATTATTCTACTTCGTATTAGTTGCTGAAAGTTGCATGTATACAACTGCATGCAGAGCTCCACACCTATACACTTTAACCCTTTATCACTCTACCACTGCAGTCAGTTGCTCACATCACTTAATTTCTACCTTATAAATATGAAGTGGTATAGTTTCTACACCAGATAATAAATTCATAGATAGATACAAACAAAGAAAAGTACGAGAAATGTCTCTGCAATTAATCCAGTTGCTACAGAAATACAAGTGTTTAGTGTGATAGCTAGTCAACATAGCCACAGGGAAGTTGTATCGTGTTATCGCATATCAACACCTTCTGTTGTCAGCAAAGAGGACAAAGATAATTAAGTCCATGATGCCTGTACTGTATGTACTGTGGTTGGATGTCTCCGAACAAAGGGATGTCAAACAGTGAAGAAATCAAGCCTGTAGCCTTAGACATTGTTGATGTGCTCGGCTGGAAGCATTAGTCAGTCAGGCAGGCAGGTAGTAGAAAATTCAGTTGAATTTATAAAAATAAAAAATTACTAAACTTGTTGGAACGGTTTGAAGACATTTTTAGGCTTGGTCATGCTTAACCAATACTACCAAGTGATCATGAAGGAAAGTGAGGATGGTTTCTGGGTGATATTTTGAGCAAGGAAGCTCACACCTCCATATCACGGTAGTGAGTCGCGAGGCCAAGAAGCACAAAGCGCGCGCCCACAAAACAATAAACACGCGACCACTACTGTTAGTCATTTACATGAGGGATTGATTACGCAATCTGTTAAAATCCGCATGGCGAAATCTCAGCCTTATACTAAATTGAAGATTCCGCCTTGAAACCAAGGGCATGTAACCTTTGTATAATGAGTAACTACTACACGAAAAGTCAGCCGAATTGTTGGAATAGTTTGTTCCATCGCCCACCCATTTACAATGCATTAATTAAATTATTTAGCTATTCAAATGTGCATCGTTCTTTTTTTTCATTTTCTTCGTCATCGCATCCCATTGGAGCGATTTTCTTTCAACCATGAGGTCGTATTGTAAAAAGGCTACGGCTATCAGGGGCTTTTTACACAATGTATCTGTACATTTAATTTCGCTAAGAGTTGTTCGTTGGTTTATGAGATCGCCTTTGTGCTCTTTGAAGTTCAAACTTGCCGCCATGACGTCGAGATGTGAGGCGCCCCGCCTCAATTCCCAAACCCAAACAGTGTGGAAGTGGTTAGCCATAGCGAGCTGGCTGATTTCATTGTGCTGTCAACTCTTGGTTCAATTGTGAGTCCAGTCACTGATTTTTTTTAAATTCGCCACGGTATGCCTCCACTGACCCATGCAGGGCCGTACATAGTTATAGCCAGCTGTTTCATACCCGCTGTAGTGATATAGTTGGAAGTAACGTACTGCTACATTACCCGTGCACGTCTTTAATCCCGCCCCAGCCCTTCAGTGCCTGTGAAACTTCAGTGTTCACTTAAAAAGCTAGCATCAGCGCATCACCTTTCAGTAACCCACAAACAATTATAGACCAAAACTCTTTAATGATAGCATGAACATACTGTAATAGTAAACAATTACATTATGATGATCCCATAAAATTTTAAAAATGACTACAATAGCACAAGAAGCCAGATACACTAGCGTTTGGTTATGAAGTACCACCAAGAGTTCATAATATAGTAGTGGGGTCTTGGTAGCTACCGGCACATATTAATTTTTCTTCACCATTTGCGTGATTTGTCCATTTGTCCATTGACCATAAACTCACCCGCCAACAGTCATAACATCAGTATCCACCCTGCATATACAGAAAGGGATACAGTATGGTAAGGCACAGCAACTAAAACCAAGTCAGACTAACATGTCAACAAACACTTAATTTGACTATTATGATTATTGTGAAAGTGAGCATTCCACATAGCCATTCTCAAGATGTATTCAGCATACTGCAGCAGTTGATGACCAATTTTGGAATATATTACTTGACTTGTTTTGTGGTTCTCACCTACATTGTTGACATAACAATTTTTGTTGCTAGGAGACATATAAACTAGGAGGGACTAATGGTTATAGCATAATGGTAAACAAGTTACACAACAGCAAAGGAAATTTTAATTAAACTAGCAGTGATTGGATAGTTGATAGATAAAAGTAGAAGACAATTTGTAGTATTTCCAGTCCTGATTGTTTGAGAATAAGCACCTTAGCTGCTATAAGCATGAAAATAGCAAATTTTAACATGTAAACTCATTATGCACCTACCAATGTGTTATCCTACCACCCCCCCTTGGATGTAATGCCTGTAAGTGGGGCTTTACAAGGCGAATTGACATGAAACTGCTGCTTCACTATGGGGCATTTGACAATCATTCATTAAACACCCAAGTATTTTTTCTACGCTATGTCAAATCCCCCACATTGCAACTGGAGCCAATGGTGGGGATTTGACACAATAGGTTTGTCCTACCATGGGGCATTTAACATTCGGTTGTGCTCACTATAGCCCTATATATGCCCGAGGGGGAAGGGGGGTTAGTAGGGCAATACATTGATATGTGCATTGTATATAATAATGGTGTATCTACTGGGGTAAGTAGATTAAGCCTGTACCTAGCGGGCCTAAGCATGTTCCTCTCCTGCTTTAAAAAATAATCTTTTATTGCCTGCCCCAAACTGGAGTTTGCCTGACACCTTCAACATCACAAAAAGCTGTCTAAAATGGTTAATCATGTTCCTCTCCTGCTTTAAAAAATAATCTTTTATTGCCTGCCCCAAACTGGAGTTTGCCTGACACCTTCAACATCACAAAAAGCTGTCTAAAATGGTTAATTTAGCTTTGACTATTGGCAAACTACAACACTCAACAATTATATCAGAGTATACATAACTCTATATATCTGCCCAGTTACTATATAGTAGGGTCCATGGTTGTCTCAGATCTGCTTATATTATTATCACATCAATCAATTGATGCATAGTAATTACGGCCTACTGTATGTACGCATTGAGCTGAGTCCTCAAAAATATTAACTCATTTGTAGTATTGACTTACCCGCTAATCATTCAAATGCCTGACATTATTTATAGCCAAAGTTTTTACCATACATTATAGGATATAGCCTATTAACCTTTCCTGAACTGTTGGTGGAAGCACTTGTTTGCTCTTGACATCTTTGTAGTCATCACCAACCATCTTGGTGGTTGAAATGTTGAGAAAATATCCTCTTTCATTTTTAGCTGTTTTCTCAGGGTTCAGCTCAACTTGTTCGCGGTCTGACCCACGCAGCTAGAACAAGCCAGCTACGAGGCTCTGGCAAGGGGGTGTCACGTCGGCTCACGCTGTAGGTAGATCTGCGACCGCGGTCACAGTCTTGACCAATTTTCACCTTGACCTTTGACTTGCAGCATTTATCATCGTGACTTGAGCATTTCTTGTTGAACTTTCGACCTCCACTTATTTCTCTATTTTCCTATGCGCACCTGCACTTGTAACCTAGTATGATACTTTCTTAGTGCGTGCTACCAGCAGCTGGGAGAGAAAAATCATTATAATTATGGCGAAATGCCTGTTGGACCAATAAAACATCTTCTTGGAGATCCTTACTTCTTGTGAGTTCCGTATAATTCCGTAAACTTGACAGTAGCTACGTATAGTTTTCGATTGTGGGTTTCAAATCTTCCATATTGTCTTGATCCTTGACCCACTGTAAGAGCTATTTTGTGGCCTTGACCGTTGACTTAGAGTTTGACCGCGGTCGCAGATCGACCTACAGCAAGAGCCTGAGTGACACCCCCTTGCTCTGGTCTACATGCACAAGCATAGTATATAATCCCAGGAAGCTACTATGGCATGGGAGATTCCTGTCTAAAAATACGACAGTAGTTATATAGCCGTTTACAATGACTTAACTATACACGAACTTACCCGGGAAATTTGCTGGGAGAATAGTGTGATGCATTCAGTGCCGTCAGGTTTCATGTCCATTCCGAGGCATACATTCAGCAACAACGCGAGTTGATTCGGCTCCACTTGCCACGCACAGATTTCGACTACATTAGTTATATCACCAACCCACTGCTTCAGCAAGAACAGTTAAGACTGTAGCCTCGACTTTGCCGGTTCTTATCTTGTGTGAAACTGTGGGAATTTGAACATTATTTTCAGTTTGAATGAATTTTCTCTGAGCAAGTCACTTTTAGTAGTGCTTCTAAACACTGAACTTGGAAGCTTTTGCTACTAATTTAGCTAGCTAATCTGTTGCTGAAGCTGTTATTATGCATGCATCAGGGGCGGATCCAGAGTTTGAAAAGAGGGGGGGGGGGCACCTTGCTGAAAAACAGCTGAAGAACAAAAAAAAAAAAAAAAAAGGTCACAACAATAATAGCTAGTTATCCTTTACCAAATATATCACGTCTGTTATGTAAAATAAAATCCTATATATAGCTTCATAGGTAAGCTCTATACACTGCCTCATTACCATTGTGACTGCTTTATTAGAGTAATTGACTGCTCTATTAGAGTATCTCGATCTTGTATGCAATTTCTTGAAGGGGGGCATTTGCCCCATCCTGGATCCGCCATTGTGCATGCATGCATGCAGTGTCTCCTATAGCACTAAGCGACCGCAGGAGTCATACCAACAGTGTGACCTTCACACTTCTGGATTTACAGTGTATGTAATATAATACCTAGCTGTATGTTCTCTAGTCAACAAAAAGTAGTGATATCCTGTGCCAAAAACAGCCCAGCTGTAAAAAAAGGCGAGGCCAAGAATGCACAACTACATGTTCATGGAGTAACCAAAAGACGTGATATCAAAATCTGGCCAAGAAAGCATTTACAGTATAGGCACTTTTGTGCATTCATTTTCTATATGCTTCACATTATTACATCCAGCTAGCTGTACATGTGTGCTTGCAATATAAACAATACTACTGAGATGATAAAAGATATTACACTGCATTGTTTCCAAAATTAATTTAACTAAAAATTTACAATTGGTTTCTACTTGGCCATCTTTTTGCACTGTATATCAAATTAAAAAGATGGCCAAATAGAAACCAATTGTAAATTTTTAGTTAAATTAATTTTGGTAACAATGCAGTGTAATATCTTTTATCATCTCAGTAGTATTGTTTATATTGCAAACACACATGTACAGCTAGCTGGATGTGATAATGTGAAGCATATAGAAAATGAATGCACAAAAGTGCCTATACTGTAAATGCTTTCTTGGCCAGATTTTGATATCACATCTTTTGGTTACTCCATGAACATGTAGTTGTGCATTCTTGGCCTCGCCTTTTTTTACAGCTGGGCTGTTTTCGGCACAGGATACAATACTACTGCATGCATGCATTGTATGATTTATGTAACCTTCCTTCATGGATTGAAACCCAGTACATAAAAACACACTACATGGCTACATGCCGGCCACTCTGGTTGTACATACTTGCACATGTTTATTGCTAGTGTTCCAGCCTTCCTGTAGTGTACAATAATAAGTAGTGCAATCTTTGTAAACTTCAGTAATTTTCTGGTTACTATTATTTTGGCACCGCTCTGCTGTCTTGGGGGCTGTTGACAGCAAACTGCTGACACCGTTGTACTTCATTAGTTACAGTTGGTTGTCTCATGGCCCTTACTTCCAGGAGGTGCTGCTGATAAGCAATGAATTTAAGAATATGCATTTTACTATGTAGAATTTTTCATGAAATTCTACATAGTAAAATTAGCTACTACTGTATGTAAAGTATGGTACCAAATTGGTACCATACTTTACATACAGTAGTAGCTATAATCAAATGTAATTTTGCACTTCGTAAGCGGGTACTGTATGTTAAGTATGGTACCAACGTCATGAGCAAAGGGGGCGTGACAGTCGTTTCGTTTCATCCCTCCACTGGAAGGATGAAGACTCGAAAACGAAACTAATAGCTAACTACTGTATATTCTAGCTTAGCTACATACAGTAGTAGTAAGAGCGTATAGTAATCATTTCGCTAGGACATCTATGAGTGACGAAGCGGTGTAGTTCACAGCTGTAACAGTACACGCAATCACCCTACATTGTAAGGATATCTACGAGGGATGAGTTCACAGCTGTAACAGTACAATCACCCTGACATTGCATAAGCCATATAAATGCCCGTTCGTTGTGATGCGAGTTATTCCGTTATTCCGCTATTCCTTATTCCGTCTTTTACAAACTCCCCACATAAATGGATCTTCCCAAGTTGCCTAAACCTGAAAATATGTTTCAGGGGTTTCCTGAAACCTGAAAATGTATTTTTATGAACCTCTGTAAGTGTACTAAACACATTAGCCTGCGTCATAGCCAATCAGATTAGAAGCCTTTTAAGTGCTGAAAGAATGATGCAGATGACATGCTGGGTAGAGGCAGATAGAGACTTAAAAGGAGGTCCACTCCTTAGCATGCATGGTAATAATGATTTGTAACTTCAGTCTAGCTATGCAGTTTAATATTTCTACTCTTTATTTAGAAATGCAACTAAAACCTTTAGAATTACATTGCATCATTCTTTCAGCACTTAAAGTTGCAACAAAGACCCTACATGTCTGTTACATGTAACAGAAATGTAGGGTCTTTGTTGCAACTTTAGCTACACAGAATTAATGCAGAATGTCAGTGGCTATAGTTTACCATCCTAAACCTTCCACCAGGCTAATGTAGTTGTGACTGCATGTGTAATATGCAAGAAGTGTATATACCGCAAGTTGAAAAAATGTAAACTAGACACTGATTTTGGACATTGTTGATACAAGTTTGCAATGCACTTGCAAGCTATCTAAACAAAATTAAAATTTTTGTTGTTTTGTTGAAAATTTATTGAAATTTACAACAAAAATGTGTACCTTTTTACCTAAGTATATTACAGAGTACTAGTTACCACAGTTGATGCCATTAGTACAATAAGTGGCTCTGCTATGTATGTGACCGAATTTGCGAAAGGGGTCTTGCACACACATCCAATTTACCATTTTTGGAAATTCATAACTTTAAATTGGTAAATTTACAGCTATTGCCTTGAAATTAGGTCAGCAGTGAGCACCAACATAGGTTAATAGATGGAGAAAATTTCAGGTTTGCATCTTTCTTGAACACAAAGTTATGGTTCTCTAAGTTCATGGAATTGAATGTGTGTGGAAGACCCTTTTCGTAAATCTGATTGAGTTCACTTAAACACCTAACCACTACTAGCTACCCATACAGCTACAATGTTCACTTCAAATAAATTATATAAGTGAAAAATAACAAATCTACAAAAACAATATGCTTCTTGTTACACCGCCTAACATGTTATAACAAAACTACTAAAACACCTCCAGTGTAAATTGTTACTAAAACACTACTAGCCTATTGCCATTGATGACACTGTTATCCGCTATTACAATCTGTCCGTCATCCATCATCACTACTCCACAAGGATAACTAAATCTATTCTTGCCTTGATAGGTACCTTCAATGGCTGATGTAAATTTCCCATCCTCTTCAAACACCAATACACAATTAGTTCCACAGGAACTGATCAACAGGTGTCCATCTGCTATGTGATGTATTCCAACTGGTTGCTGTAATTTGAAGGGGATTCCAGTAAAGTTACCAAACACTTGAAGGAATTCTCCTTGTGTAGAAAATACCTGGACTCTATGATTATTTTTTTCAGTAATAAACAATCGATCTTCATTATTGTTCACTGTCAGATCACGTGGTGTATCAAAAGTCCCAGGTTCTGCACCACGTTGTCCAAAGCAGTAACGAAACTTTTCGTTTTGAAATACCTGAATTCTGTGATTGTCACTGTCGCAAACAAATAACAATTCTGACTGGGACAACACTAGGCCACAAGGAGAATGAAACTGTCCAGCAGCAGCTCCTTTACAGCCAAACTTGGAAATAAATTCTCCACTCATTTGAAACTTCTGAATACAATGCAAGTCACGGTCTGCAGCAAATAGGTATCCTTTCTTGTCTGCTGCTATTCCAGTGATGACCTGAAAATTTCCACCACCAATAGCATGCGAGTACCGAAAGTGTTTATCAAACACTGTTAGCTGTTTAGTGCGATTGTCACGAACAATAAGTTCATTGTCAGGTCCTTTAGCCAACAGGTAAGGAGATGTTAACTTCCTGTTAGTTGGTCCATATTTGTCAATGATCTTCACCTCCTGCTTCAACTTATTGTACTCACGAATGCTCATTGACACTTTGATTTCTTCATGGTTCACTTTTAATCCTCTCCAGAAAAGTGATATTGAATGGTTTTCCTTTCGTTTGGGATTATATGATACATGGTACTGCCCTCTTGACTCTTCTTTAATATGTAAATTCTGTAGAAAATCTCTCTCTTTGTTGCAACAGGCTTCTAGATCTTTTGATTGGTTTACTACAGGAGACCCAGTAATGTCTTTTAGGGTGAGAGTCACTTTAACTGGGTCACTATATGCTACTGGACCACTCAAAGAGCAATCAGGAAAATGTGGAAGGCAAGATACATCACAAACTGGATCACTGACAACCTCAATTGGTTTATGGTAGTTGACAATCATTTTACACTCAGGATCAAGTCTACTATTTTCTACCTGCTTTGTTAGCTCATCAACCTTACTTTCGATCCATTTGTTGTAAGTCAGTAATTGACTTGTTCGGTTAGCTACAATTCTCTCAGAAAAGTTGACACAGCTCACCAATTGGCCTTCCACTACCTTAGCATTTTCCTTTTTTATCCTAAGTGTCTGTTTAAATGAAGTCTTGATGGTGTTCACCTTTCCAATTGTCTCTTCTTCTTGTTGCTTCAACAACTTGTACACTTCACCGTAAGTAGCTCTTATCTTCTCAATGTTTGTTTCGCTTTCCACATCAACTTGTTTCTCGCAATTTTCAATTCTCTTCATGCCATTTCTAACTTGTTCTAACAACTGCTGCATTGGAGCAGTGACTTGTTTCATCTTCTCTTGCTCTTCAACCACCACTTTTTTGACTGAATCAAAATCATGATCTTTATGACCATTGGGATGGTCTTTTAAGGTGCAGTCTCGACATATCAAACCACTACAAGTCTTACAGTACAAGTCTAGTGTTTGCTCAATGTGGGACTTGCACATTTCTGCTTGTTCTAATATGGATACAGTTCGTTTGGGATCTTGTAAGAACTCAGTGATCGGGACAGTTTTGTGGTCAGAATCTTTCCAATTTTTATGCAATTCGTAACAATCGTGGCATAGCGGATTTTCGCACTCCACACACCACGTAATGGCTAGAGCATCTTCTTGACACTTTCCACATTTCATAGACATTGAGCCTTGCCCGGATTCTTTGCGCTTAAATATTTGCACCCAGCGATTAATCGCAAAATTTGTGGGAATACGCGCCATCCCATCAGGCGGAAGTTGTGTACGACATAACGGACAGCAAACATCGATCGCCGTATTCTTATTCGATTCTATACATTGCTTACAGAACGTGTGCAAACACGGTATGGTCTTCGGATCAGTAAAAAAATCCTCACAGATGGAACAAGTTATTTCTTCCTCAATCTGTTTCCATTCCTTGTCTATATGGTCATCGTCACTCTCCATTGTCCTAGAAACAAATGGGTATCTTCGTCACGATTCAGTACGTCCTGCCACTTTGGGTCTAATTGATAAGCACCATGGCTATGACGTAAACTACGAAGCGCTAACAAAAATATTTTTATTTGAGGGACAATCCACAAAATTTCCATCCTTTAAAATCATTACTTTATATGTATTAAATCCTTTGTCTTTTGTGTATTCTCTAATTGTTTTTTCACCAAAGCTTGATGATCTCAAACCTCAACAATTTTGTCCCGTGAAATTGTTTAGCCAAGTAGCTAGCACTACACTGTTATTAGTTGATGCAGGGGCGGATGCAGGGGCGGATCCAGGGGGGGGGGGGGGGGGGGCTTTGGGGGCTGAAGCCCCCCCCCCCCCCCCCCCCCCCCCTTCATATTTAGGCTTTACTTGATCAATATGCTTAGTATTATAATGAAATTTTGTCTTAGCATAATTATATGATCACTAATAATACAAATACTCATAAAACCACCTTATAAACATCTTTCCAAGGTATTATCAGTGGATTTATGCTAAAGTTTATGCAACAAGGACTCGGATCAGCATTGGAGGTGTACAAGATCGAGATACTCTAATAGAGCAGTCAGCTAACTACTCTAATAGAACATTCACTGGAAACATGTAGTTAGTTCTGTTATGGAATTTTTCCAATTCTACTTGCACCTATGCATACAATGAAGTGCATTGGTCTGTTTAAAGTGCTTCATTCATCTACTTGTGCAGTTTGTATGTATGGCAATACTTAATTCAGGTACACAATTTCCTTGAAAATGCTCTCAGATTCAATCTTGTATTGTTCAAGTTTCAAAATTTTCCACTTTCAACACTGTTATTCTAACATGCACCTATTCAGTGTTGTACAATTGTGAGAGGGGTGCATCATGTACTTGGTTGTCTGTAACCTACCCAAACTTTTCCATTAGCAAAATGCTTCAGAGAGCCATACCTACAATCTAAAGGCAGTATATAAAATATCTACAGGCAGAAAATATTATGAATTTAATGTTTAAATGTCTCCAAATTGCAGTATTTTAGCATCTATTTTCAAAATTTTTCCTGGGGGGGCATGCCCCCAGACCCCCCTAGTTCCAGCATGCTGCGCATGCTGGGAAGTGTGCTTCACATATCTCTACCCAAGAGATTAGTATCTTGAGTTAGCCCCCCCCCTTTTATAAATCCTAGATCCGCCCCTGGTTGATGTGTGTACACTGTCAGGGAAGATGAATCCAAACTCTCCTATATTACTATGTGTATCAAGGAGTCAATGAG
This sequence comes from Dysidea avara, assembly GCF_963678975.1. Lineage (NCBI taxonomy): Eukaryota > Metazoa > Porifera > Demospongiae > Dictyoceratida > Dysideidae > Dysidea > Dysidea avara. Next base: position 21,924,400 of record NC_089283.1, read on the forward strand.
GCTGTATCCAGTTGTTCCAATAGTTGGAAAACTATTCAAGTACCAGAAGGAGTAGTGATCGGAGGACAAAGGCTTCCTAAAGGTGTTTAGTGTGATCGCAGTGTTTGTACTTTATTTTGTTACATCAAGACACACTATGGTGTGTAGTGTGGCCAGAAAGCCAGCATACCACACCATGAGTATATTGACAGGAAAAAAGAAGATGGCATTTTCACACACTGGGCATGCATAGCTCCACGGCCCCTTCTCCAAAGCACACCAATTTTGCATTATAGTTGTCTACCGGGTAAAAACACAAATTCTTGATTGCCGTGAACTTCAGCACAAATGAAGGTGTATAAAGGTGAGTTAACATTCCAAATTTGCTATGAATCTGACAAATATCCATGGGATTGTGGTGTTTAATCATGTAAAAAAGATCAAACTTTGCTCATGGTTACAGGGTAAACCGACAGTGAGAGTAACTTGAAAATCAGTGTGTACATAGGCTGATCATTGTAGCAGTGCCTTGTGATGGTTTCAACAACAATGGAGTTACAGCTACAGAGTTATAAACAAAATCTAAACAAGTCTAAAATTGCAGGATTAGGATACTCTAATAGAGCAGTCACTGCGGGGTAAATAGGTGCACAAAAAATGTCAAAAATTAACCAGGGACCTCCATACCTAACATCCATGCACATGCTTAAACTTGGCTGTTTAGCTATACCTCACCTAATTTCTACTTTATAAATGAATATTCTAGTTTAAATCTGCTTATTGGTAAATGTTTATAACCACACAAAAACAGCAAAGTTGTGAAAAAATGGTGCGACATTTATAAAAGCTTGGGTGGAAAAGTTGTAAAATCAAAGGTGCAATGATGTTAATGAAAATCTTTAATAATGCATAGCAATAGCCAATATTAATTTTTTTCATTAACATCATTGCAACCACTTCTTGGCCACCACTTTTGATTTCACAACTTTTCACCCAGGTTCAAAGTCAGCTGGTTTTGGGGCCCTATAAGATACAAAAAGAAGTGAAATCCACACAAAAACAGCCAAGCTGTGAAAATATGGTGCGGCCTTTTTAGTTGGGTTTTTTTATTCACATTTCTTATCTATACAGACACAATGATGATTGTTGAAGACAGACTTGTAAATGTATTATTTTGTAATACTCTAATAGAGCACACATTTTTTGAGGACTTCTAATAGAACACACATAGAACAACCCAGAATTTGTTTACCAATAAGCTGATTTAAACTAGAATATTCATTTATAAATTGAAAATAGGTGAGGTAAACAGCCAAGATAGCAGAGATCCCTGATTCATACCCTGGTAAATTTTTCTACATTTTTGTGCATCTTTTCTATCCCGCCAGTGGTCACTGCTCTATTAGTACATATCTCAATCCTGCAATTTTACACTTGTCTAGTTTTAGCTTTACAACTCTGTAGCTGTAACTTAAACCATCAAAAGGCACTCCTATGATGATCAGCCTATGTACATATCAATTTTCAAGTTATTCCCATTCTCGGTTTACCTGTAGCCATGAGCAAAGTTCTTTTTTTTTATGTGGGTAAATGCATTCATAACTTTGTGGATATTTGTCATAGTTAGGTGGCTTAGCAAAAAGATGTGGACACAACTGACAAAAGCACCAATTTTTTCTGTGAGTTCCTTACCACATAAGATTTAAATTCTTGATAAGATCCACCTCAGCCATGTCTTCTTGGAAGCCATCCAAGGCTTGGAAATTTGCCTTTTTACAATTTTGGTGTTTTAAATAGTAATTAAACTTTACAATAATCTAGAGTATTTCATGTGACATTAAATCATAAATTGCATCATTAATTGAAATATTTATCAACACATAGCCGTATTTTTGTGTTTCATTCACAATTACTCTATTAGAGCAGTCGGGCAGTACTGTTATCAGTCATGCCTGCTTTAACACAAAGATTAGTGCATCACCACACTGATTTTTACATGCACATATGTATTGGACCACAACCATTTAATTCTTGCAAAAAAAACATTTAGTAATCCACTACAAGTATCCCTAGGCAGTGTTGTGCCCCACAGAGGAATCCATATCACTCTCCTCAAGCATGTACATATTTTGACAGATGGAATATTTAGATTAGCTTGCTCTGAAGTACACAAATTCTAGCCTAGGGGCCCAGATCTAGGAGAGTTCACCCCTTCATATACTTGCTATAGGAAAAGCTAGTAGAGTAGTTTCATCAATTGTTTACTTATGATGATACAACAATCGTATCATGTGAAAATATAGCAAGAAGAACTAAACTATTCTGTAAATTAATGAGTGCTCCATGGTCAAACTTATACTTGCAAGACTGATATTGGTAGAACAATCAACATTAATTTTATAGGATTCATTAAAGTTCTGCTACGTAATGATAAAATGATCTTGACCAGTGTGTAAGCTGCTAGTTGAACTCTTCTTTGCATGTGATTTCAGCACAACTATCTTTCCCAATTGTACGAAACATCTTACCATAAAATTGTAATTCTAAACTCTATTTGTGTTCTTGAAATCTTAACCAACAGTAAGCCAAAACTATCTGACATATAATACACATGGTCTTAAATTATATACATTATTCATAGCACCTTTATTCTTGTTTCACAGGTATGTATACAGCAAAATTTCGTCCTTTATTTCATGATAACACTATACAGTCATGTTTACTGGCTGAATCCTTCTGCATGTTCATCCCTTACTTATAAATAGGTGGTTCTTAGGGCCGGGATTTCACTGGTTTCCGGAAACCAGTCAGCTTTTTGAGATCGAAAAAAGTAATTAAATGCTTGAGCCTAATATTTAAGTACTTGGATAGTTTATTAAGTAGTTATATTAGTGATCAGATTACCCTTCACCACACAAAATGATCCAAAATGCTTCATTTGCACCTTCAAGCACATTAATTAGCGCCTCTAATTTGAGTCTAAAATAATTATTGTTCTTGATTTCATAACTTCTGTAACTGCTCGATAAAATATTAAATCTCTTTATATATGCTTAGAATGACATTTTAGGGTGATTTTCACTCGTAGTTTACTAAATAATCTATATAGTAAGTTCTAATTCCAATACCACTGTATGGGCCTTAGAGTAGATAGCATCTCCACAATGTAAAAAATTGATATCCTTCAATCGACTACCAAAGTATTGTCATGTATTAGTAACTTAAATAACATCAGTGTGGCAACCAAAGTTTGTCACTTCCTTCTGATATAAAGCAATAGGAATGTCTTTAGCTGTAGCATTTTGTAGCTTTCTTCCTATGTAAGGGATTGTGATGTAGGCATGCATTTTTGGTAAATATGCAGCCACTGAGCCCATAACTTAAGCTGTTATCAGAGTTATGCTTGTCTGAAGGCATTAGTTAGTCAGTCAGTCAGTCAGTCAGTCAGTCAGTCAGTCAGTCAGTCAGTCAGTCAGTCAGTCAGTCAGTCAGTCAGTCAGTCAGTCAGTCGGCAGTAGAAAATTTTACTAAATAAATTCTTTATATAATTTCGTAGCAACTTTTTGGAAATATTTCAGGTCGTATTGGGCACTTTTGGGCTTGGTTATACCTAACCAATACTGCCAAGGTGCCATGAAGGTATTGTGAGACTGGTTTTAGGATGACATTTTTGGCCAGAAAAACCCAAATCTTATACCGTACTGTATGATACTAAGTTTATCTCTATAATATCATCTTCTCCAATCATAGGCGTAGTAAAATTTTAGATAGGGGGGAGGGCTCTGCTCCAGGCAGTTGTAAAGCACAATCAACATGCGAAACATGATCCTTCCTGGGGGTCTAGGGCATGCCTCCCACAGCAAGATTTAGCCTTCTGAGATCAATTCTGAGGGAAATTTTACACACTGCTCTATTAGAACAACTGACTTGTTCTATTAGAGTATTTTGATCTTCTTGCAATTTAAAAGTAGAAAATCATTAAGGGGCACCCCTTGCCACCTCGGGTTGGTACGCCTATGACAATGATTGCTATGTGATCATGGTGGTCATCTGCTGTTCAGGTTTTGGAAGCTAGCTATACAGTGTATATAATTTGATGTGTATCTAATCAGGTCAAAAGAGACAAATGTTGAAGAGATCTTTATGACGTGTGCATATTTTAGGAACATGGATGGCAATTGGGGTCTATGCTCTACATCATGATCCTTTAGTCTGGAGTGACCCAGAGGTTAGTGCAGTTCCACTGTATGTTTTGTGTTAATCTATATCATTAGAAATTTGATCCACTAAGGTTTACTGCTGAAAACAATAAGAAAATGGATCCCTTTGCATACCTCCCATTTTCTGCTGGACCAAGGTACAGTACATAAATTATAATATAAGCTGCACCAAGCAATTATACCAGTTTTCTCAGAGTGCATGAGCACACGTTGTATACTATACCGCAACCGTGTAGAGTATTCTTACATTGTACATTGTGGCCAAGAAACTAGCACACTATACACCAGCAGGAACAACAAACATGATTTTCATGCATGCATAGCTCCATGGTCCCTTCTACAAAGCACACTTTTTGCATTATAGCTGTCCACCAGGTAGGGTAGGCCACACAGCAAATTTGATTGGATTCACTCCAGCTATTCGTGAGATATAAGTAGCCAAAGTTTTGAATTTTTTTCTTCATTTTTTTCTTAAGGGGTTTAGATTTTCTTTTCACACACTTTGCAAAAACTGTTATAAAATGAAAATGCGTAATTTGATTGATTGAAATTTGCATAATTAGTAATATTTAACAACAAATATTCACTGTTTTACTGCCATTTATGCCTTTAAAAATGTAACTGCCACCATTTTTAAAGTAGCTGTAATAGCTTTAAAGCATCAAAATTATAATTATTTTTAGAGGTGCTTATCAGATATAAAGGTACTGGAGTAGCACTATTGCAGTAAAGAGAATGTTTTGTCAAATAGAACTTTTGTAATAAGCATTTAGTTAATTGACATATAAACTGATTTTGAATTTAAGAGAAACTTCAAGTGTAATTTAGAAAAAAGAAGGTTCAGTGAAACCCTTAGAACTCCCCCTGGATCTGCCCCTGCCACTGTAGCAGTGCCTTATTTGGTTAGAAAAACAAAGGAATGACAGCTACAGAGTTACAAAGCAAAAACCGAACAATTATAAATCACAAGGTTGAGATACTCTAATAAAGCAGTCACCACAAGATGAAAATGTCAAAAAAAACTTACAGGGCCAGGAACCCCCATACTGAATAATGCCACTGAGCCACTTCTATCGCAGTTGTTTATCTCGTTTGATATCCAGAAAATTCTAGTACTTAATATTAATAATAAAGGTTTATTATTTCATAGATCTTCCAATGGAAATTCTAGAAGATTCTATGTGTGTTCCATTAGAAGTTCTCAAAAAAATGTGTGCTCTAGATCTATTAGAGTATTATAAAATAATGATTGTATTGTATTCTAATCGTGTTGTATTACAACAAAACATACAACAAACTACAATATGTCTTCATTGTGTGTGTAGACAAGAAATGTGGATAATAACCCCAAAGGAAGTCTGTTCTATTAGAGCATCTTGATAGTTTTTAATGCAGTAGGAAGCAAAAAGTAAAGTGTTGCTGAGAGTTTAATAGCTATAATGCCACATATACTTAATTATTAGTTTCTCATCCTCCAATACTCAAAATACCAGTGCGGGATGGCAAACGTTATTTTTGATAGCTGAGATAGCTAAAATTTTGGACTCCAAATTTTAAAGGTGCCACCAGTGGAAACCCTTGATGTGGTAATAAAAACAGTGGGATGAGATAACTAATACTAGTGGCCTCATGGATGCTAGTTAAATGCAATTGCATGCATGATAGTACTACAGTGGTCCCTCCATTATCCAAACTCACTGGGTCCTAGGTGTATTCAGATGATGGAAAAGTTCGGATAAACGAAGCCCATACATTTATATAGAGCTCAGTTAAAATACTCTAATAGAACATACACTTTAGGCAAAATTCTCTACTAGAGCTTTTACTTCCACAGTTCAAATAGCAGAACATTTGGATAATCGATAGCCAGATAATGGAGGAAGCACTGTATATAGTTTTCTACTATGATAAATTGTCAACAACAAAAGTTATACCACTGAGTTAAATTTAAATCTGTTGAAACCTCATTAACCCACCTAGATCTACCACTGATTAATATGTAAACAATTAATACAATTCTCACTTCTCTTTTGCAGGAATTGCATTGGTCAACGGTTTGCTATGGCAGAGATGAAAGTTACAGTTGCACACATTGTAAACAAGTAAGCTGGTAAGCGGCTGTTGTGCAAAACTTTATTTGTTTGCACCATAAGAAAAAATTCAATGGGCTGTATTTATGTGCTAAGCAGAAATTAATAAAAATATTTTTGCAATAAAAGTTTATTTTGTTCTGATCATTTGCAATCTATATATGAAGACACCAGTTCTACCCTAAAACCTTTTAAATTATTATAAACTAACAACCTCATTTGGTTAACAATGTCATGTATAATAATTATTTATGCTGGTCATGATCAGAAACTTCAGGTAAATGATCAATTTTCAGTTGCAACAGTGCTAACCACTATCGCTGTTCCCAACCAGTATTGGCATAATTTGCACAATTGTTGTTGTTGTTAAATACTGCTGCTGGTGTTGTTGTTGTTAAATACTGCTGCTGGTGTTGTTGTTGTTAAATACTGCTGCTGGTGTTGTTGTTATTGTTGTTATCACATTTCCACATGTATAATTATGATTTTTATGATGTATATAAATGTCCTGCATATAATTATTAGCTATTTGAGTAATGCACAGTTGCACTTTACTTATAAACACATACAGGTTTTTGCTGGAGGTGGACACCACTCACTCTGTAGAGCTCCACTTTCAAACACTCTTCGAATCAAGAAATGGAATTAAATTGAAAATAAGCCATCTGATATAACTGCTAGTTGCATGATGTAGCTTGTGAAACTCATGGGCTCTATACACTGCTTGTAATTGTTATTGTTTTATTAGTTTATTGCAGTTTGAACTATTGTATATACATAGGCTTACAACATACTGTCAAGGGTACATTTTGGTGGGTAATAAGCTCTTCTAAGAATCGAGAAGGGGCTACTAAAATACTCTAATAGAGCAGTCAAATAGTCTAATAAGGGATTATACTAAAGTATGCTATGCTAGATTGTAGCTAAGGGAAAAGACCAATGAGTGACTTGAAATTGAACATAATTTTCATGACTCCTGCACTGCTAAACATACTGCCATACCAATGTTAAATTTTTGTAATTTTCCACTGATCCATAAAATTGCAACTGCTTTAGACAACCCACTCCAAAAAAAATTCCAAATATATAACAGATATATTCAGTTGTAGCTACAACCTTCAAAATATGTTTCACTTCTTGTGTTGACATTGAAACCACATCATCCTAGCCTATAGATGTCCATGAAGCTACTGTAGCTGATGGTCTCTTTCCTCAGTTTGTCAGAACTTCCCTTTGTATGTATGGCAAGGCTTGTTACTGTTTTTATTAATTGTGATGAGAGTTCTTCAGTTCCTGGCCAGTGGACAGTGGAAACAGGTTAATGTGACTCCATGCAGTGCCAAAATGTAAGCACTGCACTAGTTTATCTCATTTTTATCTGATCTCTGTGTTACCTATACTCTATCCAGGTATTGGAGCATGTTATTTTTGTATGATACATCTTAAAAAATACACATCCTGGGGGTTTTGCTCAAGCTAATGGATAAATGGTTGAGAGTGCATTTAGATCTGTTCAAGGCCTTTGATACAGTTGATCATGCAATGCAATCTCATGTTCTAGGTTGAAGTATTATAGTTTACAGGGTGTACTCTATGACTTGGTACATGACCACATGTTTCGTTTAATGGTAGCTTGTCTGGTTGGGACACTAGAAGCGATGTGCCTCAGGAATATACCTTATAAGTCCTCTGCTTTTTGTATGGTATATTGGCAATTTGCCTTCAGCTGTTAAGTATTCTAGATTTGTATGTAGATGTTGCTGAGTTACATTTCAGCCTCTCAGAACTGAGGTAAGGCAGGGGTGGATCTAGGATTTCAGAAGGGGGGTGCTAACTTAATGGTTGGTTGGCTAAGGAAAGTGACAACTGGTTAATACAACTAGCTGTAGTGTGCAAAGCACACTCAGCATGCAGAGCATGCTCCATCTAGGGGGTCTGGGGGCATGCCCCTACAGAAAAATTTGCTAATTTAGCCTATTCAATATTAAAATTTGGCAATATTTTTGACTGAAAATGATGCCACTTTGTTTAAGTGATTCACAGTGCTTTCACAATACTTGTAAAGCTTTGTGAGTCACCTAAGTGTAATAATGATGAAATGACACCATTATTCCAGAGCAGTTGTAATACTAGCTGTCATATAAGGGCACAGCCAGTAACTAAAAATATATTCTTTACATAAAGAACAGGAAGGAGAAGGATGCAGCTATACATGATTAATACTTACCATTCGTTTTGTGTTTGAAATACCTTAATTTAGCGGTACATTAAATTTAGCAATTTAAAGTTTGGTTTTTTGCTAATTGATTACATCAATTCACAAATTAATAAAATTTATATGGTAAATTCATCAATATACAAGATTGCTAAATTTAGTGCATTGCTTGGCTTAACGTATAGCTAAGTACTTTATACAGTCTCATGGCTCAAACTATAACATCCAAACAGAAGAGAGGGCAAGTGTGTAGTGTATGCATATAATATTATGTAGAATTTTCCAGCTAGGGGGGTCTGGGGTGATACTTCCTCTGGAAATTTTTGGAATATAGCTATCACAAGATTGAATCTGGAAGCTATTTTTACTAAATACTCTATTGTACTGAAAGATTGTGGGGGTACAAGATGGATGAGTTCAGTTGTAAGCAATTTTAGGAAAACAGAACTACACTTTTAAATGCTATTGGGTTATAAGGCAATACATAATAGTGGATTGTCAAAGACATACACAAGATTGGATCTTAAGGTCACTGTAGAGACTTAAAATGCACACAAAAATAACTTCAACCTTGTAGTATTTATATAGCCACAGACTGTTCTGTTACTAATTCAATCTGACTTTTTCAACTATATGGCCCCATTACCATATTAATTTTTTACAACCAGAGTCGAAAGTCACTTACATATACAACTAGTTTTTGGCCACAATTAACCTCTTATAACATGACAGCATAAATGCTGCGGTATCATTTGAGCTTGTGAAGTTGAGCTTCAAGGGGTTTGGGAGTGCAAACCCTGTATGACATTAAATTTTATTGACTTCAATTGATGCTAGGTTCAGATAAATGCAGCATGGAATTTTGGTACTGATAAAGCAAAAACATAACATTTCTCAGATACTACAGCCTTGTTAACTGTATACATGCTAAGAAATTAACTGTTTTACTTAAGCATGTCAACCCAAGCATCAAATTAGCAACAACTGAAAATACCCACTATAATATTAAACTATTTGACAGAAGTTGTTCTCAGAAAGTGACTAGTATATGGCAGGAAGTTTGGAGCAATGGTAAGATGGCAGTGCACAGGTCAAGAAAACACACTGGAAACTTCTTGAAAAAACATTATGATGGATGTTCTAGTAGAGTAGTTGACTATTCTATTAGAGTATTTCGATTCTTAGCAGTTTTTAGTTTAAACCTCACACCAAAAGTATAATTTAAACCCCTCTTAGTAATTCTAAGTAAAGATTAGCCATTATCTCTTCTTTTTCCATCTTTTCATTACCCATACATACGTATAAGATGCAATTGCATCTATACTGCAACTTCTAGAAGCTTCCTAGCTTGCACATGGTAAAATTTTGGAGGGGGGTGCTTCAGCACCCCAAGCACCCCCCCCCCCCCCCCCCCCTAAATCCACCCTTGCCTTTTTACTGTTAGCTATGTGAACCTTTTCATATATAACTGTTAGCACTAGCTGCGTATCTTAAGTAGTATAAGTCAGCTGTAAGTAGGTTGAGAATGTATGAGCCATCTTGTCATATGGTTGAAATGTGCTATGTAGAGAAATGATCCGCACATTGCAAAAACGATTTAGTGATGCCTAGTAACTGACTATAAATTATGCAATGTTGACTCACTCAATTATTTTTCCTTCAACAGAATGCTTAGCCTAATAAACCAACATGCTAAACTCAAACCCACAATGCAAATCTCTATATAAAAATCAAAGGGAACTGATGCTTTGTAACTGCCTCAGCATCAAAAGCAGTCGTGGTCAGAGCTATATCATGATATCGCCCTAACCACAGAGCAATATACAGCCTTGTGGTTTCTTTTGATCAGGGAGAGCAAAAGCAGGTATAGGGTAGGTGACACACAAAATTTGAGCTACGTAGATTGTCCCAACCATCCATATGTTTCATTTACTGCTCTTTGTATTACAGTACTTCTTTAGTCTTCTTCATATTTTACATGTTTCACAAGAAACACAAACTTGTAACCTGAGTGTCTTGAAATTTGGCACACTTATTAACGAGGGTGGCAAGACTAGTAAGTGACCTAGGCTAGGGTTGCTATATGGTTATGATTCGATCCTTCGTAATGGGTAAATGAGTCATTGGAGAAGTTGAGAATTAGTCTACTACCATAGAACTTGGAGTAAAGAACCACGCAGGTATACAGCTATAACCAAACATGGTTATGTAATCTATTAGAACAGTCACCCAAATAAAGCCCTGCACTTGGAGGAACCTCCACTCTAAGTTTTGAAGCCATTGCCACCAGTCATTTACCTATTTTCTAACTTGAAAAGTAAACAAGCTCAATAACATAGGATTTTCTGCATGCATTATTAGTGAAATCTCAGAGCACATCAAATAAAACCACTATTCATTGTTCAAATTTTTCACCATTGTGCCTGTAGACAAGAATGTGCCATAGGTACATGCCAGAGCTACCAATCTGGGGAAAAGGTGAAGACCGGGAAAAAGTTGTGAAAAATCAAAGGTGGCTGCATGGTGTGAATGACAACCAGTTTAATGACTGCCTTGACGACCACACCTTTGATTTCACAACTTTTTAATGCATGCCTTTTCTGGATTTTATCTAGAAGATGCCTCAGCTTTACAGATGGTCAGTGTGTTTGATGCAGTTTGAATCAAATTGCTTCCAGAATTCAATCACAGGAAAAGTTTTTACACTGGAGACCGAAACATGTCCACTGATACCTCTAGCATGTATCTTTGTGCAGCAGTTATAGCTTCCTTCGACCCATTCTGCCTTATAAATTGTGAACAAATTCCATTAACTTACCAACTACCCTCAAATCCTAATTTATTCTCAAAAGTGCCTAAAACATAAACACAAAAGTTTGGTAACTCAGATACAGTTTATCTGAGCAGCTTTGTTCTTATAGTTAGCCAAAAGTGTTCAGATAAGTGAAACTGTTCGGATAACTGAAGCCCAGTGGTTTATATAGAGCTTTGTTCAACTCTAATAGAACAGTCATTTACTCTAATAGAAGGCACACTGATAACAAAATACTCTAATACGACATGCAGTCACATTTGTGACTGGGTGTGGGAAAACTGGTCTTATCGCCCGTACCAGTAGATTTGATTTTTCACCATTAACACAAAACTACATGAATAAACTATTAATTTCATTACTAGACTTGAGATTGTTGGCTGCTTTTCCCCAAGCACAGTGGCAATCCATATGAGCAGTCTGGGGTACTAATGGAACTCTGGCCAACCTGGGGTTGACTGTACAGCACCGTGGTGTTGAATAAAGACCTGTGCTGTGATTGTGCTTTCACTTTAGCCAGTTTTGATACCTGAATGGCTCATAACTTGGCCTAATTCATCCTGCCTTCCTTTTCAATTTTTTAAACAGCCTCTTGCCTTCCTTTCAGGCCCCCACCTCCCTCCCCTTTTGGAGCTTGGTTTAAAAACTACCTAAAATGGTGGGAAACTTAGCTGTTGGCTACTTGCAAAGTGGATGCTCTAAAAGATAAGGAATTGGTGTAAAACAGTGAAAGTTTGGTACACATAGCTTCAACCATTAGCGAGTTACAACACACTAAATACTTAAAACCGGCGTCTCTCAATAGGTGATAAAACCGGCTTTTCCAGACTGGGTCAGAGTTGTCAATAAAATGTATAACTAATTAAAAACATTAGAATACAAAGATTACAGCTACAATCCAACAGGAAGGACGGCGTCTGGATAATCGAGGTTCAAAGCAGTCAACCAAGAACATTACTCCAATAGAACAGTCACTTCAGCTGTAGTGAAAGAACATGACCATTGGTGGCTAAAAGCTAGTAGCAGACTACATACACAATGAAATAAATTCCCAGGTTTTATGAAATTAAACATTGTCAAAAATCAAAATCAAGGCACTTATGGGCATTTGATGAATTTAAATTCTTGCATACGGTATAGGTTAAGTTGATAGACTAATTTGGTCATCAAGGTTATAAAAAATAAAGCATTGCTATTTTAAGTATCAGTGGATTACAAACTAACTACTGATTATAGTAAACCACAGTTGAAGGAGTATCTTAACCAATAAATGGTTGAACACAATGCACCATCGTTCTAGGACTCAAAAAAAATCACCAGGCAGGTGTATCACCTAAACAGCAGCACAATTCCTACTTAGAGTACACTCAAGACCATGGACACTGAAATTGTCAAGTCAAGGTTGCAATGACCACAGCTGCAACTGTATATATTAAACCAGTTATAAATAATTTGTATTCAAAAATGTTGTTACAAATTAACCACATAAGAATATACCATTGTTTCAGGGTAATTGGTGATTTAATTCTTTATTAGAGCTGCTTCTATAAATTGTTTTTACTATAAAAAAAAAGGTACATAATATACATTCTAGAACATTTTAAACACTACTTACCACTTTCTCCTCAAGAAGTCCATCCTTAAAGAACCACATGTATGGTGAACCATCATCCCTGAAGTCCATCAGTGCTAACATGCCATCAGGATTCATCGACTCTCCCATAAAGAACTGCCAGTTATCAAAATTAGCTTCAATTTTCTTCAAGGCCTCCATCATTCCCTTCTTAAAACTATCTACTCTCGCTGGCTCTTCCTCTTGAACTCTTTTAAGTAAGGCGCCCACGTATTTCTATTAGCAATCTATTAGCTGACTCTAATAGTTTCGCGCACTCACCTTGAAGTACACTCGGAAGTCTTTCTTGGAGTAGGAGGTCTCCACGAGTCTGTTAGCTAATACAATATTACATCCACTCTGGCAGGAAGGATCGGCCGTGGCTCCAGCATCATCTTCAGCGGATGGATTAGCGCCAAGTAGCTTATCATCTACTGCTGTACTTTCAGTGGTCAACTGATACGTAAACTTCATAACATTTAGCTGTAAACAAAAATCATACTTCACCTTTCCCTGTACTTCGTATATCAACTCGTGAACAATCTTAATGGGATAAGTATCACTGAGTAACTCGTCTCCTAAACGTTACATGCGCCCCATAAGTGAACGAAAACAAAAGAGAAGTATACAATACTCGCTACCTGTGATAAAGTCCTTGTAGATGATCATCTCGGCTTGATCGGGACGGATACAAACCACAATCCTGATACGTGGGCAGCAAAAGGAAGAAACGTGATTTACCGCGCCTTTTAAATACTCGCGGTAATTCTAAAATTTCGAGCAGTATGGCAGAAGCAGGGAACAACCCGAGTTGCCAGAAACTAAATAGTGGAAAAGACGACACTTACTGCTTGTGTGTACATCCTTCGGGCGTTCTGTACTCCGGCCATGACTCTTGTTACATATCGTGGAAGGATGGCAAACGAATCGAGAAAGTACCACTTGGTGGAACAGTGACGTGTATCTCTTCATCCGCTGTGGACGATAATTTTCTAGCAGTTGCCGTTGATAATGTTGTGGCTGTGTATGACAGACGTTACACATCCAAACCAGTTCAAGAATTTCAGTTTAATCAAGAAGAAATCAACCAGACTGTTTTAAACGAGAAGGGAAACTTTCTAGCTGCTTGTGATGACTCTGGCGAAATTAAAATCATTGATTTGGAGTCAAATAAACTGTACAAGACTCTTACAAAGCACCATACAAACATCTGTAGCAGTGTTCAGTTCAGACCAACAAAACCTTCGGAACTTATCACTGGAGCATTAGATTGTACAGTGATTCGCTGGGACTATACAAAGAACCAACCCCTTGATAAAATTTCCATGCAACTTGGGGAACATGATAGTTACAGTATCAATCCTCCGATGGTTCATGCAGTCAGCATTGCATCACACGGAAATGTGTTCACTTGTGGACTCGGTAATGGCTCAGTAGCTATTTACAAGATACTTGGCAAGAACATTACCAAGCTTGCTTGTATGAAGAAGTTACACCAAGTATGTTGCTCACACCTGCAGTATGCTCAATTTGCAGCTGGGAAAGGAGACTGTGTTCTGTCTGGTGGAAATGATGGAAAAGTACTTTTATTTCAGGTTACAGAGAAAGAACCCTTACAGCCTGCTGTAAAAAAGCCTGGCACTGCCAAGACTGCCAGTAAAGGAAAAAGCAAACGCAAGTCACCACAAACCGAAATAAGTGCAGAGCCCATGGTGGACATTGATGTGTCGTTGTGTCTACAACACGGGTCAAAAGTGAACTGGATTGCAAGCCACCCAGAACAAAGTCACGTGTACGTAGCGGATCAAACTCAGTATATTTCCGTGTACCATTTACAGTTATGAAATCAGTTCTTGTCTCCATTCTTTTAGATCAGGTGTTGATAGCTTTTGTCAGTTGCACGCAGTCTTTAGATGTTTTAGTTAGAAGTAGCGTACTATAACGCACTTAAATCAGTGTGCGAGTAGCTAGTTACTAGGCACTTAATGAGCTATCCTGTGGAAGCATGGCTGCTTTATTCGATCAGTCTGTATTGGAAAGTCTTCCCCACGAACAACGGCAGAAGCTAGTGAAGAAGGCACGACAGCATCAAATAAACTTGTACTTGGAAAGAGAGAAAGAATTAGCAAAGTCTGGAGACACTGGCTCTCGCCGCGAGAAAAGACCAAACGAGCGAGTTGTGCATTTCAACGCCCCAGATAAACTGAGAGATGCTATTAGCAACTTCGACGAGAAAGAAGGTAACTTTGAAGTAGTGGTAATTATGGCATGAGGCCACTTCCATAGTTGAACGGTTGCTGAGCACTGGGACGGACCCAAACTCGTGCAGTGAAGCAAATGGCATATCGCTCCTTCATCAGGTAACTTTATAGATATATCTTATTTGCTATAACACGAATGAGTAGCTTCTGATAGTTAATGGTATTCTATTTGTCACTTGTACACGCCTCTATTGTTTTCAGTGTGGGTTGGTGGACAACATTGTTGCTGCAAAGTTGTTGATTGCTGGTGGAGCAGATGTCAACAGCCTGGACAAAGAACTATGGACACCATTACACATTGCGTCAGCATTCTCCCGAGTGGAAATTGTCCAACTTCTACTAGAGGTATAGTCATATCATGTGTACCTCCTTTTGTCAGCTGTAAGCTGATACCACTGTGTTGTAATCAGCTTAGTGATAGTTTGTAAACTACTTGTGAGCTATTGTGCCTTAGTTGTAATCTATCGCTAGTTTGTAAATTTACTGTTTCAATGATTCCTTAATGCTGAGGTGTGTTGAGTTAATCTGATGCCATTGACAGAATGGTGCCAATAGTACTCTACTAGATGTTGATGGGAACTTTCCAGTGGATCATTCCAATAATGGGAAAATTAGCAACCTTCTGTTAGACAGTATGACTCACAATGGTAATCCTTTAAACTGTTCCTTAAAGTCGGTTGTTGTTAGATCGTTGTTGTTGTTGTTGTGTTAGGTGTGCAAGAGTCTGATATGAAGACACATCGTTCAAAGCTAGCTAAAAGTATGTTGGAAGATTTGAAGTTTTCTGGTCTGCAAGGCAAAGAATTGGATAGTCCTTTAAGCAGCAATGGAGTAACTCTGGTAAGTGGTACAATATGCAATGTGTGCATGCTTTTGTATGCATATGGGTTAGACAGCACTATTGAAAAAAAAATTGTGTTAAATGCATATTTAGAATTTTTATTATACTTTGAATTTTTGAAGAACAATTACACAAATTTAGGTTGGTTGAGTAGGAGATAATCTTTAGTAATGGCGAGTATTATCGTTGCCAATTACTTTACAATACCCCCGTTTCCTCTGTGACTTGTGTGAATGTATCATTCCTGCTGAAAATCACATGGAATTCAATTGCATATAACCATATAAATTGCAATTCAAGTACAGCTTGATGGTGTAGCTTTGCTGTGTGAGCTTATACTAAGCTCAATACAACCCTAATCGAAAGTAAAATATGTACACCTTCATTAAAAAATAGTGTAAGATATAAACAAGAGTTCATAATACTCTTAATATTATCAACTCTTGATATAAACAAGAGTCCCTCCCCATTATATACTCTTGATATAAATGAATAGGACAAAATATCTTGTATGTCTGGAATTCTTTAGCAACAAGCTAATTAGGTAACAAATACAAATGTTTTAAATTTTTATGATCTTTTGTTGCACACAACACGTGTTGCTATTTCTTAACCATGAATTTCCTGTTTTCTATTTTAATGGTATGTAATTTCTATTTGTGGTATTAAGTATGCTGATATCATAATAACAATTCTTTTTACAGCTGCATGTATCAGCAGCCAATGGTTACAGAGAGGTTACAAGGTTTCTGGTCAATGCTGGAGCAAATGTTGACAAGCAGGACGACTATGGCTATACACCGTTACATTTAGCTGTCAAGTTTAATCATGTGCGGATAAACAAACAATTTTTGTTTTTGATGGTGGTTATTTTTAGGCCAAATTGGTGCACGTACTTCTCAAGAGTGGTGCAAATCCGTTGATCAAGTCACACAATGATGAGTTGCCTACAGGTATGTGCTATGTGTGTGTGTGTGACAACTGCTTTGTGATACATTTTCCTTACCATTACTTGCAGATCTTTGTGACTCGGAACAGCTAGTAGAAACATTGCAGAGTGCAGCTAGGGAAGCTGAGCTGCATCAACAGCAGAAAGAAAAGGAACGAAAACAAGAGGCAGCAGCTAAGCCTCTACCAGACCTGTTTAGTCCTGACATTGACACCAGTTGGGAGGAATTTGACCGACCAAGATCCAACTCACGATCTCTTAGTCTGTAAGTCAACAGTGAACTATATATGAAGTTGTGGTATTGCATTGGCGTACAGGTGGTATTCATAGCAAGTATAATAGCCATCAAGTCTAATTGGGGTTAAGAATTTTATGCTATGAATTGCATATAGCACTGGTTGTTTGTGTACTGCTATTACAGTAAGTATGATACTATACATTGAAAAGGACAGCTTGAAATGTGGGCACCTTGACAATCAGGACACTTGCTCATGGTCCCGTTTGTATTAATGTACACATTTAAATCAGGGCACCTTATTAATAAGGATAGTTACTAAGGTGTACAAAGGGGTCCAAGTTACATATGAATATTATTTTATCAGTAATAATTGTTGGTTTACAGTAGCCAAGACTCTATGTCCAAATTGGAGCAGCTCTTTGAGCAGGAAACATTGAAGGAGCGAGATAATTATGATGAAGGGGCAGATGACTCAACTACAGAACTTGCTTTAGCTAGACTGAAATCTGCCAAAGAGAAACCTCCAGAAGTAAGCTAAGGGTAGTGTGTATAAGTTTTAGTGTTTGTCCACTGCTTTGGTAGGTGACATTGCCCAAAGTTCTTTCAAATGATGACTTGTCGGCACTCACTGAATTAACAGAGGCAGTAATTCTACAGGAGCTACACCAACGATATAATACTGATCAGATATATGTGAGTATATGTTATATTTATTTCTGTACGATGCATTCACACACTCCTGTTGTTACCTATACTTGATGCATGCTTCATCATGTCCACTACACACACACACACACACACACACACACACACACACACACAACACACACACACACACAACACACAACACACACAACACACACACACACACACACGTGTGCACACTAGGGTTGAGCAATATAATTTGTGAATTGCATAAGTTTATTCAATGCAGTTATTTCAATATTGCATAATTGGAACATAACCACATAGTTTGAAAAGTCTGCAATGTAAACATAAGCACTTGTTTTCACTGAGAATTAGTTTACTAAGATAAAAACATGGTTCATGATAGTACAGGTGTATATGTACAAACTATATCACATATGATGCCCAGATTATACCAAAGTAGACAATAGCTGTGATAAGTGTGAAATGTGATAAATATTGCCTATACAGGGCTCAGCACGGCTTTACTTTACTCAAAATTCTTTTGATGTGGTAAAAGAATGTATATAATTAACAAATTGACTTTTATGTTGGCAGCAAATTGACAGTTTTACTGCTCTACTTTATGTCACTGGGGAAAGGGATAATATTGCAATGGCACTTGATGTTGAAACATTGCAATCCTAGTACAACAAACAAACAAGCATGCACACAAAGCAAAGCCCTATGGCAGCCTTGTGAAACACAGCTATTGCCGCCCAGCAAACCAGCACTGGGATGCTAGTGCATCACTCAGGCGCTTGAACCTTATGCAGGCAAATCCTCCTGGGGCAGGACTAGTAGCTCGCAGGACAACTGTCCAGGTCTCATGGGAGAGGTTGCAGAACCCAAAGTTCCACAACGACCCCAACACCGCTAAGCGAGACAGGAACACACAAACACACACACACGCACACACACACTACACACACACACACAAACATACATACCAGTCACAAATACTATTTTTTATTGTAGACCTACGTTGGTGATATTCTACTGGCAGTCAATCCATTCAAACATCTCCCATACTACAACCCTGCAGTGAGTTCCTCTATAGTGTTTGTATCCCAGCATATACGTTGTGTGGTGGCAGATCTCAGGTGTATACCAGCGTCATCAGAAACAGAAGAAGAAGCTACCACCTCACATTTTTGCTGTGGCAGACGGTGTGTATCATAACATGATCGATCACAAACACCCTCAATGTTGCATCATCTCTGGTGAGTCTGGTGCCGGCAAAACTGAATCCAGCAAGTTTATCATACAACACTTGCTGACACTTACAACAAGTGTTGAGAAAGAACTGAATTTAAGAATAGAGCAGGTCTGTGTTAATGCATTATTGATCATGCAGTTTTAATTCATCTTTAACAGGTAAATCCTTTACTGGAAGCTTTTGGGAATGCTCAGACTGTCATGAACGATAATAGCTCACGGTTTGGTAAATATCTTGAGCTGGTATTCACTGAGAAAGGAGTCATGCTAGGAGGTACAGTGTGTGGAAAGTTATGGTGTTCTTATTGCTGTGTTGTAATATATGTAGCACGCTTTAAAGAGTATTTGCTGGAGAAGTCTCGGGTGGTATATCAGGGAAAAGGAGAGAGAAACTTCCACGTGTTTTATGCAATATTTTCCGGCTTGTCTCCAGATGAAAAGTCTAAATATAAACTCAAAGATTTATCAGATCATCGGTGTGTGTGTGTGTGTGTGAGTGTACGATTGTGTGTTTGCATAGCCTGGTAATCGAAGGGTTCCAGGCTTGATACTCTGTGATGCCCAGTTACTGTTGTTGTTTCCTTGAGCAAGAAGCTTTACTCACATTGCTCCAATCTACCCATATGTATAATGGGAACTGATGAAACATCCCACCCAGCTGTAACATCAATGGGTACCTGCAGCTGGTGTTCACTGGGTAAGCAAGTGCCCAACTCTCCTTGTCTTGCTTAGCAGTGTAGGAGTTATTGTGAAACTTCCAGTTCTGCGACCTATCAATGATACCCCCAGTGAGTTGCTATTCCTGCCCAGGGGGATTTGCCTGCACAAGCTTCAGTGCCTGAGTGGTGCTCAGGCAAACCAATGCTGGTTGCAATAGCTGTGTTTTGCATAGCTGCTGGAGGCTTTATTTTTTTTGGCTTTGCTCGTGCGGCCGTGCATGCGCATGTGTGGTGTACTGTGTGTCTCTGTCATATACACGTGATCGCATATATGTACATACATGTATACACAGAATCATGTAATAAAGACCTACCCTTATACAGGTGCTTGTGTACTGGTACATTATCAGAAGGGGCCAGACAGAAGTATTCTGATCAGTTTAGAGATGTTAGGGACTCATTACAAGCTGTCGGCTTCAGCAAAGATGTGAGCTTTAAACAATCCCTCAATTTGATCACTGACAATCATACTTGTTTACTGTATAGGAGGAAGATAACTTGCTGACATGTTTAGCTGCGGTTCTTCATATCACTAATGTTACGTTTCATGCGGAGGGTAACGCTGATTCTGCCGCAGTGTCAGATCTTGATCAGTTGAGTATAGTAGCTGATTTGCTACAAGTTAGCACTGATGAGCTTCGTCTGTCACTCATGCAAGAGGCAAATGTGATGAGAGGTAAATGTTATTATTACATAGGAATTCCATGTGTATATCAGATTGTTTGGGTCTTGCAACTTACGGTGAGTGTAATTAGACCTAATGCTGCAGCCTGGCACAAAACAAATGAAAACACACTTGGTTTTAAAGTCCATGCAAGACTATTCCTTTTGACTTGGAAAATCAGGACGCTATTGGCTGGTCCCAAGGTGTCCATCCCTGGAATTTGTTTTGGAAATGATCTGACAAATCCTGTCAGACAATCCGGTTGGACATACTTAGTACAAAAAAATAATATGTTCAGACATTAGCCAGAAATGGTTGGGAAATGCCAGATGTCTGACCATAATTTCAGGTTCTGCATATTACACTGGAACCTGTTAATGTGGACACTTGAGGATACCTACACACTCGGTTAAGGTCTCCCCTAAACTGACCTATAAAATCAGGACACCTTGATAATCAGGACACTACATAGTCGGTCCCAAGGTGCCCATATTACATGGGTTCCACATGTAAAGAACAATGTGAAGTTTTGTACCTAAATAAAGATGAGGGGCTACTTGCTAAGTCCTGTGTTAAAATGATTAGAAAGGATCGTAGTACAGGGGATTACACAACCTTGAAGTACACAATCTACTACAATGAGTAACAACATCTATAGTGACATATAAACACTTGTATGCATGGATCACTTGTATGCATGGTTGTTAACTTGCTGTTTGTCCAATTGTCCGTAACATTTGAGAATGCTGACAGGCTATGATGCTAATGATCCAGTCAGTGTGGATTATTGTACACTTCATATTTAGTATAGACTGACCTGGCAACACTTCCATATTAGTAGATGAGCATATTCAGTGATAATTGTTTGGTAAAGTGGAATATGGTAAAGTTTCCTTGATCACTGCCAAATATTTGTCCTATGGTTATAGGGAGCCCATAAACATCACAAGGTGCAGCACTTATGGGCTACTGTGTAGAGTATGGTGTTGTGGTTATAGCTAACATAATTCATACATGTAGCCCATAAGGTGACATCATGAACTGAAAGTAACATCAGGAGCTTAAGAGCCGCCGAAGGTGGCAAAGGAGCATGGAACTTGGTTCCATCACAATCCAAATTATGTTACATTTTATTGCTACGAGTGTCACGCACAATTAGTATACGGCGTCGACTAATGAGATTTTGCTTTCCTTATATGGAAATTAATCGCTAATAAATTTGGACCCGGCAGGCAGCACAAGTTTCATGCTCCTTCGGTGGCTCATAAGCTCCTGGTAACATGTTGAGAAGGTTGAGTATTTAAAGTGACTGTACTGCTATGGATACTTTGGGACCAAAATAATTTGGCTGGTTTTCTTTCACAGGTACATATAGATGCTGCTAGACCTTTTGGGGCCACAATCTTTGTCCCCTTAATTTTATGGAGATATACTGTCCTGAATTGGTTAATTAATATTAGAGGTGTACCGATATACCAATACATATCGTATCGGTGGCCGATATAGACATTTCTACTATATCGGTGGGAGCCGATATTGCTGCTAAAAACCGATACGATACACCGATATACAACTGAACTATCTTGAGGACACTGTCCAATGATCAAGCCATATTATAAACCCTACTATTTAGCTAACAAGGGCGGGAAACAGTAGTTATCTTCCTTGTCTAAAAGCAGTACGTTACGCGAAGCCATCTAAGTGCGTGGATAATTACTGTTTTGTTGTCACAGAGCTTACCAATCATACAACAAACACTCATAGTGGTGAGCCTGGGGAAACAGCAAAAAGATGAACCAAGAGCACAGCATGAAACAACCAGCCATCTCTACAAGCCATTAAAATGCGGAGTAATCCGGACTAATCTTGGCAGGGGCATGTATTAAAATATTTGTGGGTGCCTTATAGTCTGAACTGTCAATAGAGGCCACACCACCATGGGTAACCAAGCATAGCCAATAATCTTAAGACTAGCTGTCTTCAGTAGTTTCTACAGTAGCTAAAATAAAGTTGAACATGGCATATGTGGTTCTTCAAACATAAATAGCTACACTTAGTTATATCGGTATATCGGTATATCGTATCGGTATTGTATCGGTTTGAAAATGATTAATCCATATCGTATCGGTATCGGATCGGTTTAGTTTTCTTATATCGGTACACCTCTAATTAATATGTGGTGTGTGGGATTATTATTGGTCCTGCAAGACCTTAGACATGAGTAGGCCTGAGGTACTTTATATATATGTAACTGTTTATGAAACCATCATACTAGTTAGTTAGGAAGTTTCAACTGAAAGCAATTCTTGGTCTTTGTCCAAGAAACTTTTACAGCTGGTTTATAATTTTGCTATTTGAAAACTTTTGCATGACAGATGTTTCATGTTCCAACAAGTTGTAGCATTTATTGTGTCAAACAGTTTCAAGTTTTTGTGAAGCTTGTGAACCACCCATAGTAAAGAAATGATGTGGCTTAATTTTTTTACAAAAATCAAAAGTTGAGGACCCCAAGACAAAACCGTCAATATGTTGTGGTGGGTGGTACATACACATCTTGACTGTTGTAATTTAAATTTAATTACTCTCACAATCATACTGTAGCTACTTGGCTTCTGTTATGTACCTGAATTAGAGGGCCTCTTGGACATTGCCGGCTATGTAAGTACAAAGGACAGATCCTGGGGTTTCATTAATCTTGAAAGTATGTTAATACTCTAATAGAGCAGTCAACAATCTACTAGAACATTCAGGCATTCAGTTTTCCTAATACAATTGCCATGGAAGGCACAAGTGGTTATTTAGTGTAGCTATTCAAGTGTGCATGTGCTGAACGTTGCATCTTCTTAGTCTGGCGTAGCCAACCCGCCCACATAGCACGGGGTCTGGTGACAGCCGCATTCAGTACCTGTGCCAGCCTTACAAAAAACTGGTGCGTCCAATCAGATCGCTTAGTGACCAATTAACAACATTCCATGACATTATTCCCGATTTGCCCACTGATTATGGCAAGCTTCTTATGTCTTTTCCACAACCAGCACAGGTTTGTAGAGGAAATAGATGTCATTCAAGTGCAAGTACAGTAGCTGTCGCGCTCTGTTACCGGAAATTGTCCACGTGTTTCACATGTATTTTCAAATTTAATTGCATTCCGTCTGCACAGGTACTGAATGCGGCTGTCACCAGACTAGCATCTTCTGTAGTTAAACTAAAGAGTCAACAAGCTGACAATGCCATAGCCAGCAGCTGTCACACAACTCAATTCTGATTTTTTTTTTCTTTTGCTTTCAATGCATTCACCCTTAATCTGAGTGGATGGTGAACATTGTGTATGTATATGTGGTGTTTAATAGTAGAGCTGAAATGATCAAGAAATATTCAGGCATTCTCTATAACGACTGATGAATGCCTGACCAACATGTATTAGTACTGGGTTTACAAACCTTCTTGTACTTGTGTTTATACAGTTTATCACTATTTGATTGGTTGTTGTTTTTGTAGGAGAGCAGATTATCAAGGAACGTAATGTTGTGGAGGCTAATGATGTTAGGGATGCACTAGCTAAGGCATTGTATGGTCGTCTCTTTAGTTGGATTGTTAACGGCATTAATCACTTACTACAACCCGAGCAGGATAAGAAACCTGTTCCGTAAGTTGTCTGTATGTTTGTCTGTCCATTCATCTGTTAGTTTGTATTTACCAAATGGAACTAAATGATTGGTGTGCTTATGGGGAAAAAACAGTTTGATGGATTCCATTTCACAAGAGACAATAGTTTGAGAGTTAAGTAGGCAATTTAATTTAGTGTATCACTTGACAAACTACACATAATTATTTTGGAGATTTGCTAAACTCCTCATTTAAGTCCCAGCACTTAGCCCTTCAAATCACAACTATATTAGAGACTAATTTTGTTAACTACACTATAAGTTGCCACTTATGTAAAATACAGCTAATTTGTTGCATAAGGGCCTTGTTTATATCCTCCTTGGTGGTAGAACAAAGGTAAGGAATTTACCAGCTACATTTCCATGAATGTTCTCACAAGTGCTTCTACAGTCACTCATAGAAGAGACACTGCTATCTCTTTAACCTAATCATGAGACCCTCAATGTCATTTGATATGCTTTGTAACACAGTTATGGCCGCTTTTATATTATACTATGATTTTCTGTTTACAAGCAACTCCATTGATCTTGTTAGACACATTTCCCTTATTACACATCTGTTTACATAACCTACTAAATAGTTGTAGTTACATTCATCTAGCTTCAAAGGCCTGACTGCTACAGAAGAGGAGAAAAAGGACATATTTTTGACACTTTAGTGGCACTTGTGTTTCAAAGGGTTAAGCCACCACCTATTGGGCCTAATGTATTTCGTGGACTGGACTCACGCACTGAGATGGAAACAGCTTTTAACAATAATCCAGGCATTATCCATCTCTTGCAACACTGGAGACACCACTATCCAACTACAACTGCTGATACTGCTTTTCCTTACAAGTCAAGCGGACTAGCGCGTGCACTAATTAATTAGAATACACTTGCGATACACGAGTACTAGAAGTGATAAAGCGTGATAGAGGCTATTGTTGTAGCACAGGTGTTTTCCTTTATTGCTTTAGCACTAGTGTTAGGGCTGTAGTGATAAGCCAGTAATGATTCTTAGTAGGGTAGCTATAGGTGGCACCGCCCAGCGAGGTGATGGGGCTATGCAAATAATTAGCTCATCACTACAGGCCTAGCACTAGTGCTAAGTACTGAAGCAACAAAGGAAAACATCTACGCTACAACAATAGCCTCTATCACGATTTACCACTGCTAGTACTCATGTATCGTAAGTGTATTCTAATTAATTAGTGCACGCACTAGTTTATTGACTTGTAAGGAAGAGCAGTACCAGCAGTTGTAACTCGATAGTGGTGTCTCCAGTATTGCAAGAGATGGATAAGGCCTGGATTATTGTTTAAAAGCTGTCTCTAGCTCAGTGCGTGAGTCCAGTCCGCGAAATACATTACGCCCACCTACTGCCACAAAGCAGTTTCACTGCTTGCATTTTTAAAACTAAAATAAATGAACAACCACTTTACACAAGACATGAGTAGGATGTATCATTGTCTACAAGACTGTTATCAAGTTGCAAGTATCAATGGAGTGAACTTTTGAAGTACATACAGACATACTGTACTTGCATGGATGTTATTTTTCAGTTGATTTTGGAGTTGTTTGATGAGACCTGGCATTTACCAGACATTTGTTTTTGTAGTAATACTCTCTACCTCCAGTAGTCCTGGGCGATACTGAAATAATGCTATTCGATATATTGACAAGCTTATTCACGATATGATTAAATATTGAGTATAATTAAATTTGTCAAGCAGCGAGACTAGTAACATTACATAACACATTATTGCATCATATTATATCATAGAATGTGAAATTGTGCCTACCCATAATCGAATTGCCTTTACTTGATGTAGTGCAAGTAACACCCAGATTTAACTAGGCGATATAGGTGATATTGGCAAATATATTGTCTAGATGATATTATTGTGGTTCTATAATTTACCTCGATATGATATATTGTGTAGTTCAATATCGCGATATTGACAATGTATTGAAAAAAAGCTCTAACCTAAGGTTTTTATGGGACTAGCCATAATTCGGGCAATACGAAGACCATTCTTTTGTTTTGTATAAACTTATCTCTAGTATTGTGTATGTGATTCCTTTTAGTGAGAACTGTCCTATGACTATTGGAGTATTGGACATATTTGGATTTGAAAATTTTGAGATGAACAGTTTTGAACAGATGTGTATTAACATTGCCAATGAGCAGTTGCAACATTATTTCAATGAGCATGTGTTCCGTTGGGAATTGGACGAGTGTAAACGTGAGAACATCAACTTGGAGTCGATCACATACACAAGCAACTATCCCATTGTCCAACTATTCCTTGAAGTAAGCAACCATTGTACAACATGCTGTTCATTCTCCATTTCCTCTTGTAGAAGAACATGGGCCTGTTGGCTCTTATTGATGAGGAGAGTAAATTCTCACGAGCCACGGATCAGACGTTAGCTACCAAACTACATAACACACATGGTAAAGGACCGAGAGATATCTACATGGCACCTCGTGATTGGGGGACTTGCTTTAGTGTTGTACACTATGCTGGAAGTGTAAGCTATTCCAATTGTTTAGTGCAGCCTGTTATTGTGTTGGATGTTTAGGTACGATACGAGCTTAATGGATATTTGGATAAAAACCGTGATACTCTATCACCATCGATCTTGCAGTTGTTGAGAAGTGAGTACCTTCAAATACCCTTTAGCTTTTTAGATTTAATTTAGCCAGTGGCAGTCTCTTGGTTCGGGAGATGTTTGGTGCAAAGATGACTCGCACTGGCTCAATTGCACCCAGTGTACGACAGAGAATGTCACGCAAAGCTGAATCACCATTTGCTGCATTTGGCAAACGAATGTCAAGGAAGCTTACAGCTAAACAAGTACACAGTTCTCTTTATGAGAAAAAACTGTACTATTTTTGTGTGCATGTATAGTCTGAGCGTCGTAAGGCAATCAGGAAGTCAAGTGCTACTGGAACTGGAAAGAGACCTAACCCAACTGTGGCTAATCATTTTAGGGTATGTGTTATCTCTAAGATTAGAATTATCACAAATATTTATGCAATTACAGAATTCCCTAAATGAATTGATGGACAAAATGAATGCAGCCACTCCACATTTTGTCAGGTATAAAATACACATTAATGTTGTATCATTATACTGTGTTGTATTGGTAGATGTCTTAAGCCCAACTCTTGTAAGCTTGCTAACAGTTTCACACCGGACTATGTCATATCCCAGCTCAAATACACTGGAGTATTAGAGACCACACGTATCCGAAGACAAGGATACTCTATTCGCATGACATTTGAGGAATTTTTAGAAAGGTAGATGAAATAGAATCTACACTGTGATGTGTTTGTTTTTTGCTTTTTAATTCTCAGGTACCATTTATTATCATCTGTTTATGTGCCACCGATAGTGAAGCTACCAGCTGCACAGCAATGCTCACACATACTAGAGAAATGCCAGCTAACCAATTGGCAGGTATACACATTAGTAATATATATGGTCCCATTGTACACTTTTCTGTACCATACATTTAGCGTGGTCAAACTAAAATGTTTCTCAAGTATTATCACAACGAGGAATTGGCACAGAAAACTGAAATGACTATTCACAATGTTGTCATTGTTCAAAGTGGTAAGTGGTTATCATAATGCTTGATAAAACTAGCATGCAATTGTTTGTACTGTAGTTATTAGGAAGTGGTTGGCTATGAAAAGATACAAGGAGTTACTAGAGGACAAAGCAAGACAGACTGATATTGTAGCAGGATTGTTATCGCAATTAACTGATGCCATTGATATTTGTTATGAACAACAATCGACCCTCGACGCTGCTGATGTTGCACGATATGAACAACAAGCACAAGAAGAAGCTGAAGTTGTTGACAAACTCTTAACAACAGTTGCTAAAGAATCTGATAGCTTCTACGTGTTCATCAACACTCAGAATGATAGTGACATTGCTCGATATGAAGAACAGAAACGTCTGGAAGAAGAAAAGAAACGACAAGAAGAAGAAGAAAAGAGACGACAAGAGGAAGAAGAAAAGAGAAGGCAAGAGGAGGAAGAGCGACAAAAACAAGAAGAAGAGGAAAGGAAGAGAAAAGTAGAAGAGCTACAGAGGTTGGAAGAAGAGAAGAGAAAACTACAAGAAGAAGAAAGAAAGAAACAGGAAGAAATTAGCAAAAAACAAGCAGATGAAGAGGAAGGTAATATTGTAATATCACTGGTTTTGCGGATACAAATCATATTTATTGTGGCCATGAATATATCTACTGTTAATTATATAATTTGGTCTCTATATCTATATATGGCAATGTTGGAAGCATAGAAATGTGACTCCAATTGAGAATCCCCGTGCTTACAATGTGGTTTTAGTGTAGCCTATTAAAAAGCCCAGTTTTTTACCATGTTTGTCAGTGCTGTATAAGAGCTAGTCTGTGTTATACTGTAGCTATGCAAGCAGTCTATGAGCAACCAGTAACAGATTATGAGCAACCAGTAACAGATTATGAGCAACCAGTAACAGATTATGAGCAACCATTAACAGATTATGAGCAACCAGTAACAGATTATGAGCAACCAGTGACAGATTATGAACAACCAGAAGAGTATGCTTATGTAGTGAACAGGTGAGCTATGATGCATTTGAATAATGTGACCGTATCTGCAAGAACCCTACATGTTTTTGCATTTCATATTTCATTTTATTTCAAAGTTTTAGCAAGAGCTTTACAAGCTATATACAGTGCTAAGATCAATTTGTACAGTGATAGTATAAGACAAACTACAGGTGCTCAAATAAATGATCATAAAACTTATGAATCCAGTCTTATATGGAGACACCATTGTGTTCCCCATAAAACAGTGGATCCTTTGCTGGGTTAAGCTAACGTTGTTATGTCTTAAAGGTCCTTCCTACAACCAGTGTGAAGACAAAAACTGTGAGAAAAAGACATGTAATTCAAAGCTATCACTCATATCTTGCATCTCCTTTGAAGCACTGAATATTTTCAAACTACTCTTGCGTTGGGGAATACAATGATACCATGGTATTATCCATTAGTACCTTCCTTCATATCAAAACAGATGCTAAACATGTACAGAAATTTGTACCCATTGTGTTAATTAAATACTGTAATTAGGCTCACATTACCATGTGCAATACTCACAAATCCAGTCACAAATCTTAAGAATAGGCAACTAGTGACTGTTCTATTAGAGTGTATTACTATAATTCATTTAGTGTCTATGAGGATGTGAATGTCACAAAGACTAAAGGATGGGGTACTGAGGACTCAAATATTTATGATGAGTTTACCGATGATCAGACAGCAGCCTACACCCTACCCACATCTCCGCCCATACAACAACCAAATGGTAGGAAGGCTCCTCCACCATTGCCATCAAGGGACCCAACAACGAGATTGTCTGCTGTTTTGAACTGTGACGATGTGGCAAAGACTTCTGGGCCACCTCCTCGACCACCAAAGAATTTGCAGACATCTGTACCCCCACCACTACCCCCTAAAGATGACATGGTTGATATCTATGATGACATGATTGCGGTGCCCAAACCTCCGCCCCCTGAAGATGACGTGGTTGATATTTATGATGACATGATTGCAGTGCCAAAACCTCCCCCACCCCCACCTGTTGGGGGTACAAATGAGTCTCCTGATGAAATATATGAAGACACAGTGACTGTGTCAAAACCACCCCCACCACCACTCGTTGGGGGTTCAACAGAAACTGCTGATGAATTGTACGAAGATGTACTAGTGCCAAAACCACCCCCACCACCACCCGTTGGGGGTTCAACAGAAACTGCTGATGAATTGTACGAAGATGTACTTGTGCCAAAACCTCCCCCACCACCACCCATTGGTGGTTCAAATGAATCCACTGATGAATTGTATGAAGATATAGTAACTGTACCAAAGCCACCACAGCTGAGTAGTGCAAACTTGGCAACGTCATTCCCAAGTGTTGATGCAAAGAGTGACTCACCTGGTGAACAGAGAAAGCCCCCAGGAAAACTGAACAAGGGTCAGCTTGAAAGTATGTTTACTGTTAAAGAGAATACCTCCCCACCACTGGTAGCTAAAAAACCTGTCAAGAAAGCATCCAAGGATGTGTTGTATACTGAACCCTCTGTCACTGCCCCTCGTACTGATCCCATTCCAGTTAATGTGACTATTGGTCATCCTATCCATCAATCAGATGCTTCAGTGAAGGCTTCAGCTACTGCACAACGTTCTTGGTATGACGAACCTGAAGCTCAGAGTACTGTCGCACCTGCTACAACTGGATCACCTGCTGATAAAAGATCACAACAACTACAGCATTCAACATTAACACAGCAAAGTTCTGTGCCCACTAAGATACCTGATTTTATTCCAATGGGTCCTAACCCAAATCTAAATGTCCGTGGTGTTCCACCCATTACACCCCCACAGGCACAAAGCACCACTACTCAACAAGGGTCATTCCCGGCAGCTGCGTATGGTCAACAATCTACAGCAACTACAACTGCTGGGAAATCTTCTGAAGTCACCTACGCTAGTGTACGGAAGAAGTATTATGGTATGAAGCAATCAGAGCAGCTGAAGTATGAAGATGTACCAGATGTTTATGATACTGTTGTTAGTCCTACAAGAGTTGATCCTGTGTATGAACCATTGTCAGTTGGGCCTGGCCCACCATCTTGGGTACCAGCTCCACCCCCTCCTCCACCTTTCCCTGGAGCTCCTGCATCATCTCTCCCTCCTGGAGTACCAGCTCCACCACCTCCACCTGGATTTCCTGGAGTCCCTACATCATCCTTGCCTCCTGGAGTTCCTGCCCCACCCCCTCCACCACCTTTCCCTGGAGCTCCCATGTCATCATTGCCTCCTGGGGTACCAGCCCCACCACCACCTCCTGCATTTCCTGGAGTCCCTACATCATCCTTACCTCCTGGAGTACCAGCTCCACCCCCTCCACCTGGAATTGGAGTCCCTCCTCCTCCTCCTTTCCCAGCTGCATCATTCCCACCACCAACTGCAAGACCTTCAGCAGTGCCTGCAGGTCCTCCACAACTTGGTGGATTATTAGCTGCTCTTTCTAGTGCACAGTTGAAGCCTGTAGGTATGCTATGTGTAGTATAGTGTGTGTGGTAGTATTAATGATGAGTGATATCTGTGTGTTAGATAAATCAGCAGCTAGTCCAGACAATCAACAAGGAGGTGGGGTAGGCATCTCAATGTCAGAAATAATTAGCAAAAAACTCAAGCCAAGTAGTGGAGTCAAGCGGCCATCAATGTACAGGAAAGGTGAGGGTGTAACTATACATAAAAGTAGTGTACTGTCCATATGATCACGCTTACAGCTTTATAATGTTTGACCTGTGGGGGCTGACTTCAAATGGAGTCAGTTTAGAAATTGAATTGTACAGTATCATTCATTCAGTACAGTTCTTACTAATTATGGCATTTTCTTTAAACTCATCCAGGTGAGAAACCTCCATCAACAGATTCTACTGATGCACCAAATGGGGAGAGTACACCAGCTACTAAACCAATCCCTCCACCACCTCCCAGATCATCTTCCCTGTCGCCGGACTTGCCACAGCAAACACTACCCACTGTCCCTGAGGTAACCAAACTTCCACCTGTGGTACAGCCTAAACCAAAGAAGGCACGAAAATCTAGTTCCCCACAACTACAACCTAAAGTGGGACCCAGTACAAGTTCTCCACCAGTAAAACCTAAAATGAAATCCAATACTAGCTCTCCACAATTACAGCCAAAGATGGCTGCAAGTAATGGCACTGCTTCACTGCAAGGTATGCTGTGTCGTGTGTCACATACTCTGTACATTTTTTGGCACTGTAGCCACTACCAATGACAATGACATACCAGAATGGAAGAAAGCTATGCTTGCTAAGAAACAACAATCAGCCGTGGTTAGCTATCAGCACACAATTGCACACAATATCCTATTATCTTACTTCTTAGACTAAAGTTCAGGGTGAGGAGTCAAAGAAACAAGCTAAAGAAGTAAAATGGGAGGGAATTCCAGCATGGAAGAGAAAACTTTTAGAAGACAAGGACCAAAAGAAAGCAAAAGATATGGAGCCTGAGTTACGGAAGCAAAGAGAAGAGGCTGAAAAACAAGCCAAACTGGATGCAATGCCAGAATGGAAACGAAACTTGTTAATTAAAAAACAGCAAGAGTAGTTTTATAAATCCAGCACATTATTTTTGTATAATTTATTGTGGTTTATCACTTATTATGAAATAAAACTGAGATAACCAATGTGTGGTTACATAGGCAACGAAATAAACTGCTTGAGATAAAGTACTGGTAAGAAGATGGCCAGCTTATTATTAAGGTAAAGAAAATGTATTACATGTTAGGTCAAGGTCCTTGTTAAATGTTTAATAAATAATGTCAATATTTTTGATGGACATATCAGAATTTTTAGCTGATAAGTTGAAAAAGACGAATTTATGAAATCTACCACTGTAGGAGGCAAGACCTGTTATTTTATAATTGGAATTGTGACATAACATTGTAAACTGAGACGGGTGACCTTTTAGTAATAATAAAAGTAGCTAAATTATTTAACTATCAGGTATATACAGTAGATACATTTATTTTCAACCTGCAATATGATTATAGTTGTATATATCTAGCCATTTGCAGTGTTGATTTATTTATTTATTAAGGCTTTACAGCACAAGTGCTGAAGGTCTGTAGGACACCTGGTCCTACAGCCTGTTTAAAGTTGTTACAGAAAGTATGTTTGAAAAGGTGGAGAAAGGAGAAATTGATGTAATGATTGCATGGTTTTAGCAAGAGTTCATAATATATATATATATATAATTATGAACTCTTGGTTTTAGTGAGTAATTGCTCGGTAAAGAATTTTCTTTTTTAAAGAGATCCCCAGTGTACTATACACATAGCTATCTATATTTCAGATATTTTATAAACATGCATAGGCTTTTCTCATGTCTTGACTGCCGGTATGTAGTTAGTGCCTGTAATATGGAAAGCCTCTTTTGTAGACAAGGAATTATTGTGTTCTATATAATATACATCTAGCTCAAAGGCATGTTAGGTTTTCCATATTGTGAGTTGAATTGTATCAAGTTGCAAGTAAATTTCATTTGACATTTTCTGGGATGAGATGTCTACTGTTAACAATCTGTTGTGGCCTTAGGGTGTGTTGTGTGTAAACTTGGACCCCAGACCTACTAGGATGGAATATATTGTATGTTTCCCTCCAAATTAATATCACTTAGCTATACTAGTGTTACGTAGCTAACCACAAAAATTCCTCTGGTGCAAGTTGTGTTCCTTGGGATGGTGTGATTCATATGCACCGACTAACTTTGATGGTTGATGCTGTGTTGCTAGTTGCTTGAGACAAACTCCTAGATTCTTGTTTTACACAG
Source organism: Dysidea avara (assembly GCF_963678975.1). NCBI lineage: Eukaryota > Metazoa > Porifera > Demospongiae > Dictyoceratida > Dysideidae > Dysidea > Dysidea avara. The sequence goes on from NC_089283.1 coordinate 21,957,984, forward strand.
TCACCTCATGTATAACAGTTGAATTTCTGGGTGAATCAATCCTTTGAGTAGAGGTAAGAATTTTGTACTACAGAAGACTGTTTCTCTGTGAGCATAGTAAAAAGAAATATTTCTGGCCGTGTGCGTGCATTACATTTCATGCCTCATATCCAGTTATTTTGCTCTGCAATAAAAGTTACTCACATTAGCAGCAAAATCAGATTGAAATTAAGCGTGCTTTAAGGTCCGAAATGGAATTTTTTTTGCTGAGTAGTTTATGGTAAACAGTGATATGTTGCTGCATGCCTACAAGATAAGCTAGTGATAGGAATTATAATTTCAGTTTGTGGAGTTATAGTGACCATAACTAGAGCCAGCGTTGAAAAACAATATTGGGGGCCAAAGAATGACTGCGAAGGTGTTAAACTGTCAACCTGCAGTGGTGTAGCCAGGAAAAAAATTTTACTGAGGCAAAATTTATACATTGACCTAATTGAGAGGTGACTCAACTGATCACAAACACTTTAATGGTACAGCATTTGCAAGTTGACTCTCTGGTTGGATGGAAGAAACTGTTTCAGAAGATTCTGACCATAAGTATTGTTCCAGCTTTGTTAATAACATGGTACAGTATGCCATGCTTCAATTATTAGACTAGTTTAATTGCACTCAACACAAAAAAAAACTGACTTACTCCGGAAGATGTTTTGAGTGGTCAGACCATCCATGGACTGCAATGGAGGTCATAGCCATGCATACTATACTTTTATTGATCTGATATGATATTTTAAGTCAGAGATAATCTCTCGTGTGATGTTGAACTGCATGTGCTAAGCATGAGTCTGTGGGCATGCTCCCTCAAGGAAATTTTTAAAAATATAATTGTGCTTTGAAGTGGCATGTGTAGGTTATTTTTTGATTGTAACTGCTAATGTGTGATATGCATGATCAATTAGCTCAATGTAATGTCATGCAGTTGACTCATTGGAACTTTTAAGACAATTAACATAAAATGTAAATGCAAGCAGTGTAATGAGAACAGGGGCGGATCCAGGGGGGGGGGGCTTTGGGGGCTGAAGCCCCCCCTTCATATTTAGGCTTTACTTGATCAATATGCTGAGTATTATAATGAAATTTTGTCTTAGCATAATTATATGATCACTAATAATACAAATACTCATAAAACCACCTTATAAACATCTTTCCAAGGTATTATCAGTGGATTTATGCTAAAGTTTATGCAACAAGGACTCGGATCAGCATTGGAGGTGTACAAGATAGAGATACTCTAATAGAGCAGTCAGCTAACTACTCTAATAGAACATTCACTGGAAACATGTACGTAGTTGGTCCTGTTATGGAATTTTTCCAAATCTGCCTGCACCTATACATACAATGAAGTACATTGGTCTGTTTAAAGGGCTTCATTTATCTACTTGTGTAGTTAATATGTATGGTAATACTTAATTCAGGTACACAATTTCCATTGAAAATGCTCTCAGATTCAAGTTCAAATTTCAAATTTTCCACTTTCAACATTATTATTCTAACATGCACCTATTCAGTGTTGTGCAATTGTGAGAGGGGTGCATCATGTAATTGGTTGCCTGTACCTACCCAAACTTTTCCATAAGCAAATGCTTCAGAGAGCCATACCTATAATCTAAAGGCAGTATATAAAATATCTACAGGCAGAAAATATTATGAATTTTATGTGGAAATGTCTCCAAATTGCAGTATTTTAGTATCTATTTTTCAAAATTTTCCTGGGGGAGCATGTCCCCAGACCCCCCTAGTTCCTACCCAAGAGATTAGTACCTTGAGTTAGCCCCCTTTTATAAATCCTGGATCCGCCCCTGGAGAACAGTGGCTATAATCTATACTGAATGCTCTATTAGAGTATATTACGATGACTGCTCTATTAGAGTATCTCGATCTTTTTCATACTAATTCAAGTAGCTGAAAAGTGGAGTAAGTGGTCCAACCAATGCCAGACCGTGGATTCCGGCCCTGCTTAGTACTACAGCCTATTAATTATGACAATGTTTAGTACAGTAATGCTGTCCAGTACGTTTGAGTAGAAAATTAGGGGTGCCGAAACTCAGGCCTGCTCAGCCTGAATTGTTGAGCATTTTTTTTTACCGAGGCGGCTAGGCTGCCTCAATGGTAGACTAGCTACGCCACTGGCATAATGCATAATGCTATCTATGACATAATGCATATGTCATCATCAAAATTAATGCTTGCATGGCTTGCCTCTGGAAGAATACATCTCATTCTTGAAAATTCATTGCCATCATCAAGACACACGGTAGTGTGTCGTGCGGCCAAGAAAGCCGGCGACCACACCGTGAGTATATTTACAGGAAGAAAAAAAAACAGCTTTTTCACGCATGCCGGCATAGCTCCATGGCCCCTTCTCCAAAGCAAACTATTTTTGCATTATAGCTGTCCCCCAGGTAGGGTACGCCACACAGCAAATTTGATTAAATTAGCAACAGCCATTTGCGAGATATGGGCGTCCAAAATTTCGTTTTAATTTCTTCGTTTTCTTCTTATGCCGTACGGGGGGGGGCTTCGATTTATTCTCGCACACTTTGCAAAAATTGCTATAAAATGCAAACGTGTATAAACTCGATTGCCTCGATCTTTGGCACAAATGAAGAACATGTAACGATGGATTCACGTACCAAGTTTGTTAATTTTTTTTTTTTTTTTTTCCCGGGGTAACCAGCACCCCTAGCTTGCCACCACCCCTAGCACTAGATGTTGAAGTGCTAGACAAAAATTGGACTGAGATTAAAGGGAGCAAATTAAATAATTAGGGGGAAGGCACCCGACCCTCTGATAGTGCCCTATGGCTGATGGGACAACCACTGTGGGAGCGCGCCCCCCTAAGGCACGCAATCGCTGAGCGGAGCAACGAGAAGCTGATGCGACAACGTAGCCAAGACATCGCGCTGCTGTAGGGAACTTCTCTCTTCAGGGACAGTAAGTAGGCTAGACGTTTGTAAAAGATGCTGGTACATCCACTGATTCCACCAAACGTTGAAAAGACTAATGGGGTAAATGAACCCATCTCAACCTCCCTAATCCTCTGCTCATATTTCCTACGTTTCTCCTTTTCAAATCTCCGATACAATGAAGCCACTGGTGTAGCACGGTATGACGAAGCAGTTGGATTAAACACCTTAACATCAAAGAAAGCCCGTTGGTGGTGACCACCCCAGAACCCAACAGCTGAAACATCCAATCGTGCTCCATCCTCACGATTTGCAGTAGCGTATGTGAGTGTTTCACCAGAGAGAGACTGTAAAGGGGGCTCAACACACACATAAGTACAGACTTCTGACAGGATGGCAGCAGTAAAATCCCTAAGTTCGTTGTGCCGAAGGGTGGGGTAGCCACCTGTAGGGCAGTTCATGGAGTGGTCCACAGAGAATCCTTGACCACAAACACACTGGGTTGGCAATCCAGATGGGAGCCACCCATAGCGTAAGCAGAGAGCATCACGGAAGGCACCCTTATGCAGAGCAAAACCATGCTCCTCTACAGGCAAAGCGGAAAGCCAAGAGGAGGCCCCTTTCTCGCTAGACAGTGCCACAATCCTCTGCAGACCAACTGGTAATGATTGACACAAAGTGGCAGTAACCTCATCATGCGCTCGATGCTTCATTCGCACAACTTCACACTTAGCCGAGCGTTGGGCCTCCAAGGTGTCAATGCTAAATGTTAGCTCCTGCTGAACAATCAAAGCAACAAGCGCAGAGGTAATCTTCACAGAAGAATCAAACTCAGCATCAGAATGAGATTTGGGATCACAGATACCAAGACCACCCAGTCTAACAGGTAAGGAAAAAAGAGCCCTCTCCACATCACTAATAGATCTCCCAGTCAGTGCGGGCAAAAGTTGAAGAGAGATGATGTCTTCCAGTGGTTCGAGAAGGGAGGAGATTGCTGGGATGGCAGTGGCGGATCTAGGAATTTATAAAGGGGGTTTCCAGTTTAGAAGGTGGAGATATATATTGACATGAGATACGCAAACGTTTGCACTACATCGTCTGGTTTGGTAAGGTGAGACCAAAAAAAAAAAAAAAAAAAAAAAAAAAAGGTCACAGCCTAGTAATAGTACATAAAATATATTAAAAACTTCCTACACACTACTTTAGTAGCTACTGTGACTGCTCTAATTACAGTATCTCGATCGAGACGCACGCCGCGATAATTAAAACATTTAATTGTTACGCAATCATTTTTCAAAGGGGGTTTCCGTGGAAACCAATGAAACCCCCCTGGATCCGCCACTGGATGGTACGCACAAAATAGGTCCACTTGCTACACAAGCCATGCGTAAATGCAGCATACGCAGCATGAGGGTGAGTTTTTGCAATATTAACCAGCCGGCGAACACAACGGGACCATCACTCGACTTTCTCAGTAATGTATGCCTCAGTGAAGGCGCGGGAACCAAGAGCAGCTCCAAGATGACGTTTGCCCTCTACAGTGATGCTCACTCCCGTGCCAGCAAACTGTTGTTTGGCTTCATCTAAACGTTCTGGTTTAACAATCAACCATGTCTGTTGTAAATCTGAGTAATATTCAAGGAGTTATGGACGTTTATTCACGTAAAAAAAGATCAAACTTCTGTCACGGCTACAGGGTAAACCAATTGCAAGTATAGAAATAACTTGAAAATTGGTGTGTAGATATGCTGATCATCGTAGCAGTGCCTTTTGATAGTTTGAATAGCAATAGAGTTACAGCGACAAAGTTATAAAGCAAAAACTAAGCAAGTGTAAAATCGCGGGATCGAGATACTCTAATAGAGCAGTCACCACGGGGTGAAAAAGGTGTGCAAAAAATGTCGAAAAAAGCTTACCAGGGTTCGAACCAGGGACCTCCATACCTAACACCTGCATCCTTAACCACTGAACCACTTCTACCTTGACTGATCACCTCACTTAATTTCTGCTTTATAAATGAAATTTCTAGTTGAAATCTGCTTATAATCAAACGTTTGTAATTCCATAGATCTACCAATAGAAGTACTAGATTGTTCTAGAACATTCTGTGTATGTTCTATTAGAAGCCCTCAAAAAATGTGCACTCTATTAGAGTATTACAATAATATTATCAAAAATTGCAATGAAATAGCTACATTTATAAGTCTGTCTTCAATAATCATCATTGTATCTACATGTGAGTAAAAACAAACCTCAAAGTCAGCCATAGGCTGGTTTTGGGGCCTTAAAAAGTACAAAAAGGAGTGAAATACACACAAAAACAGCCAAGCTGTGAAAAAATGGTGCGGCCTTAAAAAGCCTGGGTGAAAAAAAGTTGTGAAATCAAAGGTGGCGGCCAAGAAATGGCTGCAATGATGTTAATGCTAAAAAATTTTAATAATGGCTGTGTGCATTGTTAAAATTTATTAGCATTAACATCATTGCAGCCATTTCTTGGCTGCCACCTTTGATTTCACAACTTTTTTCACCCAGGCGTTTTAAGGCCGCACCATTTTTTCACTGCTTGGCTGTTTTTGTGTGGATACAATTATCTTGGAACATTTTAATCACTGAATGCTCTATTAGAGTATTTCACTATAAAGTGACTACTATACTACTATTATTTATTATTTATTTATTTATTTGGGGGAAAAGGGCAGACAGCAAAGCTGATTAAGCCCAAACAATTACAAATTATAAGTGCTGTTCAATCAAGTTTGAAATGTAGCTAGAGTGTTCAGTTCAATTAGCGGTGGCAGTGAATTTCATTCCCGGATGGTTCTTGGAAAATAACTTGTCATGTAGGTGGTGGTGTTTGTTGGTGGTACAATTAAGTGAAACGGATGGTGATGTCTAGTGTGTCTGGTGGTGAAATGAATGTATTCTGGTAAAGATAAGCCAATTTCTCCATGCATTATTTGATAGAACAAATTAAGCCTCTGTTGCTTCCTTCTCTTCGCTAGGGGTAACCAGTTGAGCTGTTCCAGCATGGCACTAACACTACTGTGATAACTATAGTCAGATAGAACCCATCTAGCTGCACTCCTCTGAACCTTTTCTAAAATTGATATCTGAATCTGATAGTGCGACTACAGTTTGCAATTTCCACTGACTGCTCTATTAGGGAGTATCGATCTCTTTTCATGGAATTAAGCTCCATAGTTTGAAATATCCACCTAATATGCATATTTAACACAAGCCTAAAAGCTTTCTATTATTCAACACGAGCATACATTTTAACAGTACCAAATTGTTATGTAAATTCATTGTGTTATTTGAGTAAAACTAGTATGTAACCTTGTTGTTTGGTGATTGTTATGTTTTCGTGAAGCACTATCTCATGTAGGTCAATATGCACTTATTAATATAACTTGAGTCAGTGGCCTATACTTGCCAACATACATTGGTTTGGGTATTATGCACAGGGGCGGATCCAGGGTTTGGAAAGGGTGTTGCACCAGGGTATGTAGTAAGTATATGGAGGAGGGCACATCCCTCCAAAAGCTAAAGTTATTTCATATGTTTCAGACTGAAAATGTTGATGTAGAGTGGCTTTAAAATTGTCTAAATCATACTGCTTTCTACTGCAATTGGACTAATAGTTGAGTAGTTCAGCTAGCTATATTATATGAGCCTAAAGAAAGTCCACATGCATTTTATGCATTTGCAAAATATTCTTAGCAAGCAAATTAAGTGTGCCCATTCATGGGATAGTGCTGCAGATTGGAGGGTTCTCAATAGTGTTGTGTGGTGATTGTTCAGAATATATTTGTGAAGAGTTGATTGGACCTCCCCGAAATTGCACTCCTCCTGGAACTGTTTTTCACCCAGATGTGTTGAATCCCCCCTTCTTACCTCATCTGAAGCAGTCAGCTAAGCTGTCATACGTTCTGGCTGTTGAGCGGTCGGTTGACCCACTGATTGTAGAGCTGCGATATTCTGTTCTAGCCAACAGTCCAGATGTCTTTCCAACTGTCCTTAACTCTCTATCTGCTGCTAAGGCTTCAGTTGCCAACGTTCACTCTGCTACATTCAAGAACCATGCACATCATGATTTACGTCGTACTCATGTTGATTATTGGGAATCAAAGTTCGAGACATTAACTGTTCAGAATAAATTTAAAGACATTGTCACTCTGGAGTAAGCTTGTCCTTTATGGAAGAGATTGATGTATGGCCTCTCTGAGAAACAGCTGTCCTTGCTACGTGCTGGTTGTGATACTCTACCAACTCCTATGAACCTGGCTAGGTGAACATTATTAGCCCTAAATGTGCCCTTTGTCAAGCTCCCCAGCCCACAACAAACCATATCTTGACTGGATGTCCTGTTGCTCTTGATCAAGGCAGGTGGTATACCTGGAGACATTATTCAGTCCTACAGCAGGTTCTCATTCATGGACTCCAACAGCACTTACCTGACATTTTAAAACTCTATGCTGACCTTCCAGGATATCTTGCTAGTGTCTGCCCTCCTAGCACCATTCCAAATTTCCAACCAATCTTTCCTCTACCCTTAGCAGACCTGACTTGGTTTTAGTTTCCAATAATTCCATCTGTTTACTCGAACTAACTATTCCCACCAGTACCCAGCAACATCTTTGGCTGCTAGAGCTAGGAAGGAAGACCGGTATAGCTGTTTACAATATGACCTTCAGCTTTCTGGCTTATCTGTTAATCTCATTTCCATCGAGATTGGTTGTTTAGGCCATTTTATGCCAGACACAATTGCCCAAGTAGCCAATGCTTGTGAAGTGGCAAAGAAGACTATAAGATCCCTGATTGAGCAGGCTGCTCGCATTGCTGTCTCCTGCTCATACAGGATTTTTTTTAATTCTAGAGCCTCCCCAGACTGGGATCTATCAGTTTGCCTAAACTGAATTTTTCTGCATGCTATAATTATTATATTTGTATTGTAATTTAATAGTGTAAGTCTTGCCTGGGCCCCTGTACTGTCCGCCCAGTGCATAGTACCCCTGAGTCTAGACCCTGTACTTATGTTGTACTCTATTAGAGTATCTCGATCTTGTATATATAATGTATTTTTCCTTCTTTTTTTTTGGGGGGGGGGGGACTGTGCCCCCTTCCCCCCTGGATCAGTCACTGTATCAGAGCAGCATATAAATTATCACATAGAATGTGTCCATGCAGTACTGTACGGAGTACATCCTCCAAGAGTAAAAATTGCAAGTGCCAGGTCACTGACCACAAAATAATATCACTTGCTGTCTTCCATGCAAATTTGTATGCACATTATAGTTTTATTTGTGTGTCTCACACTAGGAACATGGATGATGCTTGACATGATATAGCAATGCACTATGATTCATTGGTTTGGAACAATGTAGAGGTTACTGCAATTACAGTCATAGTGCAAAGTGACAATCTACAGGGAGTACTTATAGTCAAAAACTCTTAAAGGTTAAAATTTTCTTAGGGTTATATTTCTAAGCAATACATACTGGAATTGGGCATGGAATATTTGGGGCACAACTGAGCATAATTGGAGTATTATATTGGAGCATTGCTCAAAAGAATTGTTTCAAAAGCATAATAGGCTCAGGCCTGCTGTTATATATAGTAGTATAATAATACCAATGATATCATTGATACAAATGCTACTGACATTACTTGCGATATGAGTGATATCCATGAATCCAGTTCTACCCTGGGGTACGAGTGATACCCGTGATGGAAGTGATATCAGTGGTACCCATTCTACAGACAATACCCATGATACAAGCGATACCCATGATACCACTACTATCAATGTTATCACTAATACCACCAGTATCGTCATGCACTGCATGGTATCATCGGTGTCATGGGTATACTGTATGGTATCACAGATAGTGCTGGTATCATGGGTATAACTGGTATCATTGCTATCACTGGTGCCATGGATATCATTCGTGTCATGTGTATATCAATGGTATCACCCGTGTCACCGATAGTATCACTGGTATTACCAATATCATGGGTATCACTGGTGTGACGGGATCATTCATATCTCTTACTACTTTATCTCTTTCGCTGACATTATATTGGTAGCACTGGCTTCAAGAATATTATCATTTGCATCACTTGTATGATCATTACTCATATCACTTGTATCACTGGTAGTATTGCATCATCAGTAGCACAGGTGTCATTTGTATCATGCTATTGTTATCACTTGTACCACAGGTATCATCGATAGCTTTAGTATGAGTGTTACCATCAATGCACGTCACTTGTATCATGGATATTGAAATTTGCACCATATAATTTTAAACCAGCCATAAAAAAATTGTAAATTATACTATTTGATAATGTTGTAAATCAGTAGCTACCTTTGCTTGAAATAGGACTGATGTTATTGACATGTTTTCAAAATATCAGAATGTATACGTAGTTTACATTGTACTATAGGTGATTTAACATAGAAACAGTTGAAGGTTAAGGTTTTATACCTGCTGAAAATGGTCCAGAATTGTTGTTAATTTTGTCACCTTTACTATTACAGTTGCTAAGGAGATATCGAAATGTATATAGTTTACATTGAACTAGCTAGGTTAAAAACTGTTCCACGGTGAGGATGTCCACTTGTCTATAGAGTTGGTATAAATCAGTGGCGGAGGAAGTAGTTGATATGAGGGGGACTGATCACAGTATAGTATCTCTGGTGGCAGGGGGTCAGCCATTTTAGGTTTTACATGTCGCAAAGTTCACCAGAATGTACAATTTGAAGCATCACCAACTTTTTAGTCAAACACAGGCTATTTGCAGTTTATAAAACTTTTTGGCAATGTTGATTACTGGGTTAATAAACATACAGCATTTATAAGCAGTTAAAAATAGCCTTTAGACACCTGGAAACACTTACAGTAGTAATACATCAACTCTTACAAGTAAGAGGTCAGTGGTTCGATTTCCGCTGTAGGCAAAAAAAGTTTTGTTTTTAGACTACTTTTAATGTTGAACTGACTTTTTGTTCAGTAACCACGTACTGCCAAAAAATAAAGCCTGTAGAGTTAGCTGTTATCGAGTTAAACTTGTATGGAGGCATCAGGCAAGCAGGCCACCAGGCAGTTAGTCAGTCAGTGGAAAATTCAATTAAATAATTTTTTTTAAGACTTTTGTAGCTACCTATTGGGAGCATTTATATGGTGTGCCATTTGTTTCAAAATTATGCACTGGCAATGGTGATAATATCGACCCGGTTTGATTGCAAACCCAGTCGGTCCTAAAATAAATCGACTCGGTTTTGATTGCAAACCGAGTCGGTCCTAAAATAAATCCACTCGGTTTTGATTGCAAACCGAGTAGATCCTAAAATAAACCTATGGTGTGCCTCTTAGTGGGTCGATTGCAAAAAACGACTCGGTTTCAGTACGTTGCCATTTAGGGTCATACTGAAGACACTTTTGGATACTGCCAAGGCACCAGGATGGTATTGTGAAGCTGGTTTTTGGATTAGCCAGAAAAACTCAAACCTCCATGCATGATCCCTAATATAACTACCGTACTGTATGATTAAACATCTGAGTGGTACCTTAGATCATACATCTAATTCATTAACTGCTGATCATGCTAATCCCACATGTTCAAAAGTTTCTAGAGTCACTTTTAATTGTGTATGCTAGCTGTATCAAAATTATCTCTTAATAAAGCAGTGTCAGGATTATACATTAGCATACACTTGAAAAGCCAAAGAACAGATTAAAATTTGATGGAGTCATAGAAAATATTTAAAAATTGTTGTTAGCTAATTTCTACATTATTTATGACATCTACATCCTGCTTGACTTAGCTATGCATGCTGATCAGAATTGCATGTCTTGCATCCGTCAAGGTATACCGTAGAGTCTGGTTGTTAAGCGCATGTACTTATTAAGCGCATATTGTTTGTTAAGCGCACACTCGGTTCTGGTACTTAACCATGGTTGATAAGCGCATGTATGGATGAACACGAAAATCCAGCGCTAGTTGCAGCTGTACAAGAGAAGAAACGCTAAGGGTTCGCTAACAGTGTAAGGCACGAAATTTAGTTCGATATATGGAGGTGTGGCCATCGATATGGCCTAGGCCATACCTATTGGATTTTATGTTGCACGGGCCCGACCGACTGTCTTTTTTCATGACCTGAAATGATAATCATGTGATATAGGATCACGTGTGCCAAGATGGTCAATCTCGTATGTGCTAGTGAAAATCAGCTATTGGGATAACCAGGCTCCTCTAGGGATTAAACTCTTCAAAAGGTTGAGCTTTAATGGTGAAGATACTCCAAACGAAATAGTTCTTATATTCAAGAGGTTTGATTCATTGTACAGCAATACATTATGGTGCTGCAGAACACCCTATATGTTTCATTAACGTTTTTTGTAGTTGTTGCTCTTTTTGTATGGTTCATAATACTTTAATTTTCTATTATGTACTAATTATTATTATCATTGTCAAATCGACCTACCTACCCAAATTTTCTGAGGTTTTGCCCGCGCAACATAAGATCCAGTAGGTATGGCCCTAATAGCATACCTTCCACTAAAGTAACGGTGTCATCTAAACTATAAATTCATGCTATTCACGAAGGATTTGAACACAAACTGAGCCAAACTGCGAAGCAGCTGCAAACCATACCACCACAAAAGGAACAAATCCATCATAAAATGTTTATTAGGCGCATGCGCTTAACAAGTATATGTTAATTTAAAATTTTTTCGTCAAACATTTATTAAGCGTATGCGCTTAACAACCAGACTACGGTATGCATGTTTTCATTAGTGAAGGCTATAGATACTAAGCTAGGTGTCCAATTATTCCATTTAATAAACTATTTTAAAAGTACACATGAACAATTATTTTAGAATTAGGAATTGAAAAAATCCACAAAACGAGAATATAAATCGACAAGAATTGTGGTTACATTGAGTGTCATAGCAAGCAGAATGAATCAAAACAATAGAAATTTGTTATAGGTTGAGAATGTCTGAGCCATCTTGTCATGTGGTTGAAATGTGTTGTGTAGAAAAGCAATCCCCACGTTGTGAAAACGAACTATGCAATACTGACTCGCTCAATTATTTTTCCTTCTAAACAATGCCTAGACTAACTAAATCAACATGTTAAACTCAAACCCACAATGCAAACCTTTAAGCAGCTCTATATAAATAATCAAAGGGAATTGATGCTTTGCATGTAACTGCATCAGCATCAAAGGCAGTTGTGGTCAGGGCTATATTATCATGATATCGCCCTGTGGTCAGGGCAATACATGAAATATAGCCTTGTGGTTTTCTTTGATCTGAGGTGTCAAAGTGGTATATAGATTAACAATGTACTATAGAACTAAGTGAGCAGGGGCGTATGTAAGTAGAGAGAGATACCAATGGTGGTAGTGAATTATAATTGCAGGGGTGTGAAGGTGCAGCCTCCAGCCATTGACAAATTTATTTAATAGCATGCATCACAGTAAATAAATTTTAATTCATTTTTGATTCATGGATGATCACAGGTGCTGCAAAGTGACTGTGAAATATACAACCATGGAAATTTCCGGGTATACAGTATGATATCAATACTACTGGATATCATCTAGTGTTGTGATTAGGGGTAACTTACAGTGCATTTTTGCTATACAGAGTATTTTGTGTACATATCATATAGCTAAGGGCCACAAAGTGCACTTTGTCAGGATTTTTGCATATTAAATTTATAGATGTCATTTAGCTCAGACTTTCTGACATGTAATATGAAGGTCCAGTTGACATATCATCTATCTACCATGGAACAGGTGCTAGAGAACTCCGTATGACAGATACATTTCCACATGCAGATAACTGTGTGTACTACAGTGTAAGCTAGTGTTCATGGCATGTCCTACACTAAAGTTTAGTTCAGGCATACTTAGACTGAATCTTCTGCATACAAAGGAAAGGTGCAGGAGAAATTCATATGCAAAGTACAGTAAATCTGCTGGGAATATGTGGGCTACATTTCCTGAACTCACAGAACCATAGGATATTCAATTATTCTCTCAGTGTTTAGGAACAAGTATTTTATAAAGCGTTTTGACTGCTCTATTACAGTATCTGAGCGATTCTCCAGAAAAGATAATTTCGCCCAGATATAATAATGAATGTAGCCACGTAGCTATGCCCATATGATTTTTTTTTTTGAAGAACAAGCTAACTTTAATTGTTACAAAATTTAAAATAAGAGCTCTTTTTAAAATTATACTGTAACATTGGCAACGCCTGTAACATTGGCAAAGCCTGTAACATTGGCAACGCATGGGCATTTAAACGGGTAGCAACAGCCACGCTGAGGTCCCACCATGTAGGGAGGTGTAGAGGGCTTGTTTGTTGCATATAGTGCAACCGGACATAAACCTCCAAACTTATTTTACTTCCTCGCCCACGCATTTATTTCTATATGCCACTAGATACATTCTATAATGTTTTTATCCTTTCATGTGTTGCTTGGTATCATGGGTATAACTGGTATCATTGCTATCACTGGTGCCATGGATATCATTCGTGTCATGTGTATATCAATGGTATCACCCGTGTCACCGATAGTATCACTGGTATTACCAATATCATGGGTATCACTGGTGTGACGGGATCATTCATATCTCTTACTACTTTATCTCTTTCGCTGGCATTATATTGGTAGCACTGGCTTCAAGAATATTATCATTTGCATCACTTGTATGATCATTACTCATATCACTTGTATCACTGGTAGTATTGCATCATCAGTAGCACAGGTGTCATTTGTATCATGCTATTGTTATCACTTGTACCACAGGTATCATCGATAGCTTTAGTATGAGTGTTACCATCAACGCACGTCACTTGTATCATGGATATTGAAATTTGCACCATATAATTTTAAACTGGCCATAAAAAAATTGTAAATTATACTATTTGATAATGTTGTAAATCAGTAGCTACCTTTGCTTGAAATAGAACTGATGTTATTGACATGTTTTCAAAATATCAGAATGTATACGTAGTTTACATTGTACTATAGGTGATTTAACATAGAAACAGTTGAAGGTTAAGGTTTTATACCTGCTGAAAATGGTCCAGAATTGTTGTTAATTTTGTCACCTTTACTATTACAGTTGCTAAGGAGATATTGAAATGTATATAGTTTACATTGAACTAGCTAGGTTAAAAACTGTTCCACGGTGAGGATGTCCACTTGTCTATAGAGTTGGTATAAATCAGTGGCAGAGGAAGTAGTTGGTATGAGGGGGACTGACCACAGTATAGAATCTCTGGTGGCAGGGGGTCAGCCATTTTAGGTTTTACATGTCGCAAAGTTCACCAGAATGTACAATTTGAAGCATCACCAACTTTTTAGTCAAACACAGGCTATTTACAGTTTATAAAACTTTTTGGCAATGTTGATTACTGGGTTAATAAACATACAGCATTTATAAGCAGTTCAAAATAGCCTTTAGACACCTGGAAACACTTACAGTAGTAATACATCAACTCTCACAAGTAAGAGGTCAATGGTTCGATTCCCGCTGTAAGCAAAATTTTTTTTCATTTTTAGACTAATTTCGCCCAGATATAATAATGAATGTAGCCACGTAGCTATGCCAATATGATTTTTTTCGAAGAACAAGCTAACTTAAATTGTTACAAACTTTAAAATAAGAGCTCTTTTTAAAATTATAGTGAAATCACGAGTACTTGTTCTTCGAAAAAAAATCATATAGCCTTATGAAATATACACTTTATATTCATTGGCAGATAGTATGTGTACAGTGTTTATTGAATAATTTAATAGGTTTAAGTGCATGTTGTATAGCATAGCAAAGTAGTGTAGTTTTAGCTTTTATCATACAAGCAGCAAGTTTTGTAATCATAGGTGGTAAGTACTTTTAGTTGTATGCATGGTAAATACTTTCAAGTTTTAGTTTCAGTTAATTGGCATTAAGTATACGTAGCTATTTCAGTTTTACTATAAGTTTCAATGTAAAAATTGAGGCACTTTTGTTTTAGTTTTAAATCATAATAACTTCAGTTTAAGTTTTAGTTTCACATACGTAACTAAAAATATATATGAAATATGAAAATATATGACATAAGCCACCCCCACCACCACCCATTGCGGGTTCAACAGAAACTGCTGATGAATTGTATGAAGGTGTGCTTGTGCCAAAACCACCCCCACCACTCAGGGCCGGAGCCCAGTGGTCAGGCCACTCATGGACTTCAATGGAGATCATAGTCATACACACTACTTTTTATTGTTCTGATGTGATATTTAATTTTAAATCAGATTATCTATTTTCACGTGATCCTCATTTACATGTGCTTGCATCAGCATGCTAAGCTAGGGAAGTCTGGGGGCATGCTCCCTGGGAAAAATTTTGAAAATACATGTTTTGAAATGGCATCTGGAAGTTATTTTACATACACACTCTCTTTCTGCTTTTTTTTTGTCAATGCCAAGAATATATCTAGGTAACTTTGTGTTACTGTAGCTATAACAATTAATTCAATTTCCTATATAGCTAGTAGCTAATTTTACTTTCAGATACAAAGTGAGTTTAGTGATACAGAAATTTTGATTGTAAATTGCTAATTCATGATATGCATTATCAATTAGTTTTAAATATGCAATGGGGATGGCTCACTGGAAAGTAATTTGAAGACAATTAACATGGATGTAATTGCTTAGACCAACCAGTGTAATAAGAACATTGATATTTTATACTGAATGTTCTATTAGAGTACCACTATGACTGTTTTATTAGAGTATATTGTGATGACTGCTGCTCTATTAGTATCTGGATCTTTTTGCAAATTTAAGTGGCTGTAAAGTGATCCAGCATTTAAAGCCAGACCATGGGCTCTGGCCCTGCGGCACCACCACCCATTGGGGGTTCAACAGAAGTTGTTGTTCTCACCTCTTTGAACATAATTTATTACCAGACAAATAGACATAGGTTTATTCCTCATAGGTCATGCTGTACTCATATTTTATGTGCTTTAAATGATTGGACTTCTGCTCTGGATCAGGGACTCCCTACTGATATGTAATATATTTTGATTTTTCTAAGACTTTCGATAGTGTGCCTCATAACAGACTTTTGAGCAAGCTCAAAGCCAGATACGGTGTGGATGGCCAATTGCTTGAATGGTTTAGACGTTTCCTTGTTGGCAGGCACCAGCATGTGCATGTTAATGGATCTTTGTCTTCATGGGCAAGAGTAAAATAGTGGTGTCCCACAAGGATCAGTGCCTGGCCCCCTCTGTTGTTTGCCCTGTATGTGAATGAATTGCCATCTCTAGTTTCCAGTAATGTTTGCTGATGACATTAAGCTTTGGTGTGAAGACCATTATACTGAACCCAAAATCTATTCCCAGAGCAACTGTCAACTAGTTAGCTATCTGATTAAAATCACTTTGATTAAACAGCAACGAAAAGACAGCAGTAACAGCAAAGTTACAGCAGCACACCACTGACACCAGCAAAAAAAAATTTTTTACACAGCCTATTCAGTTATACACAATTCTAAGGGCAGTTCTAGCAAATTCCTGGTTCAACCTTATACACATTCACTTTCAGTTTTTACTGTTTCTGTACAACTCAGTTTATTTTTTACCTTTATTCCAGCTTTATTAAATTATTCGCTCTCCTGAGGACAGTTTGCAGTTACAACTTGATGTAGATATTCTTGAACAATAGTCTGAAAAAAGGCTTTTTGTCTTTTAATGTCACTAAGTGTATATAAAATCTTACACATTGGTAATTCTACTGCTAACTGCAACCACGAGTATACGGGCCCTACATGGTGTTATACTTGAACTTACGTGATCTGGGAATTTACATGGACTCTAAACTTAAGTTCCACATTCACACAGATTTTACTGCAAATAAGGCTAACCATATTTTAGGTCTCATTTCTAAAGTATTTGAATGTAAGGACACAGATATTGTGCTTAAACTGTACAAATCCCTAGTGCATCCACTGCTTGAGTATAATAATACACCATATTACATCATGGACAGAAGCTGTACAACGAAGAGCTACTAGAATGATTACCACCTGTTGTGATTTGTCCTATTATGATCGATTGCACTATTTCAATTTACCACCATCTTTACAGTATCAGAGGCTCAGAGGAGATCTACTGTTTTGTACCAAATGATCAACAATAATATTTCTATAACATAAATACAGAGAACTTTTTATCATTCTCCACAATCACAACAACAAGAGGACACAACGTGAAATTATTCAAGGCACATACAAATTGCTTATCAAGATCATCTTTTTTTTTTTTCAGTTAGAGTGATTAATGATTAGAATTCTTTACCCCAATCAGTGATTGACTCCAACTTCCCTAATCAATTTGAGAATCTGCTGGACAGACACTATGTTAATGAGCATAGCTACTCAATTGTGTGTATGATTTGGATGTACAGGCTACACCTCTATCCAAGTTCACAATTACAATTATTACAATTACAATTATAAATTGTATGAAGATTTACTTGTGCCAAAACCACCCCCACCACCACCCATTGGTAGTTCAAATGAATCCACCAATGAATTGTATGAAGATACGGTAACTGTGCCACAGCCGAGTATGGCGAGTAGTACAAACTTGGCTACGTCATTCCCAAGTGTTGATGCAACTCACCTGGTGAACAGACTGAGAAACTCCCCAGGAAAACTGAACAAGGGTCAGCTTGAAAGTATTTATGTTTACTGTTAAAGAGAACACCTCCCCACCACTAGTAGCTAAAAAACCTGACAAGAAAGCATCCAAGGATGTGTTGAATACTGAACCCTCTGTCACTGCCCCCTAATAATGATCTCATTTCCGTTAATGTGACAATTGGTCATTCTAACCATCAATCAGATGCTTCAGTAAAGGCTTCAGCTACTGCACAACGTGCTTGGTATGATGAACCTGAAGTTCAAAGTACTGTTGCACCTGCTAAAACTGGATCACCTGATAAAAGATCACAACAGCTACAGAATTCAACATTAATGTAGCAAAGTTCTGTGCCACTGATTTTATTCCAATGGGTCCCAATCTAAACTTTAATGTTTATGGTGCTTCATCTATTACACCCCCACAGGTGTAAAACTCCAGTACTCGACAAGGGTAATTTCTGGCAGCTTCTTATGGTCAAGAATCTACAGCAACTGCAGCTGTTGGGATATCCTCTGAAGTCACCTACGCTAGTGTACGGTATGACAAGATGTATCAGATGTGTATGATACTGTTGTTAGTTCTACAAGAGTTGAGCCTGTGTACGAACCATTGTCAGTTGGGCCTGGCCTACCACCTAGAGTACCAACTCCGCCCCCTCCTCTTGAAGCTCCTGCATCATCTCAGCCTCCTGGAATACCAGCCCCTCCTCCTGAAGCACCAGCTCCACCCCTCCACCTGCATTTCCTGGACTCCCTACATCATCCTTGCCTCCGCCCCATCCCCTCCACCACTCTTTCCCTGGAGCTCCCATCCTTACCTCTTGGAGTACTAGCTCTGCCCTCTCCACCTGGAATTGGGGTCCCTTCCTTTCCTCCTTTCCCAGCTGTATCATTCCTACCACCAACTCCAAGACCTTCAGCAGTGCCTGCAGATCCTCCACAACTAAGTGGACTATTAGCTGCTCTGTCTAGTGCACAGTTGAAGCCTGTAGGTATGTTGCGTGTAGTATAGTGTGTGTGGTAATTAATATTAATTGAGTGATATCTTTGTGTTAGATAAATCAGCAGCTGATCCAGACAATCAACAAGAAGGTGGGGTAGGTATCTCGATGTCAGAAATAATTAACAAGAAGCCTAAGCCAAGTGGTGGAGTCAAACGTAACTAAACATAAAAGTGACGAGTGTACTGTCCATATGATCACACTCACACACTTTATAATGTTTGACCAGTGGGAGGCTGACTTCACCTGAGTGGAGTCATAGAATTCAAAAAGATGGCGGTACACTGTGTCGTGTCATGTGTCACGAACTGTGTACATATTTTTGTCCCGGCAGCCACTCACTATCAATGACAATGACATACCAGAATGGAAGAAAGCCATGCTTGCTAAGAAAAACAGCAAGCAGCTATGTTTATATTATTATTAATTGCTCCGCCATATACAATGACAATTCTGCATAGCTATCAGTGGTATCAGCCGTGACACAATGCCGGGCACACAACTACATTATCTTACTTCTTAGGCTAAAGATAAACAAGCTGAAGGAACAAAGTGGGAGGGAATTCCAGCATGGAAAAGAAAACAGTTAGAAGACCGGCAAGGACCAAAAGAAAGCACTGAAAAGATATGCCAAGCACCTGAGGGCTGAAAAACAAGCCAAACTGGATGCAATGCCAGAATGGAAACGGAAATTGTTAATCAATAGAATTTTTTTATAATCCAGCACATATTTCATTGTTGTTTATCACTTACAATGAAAATGAAACTGAAATCCCGCCCGAGCTCGCCACATAAATCACATGAGCGGAATTTACGTAACTTAGGTAACGCTATCTTGAGGTGAAGGCAGGAAGATGGCCAGCTTACTGAGATTATCACTATTATCGAGGTAAAGAACGTAATACGCGTTAGTTCAAGACCTTGTTAACTGTATAATATCGTATTGAGGGTTGGTTTATTCACAGAGGTGCGCCTATTAGAGAATACACATGTCCCTAATGGGATAGCACTTAATATATTAAAATGTCACGAAATATCGGAATTTTAACTATACTCTTTTAGCCTATAAGTTAGAGAAATACGAATTTATGAGATACACCGCTATAAGAGGCAAGGCATACTGTTTTATAATTGGTTTTGTGGCATCACATTACATATAAACACTGTAAACTGAGACAGATGACCTTCTAGTGGATTATTGAACTATCAGCTACCTTTCATTTAAGGTAGATACATTTATTTTCTACCTGTTACAATAGCTGTATGTAGCACTCTTATTAATGCCCCTATACACATGGTTAACACTAGCTAATTAGCTATTTGCAGTGTTGATTGTATGGTATTGTTAAGTAATTGTTCAGTAACTTTTTAGAGAGGCCCAGTATTAGAGGTATATCAATGTATCCAAAGTTTCAGCTGAACCAGTTCAAATACATGTCGGGTTTTCCTCATTGTGACTTGACTTGTATTAAGTTACAAGTAAATTCATTATTAGAATCTGTCTGGGATGATACTGTTAACAGTCTGTTTTGGCCTCCGGGTATATTTGCTGTGTTATGTCCTAATGGTGTAAACTGTTTGTTGTACAGGAATGTTATGAGACACTGTCGTCATGTCAACAATGTGAGGCCCTTTGTTTTAAGATGTTGGTACAGTAGTGGAAAGGTCTGTTTTCACCTTTATGTTGTACTTACCATGTGTCTTGATACACACATAGCACTACTCACGTGCGCGCGCACACTATACACATGCAACACGCTACCAGTATCACACACACACACACACACAAAGCAAACAAAAAAAAAGTAAGGCCTTCAGACACATGTGTACTACTCTGAGCATTGAACTGGGAACCTTTCGATTGCTAGGGCTGATACTCTAGCCACTTGGCTATGCTGCTTCACAACTCACACATTAGCTGTGTGCTGTAACCTACACATGTGTGCACACAAACACACACACACACACATACAATTAACGGTGAAGTATTGTCATTATTATTCTTAGGTGAACAACTCATTTGTTATGGGATTATTTAATGGAGAACTTCGTCCCGAGGAAGTGTTTCCCTTCCCAGAAGTACTAACTGAAGATCAGTCTGAAAACATTTCCATGTCTCTAGATCCAGTAGAAAAATTCTTTGAGGTATATATGAATGTACAATCTTTGTAGTGGCAAAATATAAATCTTTTTAAAATGGTGTCTTCATTTTTTGATGGTATATGGTTCCACAGGAGGTGAACGATGCTGCTAAGAATGATCAGTTGGAAACAGTACCTCCAGAAGTGATGAAGGGATTAGGAGAAATGGGAGCATTTGGAATGCAAGTATGTTAGATGGAACTCACTTGTGATGTAGTGTTACTGTATTCATAGGCTCCAACTGAACTGAATGGTCTTGGACTTAACAATACCCAGGTGAGTTATATGAGGTGATGATGTTATGTTAGGTTGTGTTGTGTTGTTGTTAGTATGCCAAATTAGTTGAACTTGCTGGAGGATATGATCTGGGAGTTGGTATTGTGTTGGGAGCTCATCAGGTAGTGTGTGTGTAGTGCGTGCATGCATGCATGCACAGGTGTGTGGTGTCTACACATGGGCTTAGTACTGTACTTCAAATACATAGTAGCTGCATCGATTCTTGAATTGTTAACTTAATTCCATCCTTCTCTGCAGTTATATTTGAATTTGTATAAAAGTGTTGTTCTAGTTTAGCTGTGAGCAAAAGAGAAAATGTTCGTTGTTCTCTTTTCATCTGCTATACTTTTTGTGCACATAAAATGCTTACCAAGATTCTAATAGAGCAGTCACCCCAATACAACAGTCAAACAAAATTATATTCATGGGGGCATGGACCTGATAGGTGTTACATAGTTAACCACAAAAAATTCCTCTGGTACAAATTGCATGCATTAAACAAATGCACACATGATTTTTAGATTAGAGTAGAGAAAATTCGTGGCCCTTGGGAAAGTGCATATATACCATCTCAGCATGTATATTATGTCTCTTGAGATGGTGTGATTCATGTACACAGACTAACGTTGATGGTTGATGCTGTGCCTGTTTTGTTGTTGTTTGCTGCTTGGTTGCCGAGACAAACTCCTTGATTATTGTATTACATAGTTACCTTATAGCTGAGTTTCTGGGTTGGTCCTGTAAGTGGGAGCAAGAGTTTTGTACTACAGAAAACTGTTTCTCTGTAAGCATAGTAAAAAGAAATATTTTTAGTCATGCACAAATTATACACTGCATTACATTTCATGCCTCACATCATGTTATTTTGCTCACTTTACAATATCTGCAATGAAATTTACACACATTAATAGTAAAATCTGCTTGGAATTAAGCATGTATTAAGGGTCCAAAAATGGAATGTTAGTACTGAGTAGTTTATGGTTAAGAGTGATAATTGTCACATGCCTACAAGGGTAGCTAGTGATGGGAATAAGTTCACTTTGTGGAATTATAGTGACCATTAAAAAAATGTGAAGTCAATGGTGGTACAAAGGTGTTAGACTGTCAACCTGCTAGTAGATCACTTGAATTTTTTATGTCATGATGCATACGTACGTCATGGGATGTAAAAAATAGTGCTTGTATGGCTTGCCTCTGTAAGAATACATCTAATTGTTGAAAATTCATTGTCATCACTACAGCTGTTTCATGTTATTTCTACATATATATATATAAAGCACTTTAAAATCAATTACACACTTGTTTCATTTCAGCTATGCACGATATTTACTACTAGCACTGACAACAGATTGTTTTGTGTTTGGCTATCAAAAGACAAATAAATTAGACGATTTTAAAGGCTTGTATCTCAAGCAGAGGAGGTGGACATGCTCTAAGCGCCACCTAGCCTTAATCGTTGTCAAAATATGTCAGCATTGTTTTATTTGGTATTTCATGTGGCCTTCAATAGTTGTAATACATAACTGAGAAAACAATGAGGTTCACTGGGATTCTTTAGATATCTTCACATAAGCTTCAAGGCAATATATTTGTTTTCTAAAAGTTGCTTGAATTCTGGGTGAAATTTAATAATTCGCGGTTTAGTACATGCAACTTCACCAAACTTGTCATGTACGAGTCCTATAAACAGAACAGTGATGCTTCACTGAGAATGATGTCCTACCCTCCTCAATAAAATGAATTTTGCATATTTTGTTTGGCACTTAAAGCATATCCATCCTACTCTGTATCTCAAGAATAGCTGAAGTGATTCCTAAATTTAATACATAAGAAATTCCCTTGCGGAAATTGCACTGTAACATGTTAAGTATTAATCCAGGAATTGTGAAGCTAAAAATTGCTAAAATATTTAGTTCTCATTATGAGCATAATTACCTGTTTCACCAGTTTCTTGGGCCATACAAAGATCCAAACCCAGCTTTGTGATATAATGAATCTATACAGTTCAAAGGTGGTGGCTGCAGTAGTATTATTGGCTATGAAGTATTAAGACAATATCATCAGCATGTGATTAGTAGATTGATTCATGACTGTAGCAAATTCATATCACCACTTTTGGTTCGAAACCTTTCTTATTATGGTCTATTTTTTTAATCTTATATCCTTTTTATAGTTGGATTGTTTGCTGTAAACAAACGTTTTCTTGGGAGTTTAATAGGAAACATAATGTAGTGAATTCCTCTGTCGATGTATGTATGCAGTAATAAAATACAGACAAGTTAGTAATCAATTTAAAATGTCAGGCAGGTACAAAGGACACCTGGTACATGAACACAGTATGTGATAAACATCCTCCTCTGTACAGTCTATAGGTTACAAGGGGATATTATTATATGGTAATGAGGAACAGAAAACCAAGTATATACCAGATCTTGCTGCTGGGAAGAAGATTGCTGCCTATTGTCTTACTGAACCATCGTCTGGTTCTGATGCTAATGTGAGTATTTGTGTGTAGCATAGTGTGTGTGTGTGTGCGTACATGCATGTGTGTCATGTGTAGTGTATACGTGTATGTAATGTGCAAAATATGCATATGTATGTAGTGTGTAATTAGCATGTAGCATGCAGTACCATACCACAGTGAATGACGAAGCTAGTTGGCTTCTTAACAAGTGCGGTTATGATGATTTATACCTTAACTACCTCTTTTCCTATTCAATAACCAACTGTTATTAGTTAAATCATTTGTGGTAAGACATGATAACAATAGTTGAACACTATGAGGTCACAAACATTTGATAGTAATAAGCTAGCAAAAACCTTTGCTCTACTGAATATCATACTAATATACAGCATGTAAGGGTGTGGCATGTCTGATCTTTGAAATGAGAAAGGATAAGAGAAATTACATACACCTTATGGCAATACATCTTGTATGTCACTAGCGTTAACTTAAGAAAAGGTTTCATCTTCTCAATATATCATTTCAAAGGTTATGTAGTGATATGAATGATGATCTGAGATATTTAGTAATGCTATGAAACCTTCCCTGAGAAGCTATTGATTCAAGTACTATGGGTAGTTACACGAATTGCGACGTGTGGTGGGTGGGCTGACATAATGTATTCGGTCACTCTGTACAGGTTTCACAATAGAAACAGTACTCAATTGTAATGTATTGATGTAGGAAAAGCAGTGGGCTTAATTGACCAATAATGTATTATGTATTAAACTGGCAGCCAACACAACTTTAATTTTACAAGGAATAGTGAAATAAAATTCATGACGTTGAAAATACAGGAAGCATTCTTGCATGTGTTTCCTTCGAATAACAATAAAATTATCTATTATTTCATTTGATAATAATGATAGTATGTCTACATCATTTTGTGTCATTTTTACAGTCCATCAGAAGTCGAGCAGTTCTAAGTGATGACGGAAAACATTATGTTCTTAATGGCAGTAAAATATGGTGAGTGAGTGGGCGTATTACCCTTAACCGCTGACCAGTAATTGTAGGAAGTTATGACATAGTTGTATAGTGGTTTTTCCAATGTAATGACCGCAAAGTGTACTGTGTTATAGTACCACAACTGTATAGTTTTTGTTTCTAATGGATTTTCTGTTGTAATTGCATTTCCATCATCATTCTTACATGCATATAACCACTAGACAGTGCACTAGACAGTGCCTGCAGATCCTCCACAACTAAGTGGACTATTAGCTGCTCTGTCTAGTGCACAGTTGAAGCCTGTAGGTATGTTGCGTGTAGTATAGTGTGTGTGGTAATTAATATTAATTGAGTGATATCTTTGTGTTAGATAAATCAGCAGCTGATCCAGACAATCAACAAGAAGGTGGGGTAGGTATCTCGATGTCAGAAATAATTAACAAGAAGCCCAAGCCAAGTGGTGGAGTCAAACGTAACTAAACATAAAAGTGACGAGTGTACTGTCCATATGATCACACTCACACACTTTATAATGTTTGACCAGTGGGAGGCTGACTTCACCTCAGTGGAGTCATAGAATTCAAAAAGATGGCGGTACACTGTGTCGTGTGTCACGAACTGTGTACATATTTTTGTCCCTGCAGCCACTCACTATCAATGACAATGACATACCAGAATGGAAGAAAGCCATGCTCAGCTTGCTAAGAAAAACAGCAAGCAGCTATGTTTATATTATTATTAATTGCTCCGCCATATACAATGACAATTCTGCATAGCTATCAGTGCTATCAGCACACAATTGGCACACAACTACATTATCTTACTTCTTAGGCTAAAGATAAACAAGCTGAAGGAACAAAGTGGGAGGGAATTCCAGCATGGAAAAGAAAACAGTTAGAAGACCGGCAAGGACCAAAAGAAAGCACTGAAAAGATATGCCAAGCACCTGAGGGCTGAAAAACAAGCCAAACTGGATGCAATGCCAGAATGGAAACGGAAATTGTTAATTAAAAAACAGCAAGAGAATTTTTTTATAATCCAGCACATATTTCATTGTTTATCACTTACAATGAAAATGAAACTGAAATCCCGCCCGAGCCCGCCACATAAACCACATGAGCGGAATTTACGTAACGTAGGCAACGCTATCTTGAGGTGAAGGCAGGAAGATGGCCAGCTTACTGAGATTATCACTATTATCGAGGTAAAGAATGTAGTACGCGTTAGTTTAAGACCTTGTTAACTGTATAACATCGTATTGAGGGTTGGTTTATTCACAGAGGTGCGCTTATTAGAGAATACACATGTCCCTAATGGGATAGCACTTAATATATTAAAATGTCACGAAATATCGGAATTTTAACTATACTCTTTAGCCTATAAGTTAGAGAAATACGAATTTATGAAATACACCGCTATAAGAGGCAAGGCATACTGTTTTATAATTGGTTTTGTGGCATCACATTACATAACACTGTAAACTGAGACAGATGACCTTTTAGTGGATAATTATAATTATTGAACTATCAGCTACCTTTCATTTAA
Organism: Dysidea avara; assembly: GCF_963678975.1. Taxonomy (NCBI): domain Eukaryota; kingdom Metazoa; phylum Porifera; class Demospongiae; order Dictyoceratida; family Dysideidae; genus Dysidea; species Dysidea avara. The sequence goes on from NC_089283.1 coordinate 21,984,053, forward strand.
GGTAGATACATTTATTTTCTACCTGTTACAATAGCTGTATGTAGCACTCTTATTAATGCCCCTATACACATGGTTAACACTAGCTAATTAGCTATTTGCAGTGTTGATTGTATGGTATTGTTAAGTAATTGTTCAGTAACTTTTTAGAGAGGCCCAGTATTAGAGGTATATCAATGTATCCAAAGTTTCAGCTGAACCAGTTCAAATACATGTCGGGTTTTCCTCATTGTGACTTGACTTGTATTAAGTTACAAGTAAATTCATTATTAGAATCTGTCTGGGATGATACTGTTAACAGTCTGTTTTGGCCTCCGGGTATATTTGCTGTGTTATGTCCTAATGGTGTAAACTGTTTGTTGTACAGGAATGTTATGAGACACTGTCGTCATGTCAACAATGTGAGGCCCTTTGTTTTAAGATGTTGGTACAGTAGTGGAAAGGTCTGTTTTCACCTTTATGTTGTACTTACCATGTGTCTTGATACACACATAGCACTACTCACGTGCGCGCGCACACTATACACATGCAACACGCTACCAGTATCACACACACACACACACACACACACACACACACACACACACACACACACACACACACACACACACACACACACACACAAAGCAAACAAAAAAAAAAGTAAGGCCTTCAGACACATGTGTACTACTCTGAGCATTGAACTGGGAACCTTTCGATTGCTAGGGCTGATACTCTAGCCACTTGGCTATGCTGCTTCACAACTCACACATTAGCTGTGTGCTGTAACCTACACATGTGTGCACACACAAACACACACACACACACATACAATTAACGGTGAAGTATTGTCATTATTATTCTTAGGTGAACAACTCATTTGTTATGGGATTATTTAATGGAGAACTTCGTCCCGAGGAAGTGTTTCCCTTCCCAGAAGTACTAACTGAAGATCAGTCTGAAAACATTTCCATGTCTCTAGATCCAGTAGAAAAATTCTTTGAGGTATATATGAATGTACAATCTTTGTAGTGGCAAAATATAAATCTTTTTAAAATGGTGTCTTCATTTTTTGATGGTATATGGTTCCACAGGAGGTGAACGATGCTGCTAAGAATGATCAGTTGGAAACAGTACCTCCAGAAGTGATGAAGGGATTAGGAGAAATGGGAGCATTTGGAATGCAAGTATGTTAGATGGAACTCACTTGTGATGTAGTGTTACTGTATTCATAGGCTCCAACTGAACTGAATGGTCTTGGACTTAACAATACCCAGGTGAGTTATATGAGGTGATGATGTTATGTTAGGTTGTGTTGTGTTGTTGTTAGTATGCCAAATTAGTTGAACTTGCTGGAGGATATGATCTGGGAGTTGGTATTGTGTTGGGAGCTCATCAGGTAGTGTGTGTGTAGTGCGTGCATGCATGCATGCACAGGTGTGTGGTGTCTACACATGGGCTTAGTACTGTACTTCAAATACATAGTAGCTGCATCGATTCTTGAATTGTTAACTTAATTCCATCCTTCTCTGCAGTTATATTTGAATTTGTATAAAAGTGTTGTTCTAGTTTAGCTGTGAGCAAAAGAGAAAATGTTCGTTGTTCTCTTTTCATCTGCTATACTTTTTGTGCACATAAAATGCTTACCAAGATTCTAATAGAGCAGTCACCCCAATACAACAGTCAAACAAATTATATTCATGGGGGCATGGACCTGATAGGTGTTACATAGTTAACCACAAAAAATTCCTCTGGTACAAATTGCATGCATTAAACAAATGCACACATGATTTTTAGATTAGAGTAGAGAAAATTTGTGGCCCTTGGGAAAGTGCATATATACCATCTCAGCATGTATATTATGTCTCTTGAGATGGTGTGATTCATGTACACAGACTAACGTTGATGGTTGATGCTGTGCCTGTTTTGTTGTTGTTTGCTGCTTGGTTGCCGAGACAAACTCCTTGATTATTGTATTACATAGTTACCTTATAGCTGAGTTTCTGGGTTGGTCCTGTAAGTGGGAGCAAGAGTTTTGTACTACAGAAAACTGTTTCTCTGTAAGCATAGTAAAAAGAAATATTTTTAGTCATGCACAAATTATACACTGCATTACATTTCATGCCTCACATCATGTTATTTTGCTCACTTTACAATATCTGCAATGAAATTTACACACATTAATAGTAAAATCTGCTTGGAATTAAGCATGTATTAAGGGTCCAAAAATGGAATGTTAGTACTGAGTAGTTTATGGTTAAGAGTGATAATTGTCACATGCCTACAAGGGTAGCTAGTGATGGGAATAAGTTCACTTTGTGGAATTATAGTGACCATTGAAAAAATGTGAAGTCAATGGTGGTACAAAGGTGTTAGACTGTCAACCTGCTAGTAGATCACTTGAATTTTTTATGTCATGATGCATACGTACGTCATGGGATGTAAAAAATAGTGCTTGTATGGCTTGCCTCTGTAAGAATACATCTAATTGTTGAAAATTCATTGTCATCACTGCAGCTGTTTCATGTTATTTCTACATATATATATATAAAGCACTTTAAATCAATTACACACTTGTTTCATTTCAGCTATGCACGATATTTACTACTAGCACTGACAACAGATTGTTTTGTGTTTGGCTATCAAAAGACAAATAAATTAGACGATTTTAAAGGCTTGTATCTCAAGCAGAGGAGGTGGACATGCTCTAAGCGCCACCTAGCCTTAATCGTCGTCAAAATATGTCAGCATTGTTTTATTTGGTATTTCATGTGGCCTTCAATAGTTGTAATACATAACTGAGAAAACAATGAGGTTCACTGGGATTCTTTAGATATCTTCACATAAGCTTCAAGGCAATATATTTGTTTTCTAAAAGTTGCTTGAATTCTGGGTGAAATTTAATAAGTCGCGGTTTAGTACATGCAGCTTCACCAAACTTGTCATGTACGAGTCCTATAAACAGAACAGTGATGCTTCACTGAGATTGATGTCCTACCCTCCTCAATAAAACGAATTTTGCATATTTTGTTTTAGTGGCACTTAAAGCGTATCCATCCTACTCTGTATCTCAAGAATAGCTGAAGTGATTCCTAAATTTAATACATAAGAAATTCCCTTGCGGAACTTGCACTGTAACATGTTAAGTATTAATCCAGGAATTGTGGAGCTAAAAATAAATTGCTAAAATATTTAGTTCTCATTATGAGCATAATTACCTGTTTCACCAGTTTCTTGGGCCATACAAAGATCCAAACCCAGCTTTGTGATATAATGAATCTATACAGTTCAAAGGTGGTGGCTGCAGTAGTATTATTGGCTATGAAGTATTAAGACAGTATCATCAGCATGTGATTAGTAGATTGATTCATGACTGTAGCAAATTCATATCACCACTTTTGGTTCAAAACCTTTCTTATTATGGTCTATTTTTTTAATCTTATATCCTTTTTATAGTTGGATTGTTTGCTGTAAACAAACGTTTTCTTGGGAGTTTAATAGGAAACATAATGTAGTGAATTCCTCTGTCGATGTATGTATGCAGTAATAAAATACAGACAAGTTAGTAATCAATTTAAAATGTCAGGCAGGTACAAAGGACACCTGGTACATGAACACAGTATGTGATAAACATCCTCCTCTGTACAGTCTATAGGTTACAAGGGGATATTATTATATGGTAATGAGGAACAGAAAACCAAGTATATACCAGATCTTGCTGCTGGGAAGAAGATTGCTGCCTATTGTCTTACTGAACCATCGTCTGGTTCTGATGCTAATGTGAGTATTTGTGTGTAGCATAGTGTGTGTGTGTGCATACATGCATGTGTGTCATGTGTAGTGTATACGTGTATGTAATGTGCAAAATATGCATATGTATGTAGTGTGTAATTAGCGTGTAGCATGCAGTACCATACCACAGTGAATGACGAAGCTAGTTGGCTTCTTAACAAGTGCGGTTATGATGATTTATACCTTAACTACCTCTTTTCCTATTCAATAACCAACTGTTATTAGTTAAATCATTTGTGGTAAGACATGATAACAATAGTTGAACACTATGAGGTCACAAACATTTGATAGTAATAAGCTAGCAAAAACCTTTGCTCTACTGAATATCATACTAATATACAGCATGTAAGGGTGTGGCATGTCTGATCTTTGAAATGAGAAAGGATAAGAGAAATTACATACACCTTATGGCAATACATCTTGTATGTCACTAGCGTTAACTTAAGAAAAGGTTTCATCTTCTCAATATATCATTTCAAGGGTTATGTAGTGATATGAAGATGATCTGAGATATTTAGTAATGCTATGAAACCTTCCCTGAGAAGCTATTGATTCAAGAACTATGGGTAGTTACACGAATTGCGACGTGTGGTGGGTGGGCTGACATAATGTATTCAGTCACTCTGTACAGGTTTCACAAATAGAAACAGTACTCAATTGTAATGTATTGATGTAGGAAAAGCAGTGGGCTTAATTGACCAATAATGTATTATGTATTAAACTGGCAGCCAACACAACTTTAATTTTACAAGGAATAGTGAAATAAAATTCATGACGTTGAAAATACAGGAAGCATTCTGGCATGTGTTTCCTTCGAATAACAATAAAATTATCTATTATTTCATTTGATAATAATGATAGTATGTCTACATCATTTTGTGTCATTTTTACAGTCCATCAGAAGTCGAGCAGTTCTAAGTGATGACGGAAAACATTATGTTCTTAATGGCAGTAAAATATGGTGAGTGAGTGGGCGTATTACCCTTAACCGCTGACCAGTAATTGTAGGAAGTTATGACATAGTTGTATAGTGGTTTTTCCAATGTAATGACCGCAAAGTGTACTGTGTTATAGTACCACAACTGTATAGTTTTTGTTTCTAATGGATTTTCTGTTGTAATTGCATTTCCATCATCATTCTTACATGCATATAACCACAATAAAAAAGCTTTTAGTATAGTTACACTACATACATTTTCCACTAACTGATTTTCGAGGTACTGTAGAGACAGCACAACGTTACACATCATAATGTACATACAATTCTCTGTACTGTTATTGTAGGATCAGCAATGGTGGTATTGCTGATGTGTTTACAGTGTTTGCGCAGACACCGTGCAAGCATCCCAAGACTGGTGAAGATCGTGACCAAGTGTCAGCATTCATTGTGGAGCGATCGTTTCCAGGAGTATCCAGTGGTAAACCAGAAAAGAAGATGGGAATCAAGGCATCAAACACAGCAGAGGTTGGTATACTCACTTCGGGTAATAATCTGTGATCATCACAACTTATAGGTATATTTTGAAGATGTCAAGATACCTGTAGAAAATCTTCTTGGAGGTGTGTGCGTGCGTGTGTGTGTAATGTAATATTTCTGTAATCTCACAGAGTATGGTCAAGGGTTTAAGATTGCTATGAACATTCTGAATGCTGGTCGGTTTGGCATGGCTGCCGCAATGTCTGGAGTGATGAAGAGGTTGATAACTCGAGTGGTGAGCAACTAATCACCATCACTACTATTACTGCACAACAATCACTTGTAGACCGATCATGTCACTAACAGAGTACAGTTTGGCAGCAAGCTACAAGAGTATGGTTCAGTACAAGAGAAGATAGCCAATATGGCCGTCCTACAATATGTGACTGAGGTATGTACATGTGCACACGCATATACATGCACACATATGGATACATATATGTGTGTTCATGTTCACATGCACACATACACACTAGGGCTGGGACGAAGCTTCGAATGCTTCGTGGTGAAGGTTAAGTAAACTTCGAATTATAAAAGTATCCTTCGAAGCTTCGTAATGCACTCATAGTCTATTAAAGAATTACAAATAAACGTGGTTATCTTTATTGCAGCTGTTATTCCTCTTGCGTGATGAATGTTCGTCTCTTCGCGATCGATCTTTGTGTACCACGCCCACTTTTAAACCATCGCAGTTCAGCTTGCTACCATAGTTGCAGCCTTAAAACACCTTATAAAGTGATAGATAATGCATGGAAAGCGTACTTTTAGCCATTAGTTGGTGTTTACCTGTGTATGATTGCAGTATAGCGGACACGCCAATTTGCAATCGATCGATCGCGTCATTCAGTACTGCTGCTATGCACTTTCCAAATGCTTACAAACTTATTAAATAGATTTAGAAAGATAAAACCTAAGAAGGATGTGCATAAATACAAGAAAACCTACAACCTGAAAGCTAACACCGAAGCTTCGAATGTTCGAACATTTTATTAGCGAATATTCGAAGGTAAATTTCAATATTCGTCCCAGCCCTAATACACACATACGGTGTGTACATTGATCCCAATATAGTCAATGGCCTATATGATCAGTGGAAACATGGATCGTGGGGCAAAGGAATATCAGCTTGAAGCAGCAATCAGTAAAGTGTTTGGATCAGAAGCAGCGTGGCATGTCTGTGATGAAGTGATACAGGTATGAATGGGGTCTGTGCATTAAGTGTGCTATAATATCTTATCCTATGGCAATAGTTACATGGAGGAATGGGGTTCATGAGTGAAGCTGGTTTGGAGCGAGTCTTGAGAGACCTACGCATCTTTCGTATATTTGAAGGAAGTAACGATATCCTTCGATTGTTTGTCTCCCTAACTGGTTTACAGGTAAGTATCAAATTTGTACAGGACATAACCTAACTGATGTTATGAAATACAATAGTGTACATTAAGTATGTAAATCCCACAACTGCATACAAAATTATGCCATAGCAAAATATAATCCACAGAATTATTTTACTGCACATTTTTGATCTGTCCAATTTTTAACACAACCATATAGTATGCTGGTGGCCATTTACAAGAGCTACAAGCAGCACTCAAGAATCCAGTTGGCAACCTTGGTTTGGTGATCACAGAAGGAGTGAAACGATCAAAAAGGTATTGAAAAGAAATTTGTAAATACCACTGATAAACTTTGTAATCTATAGAATGGTTGGAGCCAAAACAGTTCTACCACTGAATGACTATGTTGCATCACCTTTATCCAGTGAGGCTGAAATGGTATATACTAATTCATTGTAATCATATTACTTGTTAGTCTAACTGATATCCTAAACCAGATTAGTCACCAATACACTCTTATTATAATGGTTTACACAGTACTATTGGTAGTTTATACCAACATGTTTCTTAAGCCTTCCAGCTATGTCATGAATACAATTATGGCACAAAGAAGTGTAAAATATTGAAATAGATAGCTTAATTAGTGTATGGTTATTATTTTATATTTTACCCTATGAGAGGTGTAAAATAAGTTAAGGTTTGTGGAGTGTGTAAAATAATTTAAGGTGAGGTGATAATTATTATGGTTTTCTTTGAACCTTACCACATCTAATAAACACATTGTTATGGTAATTAGTTGGTAATCCACAAACTGAAATGATTTTTAGCCATCACCTTTACTCTTGGGATCGATCAAAGGACTTGTGTTTGTGTGTCCATAACTAGATTTAAATACATTGCTGACACTACAAATGTTATAAAATACTTTATTAATTTTTTTAATTTGTATACAGCTGAGAGATTGTGTTACCAAATTTGGTGCACAAGTTGAAGCCATCTTATCGAAGCATGGGAAAGGAATAATTCGTGAGTAACATTTTATCTCCTTGTTTGGTTACAGACAATTGTATTTTTGTTTTTTAGATGAGCAGTACATTCTCAGACGACTTTCTGAGGCAGCCATTGACACTTATGCAATGGCAGTAACATTATCAAGGTGATTTCTCTATATTTCCTGGTTTAAATAATAAAGTTTTGTTACAGGGCTTCGAGAGCCATCAATGAGAAATTTGCTACATCTGAGCATGAACGTATTATTACATCAATTTTCTGTAAGGAAGCTTACAAGCGAGTGACCAGTCACCTAGCGTCATTGACGCAGTCGGCACAGCTGTCACAAGATCAACAAATGTCTTCAATTGCCAAACAGTTATGTGAGGAAGGAAAAGTAGTTGCAACGCCAGCACTAAAATTCTAACTCCTACACATTGTATTATCATGACATGTTAAAAATGAATGTACAATATAAAAAAACATTAACAAGGCATTTCAGTTATAGCCTTGTAAATGACAGTTAATGGTTTCACGAAGTTGTTGGCACTACAAAGAAAGGGAAAAAAGGAAGTGTTAATAAAACATGACTGGAGTGTGTGGGTGAGTAACTGAGCGCACCTGTTGACTGTACAACAATAGTGGTGGTGAGGTTTTATCAGTGAAGTCAAACACCACCAACTCATCTTTCACATCACAGGAAGCTGTCTCGATTGCATCAACCCACACACGTTGTAGAATTTTACCATCACTGACTCTCCTCAATATAAACACTTCATCCCACACCTTGTAAATATGCATAAATAACCCACTATGGAAAATGTGGCAGTTACCTCACCTCAAGGGTACAAGTTGTGTCGATTTTGTTTGCTCCCAAGTGCACACCAAATGAGACAGATTTCTTTACATTTAATCTGATTTCTTTAGAGTTCATTGCTTCATCCCACCTCCATTTCCCCTGTAAACAGGAATATCAAATTTTATAAAATTCCCACTCTTGACCTACTTCACATATTGATGTAATGAAGTCATTACAAATACCCAGTCTGTTGTGAGTGGATATGCTGTTGACTAGCTGTTTACTCCTATCTGCATTAACTCCAGTGATTTGTAGAAATATTGTAATATTTGTTAATATAGGCATTAGTACTTCAATTTCGTCTGATTCCATTTTCTGTTGTACAGAGTGACTGCTTGATAAATACCTGAAAAATAGAAGATGGTCATAAACACACATCTAGGCTTAGTTTTATAGTTAAATACTTTTGGTATAGTTCAGGTGTTCTTTCATTCCAACCAAGCTTGTTTCTTAGTAAGCTCACAGTGGACACAAAAATTGTTTTCCAAAACTGATTATCAGCAAAACAGCCACTGACAGATGGTGACGCTGACTTCATGAATAAATCATGACTTAAAAATTTCCTGCCAGAATGGTGTGGTTTGTTTGGGCTGGGGTCAGAAATGGCCGGGTCAGCAACTTGATCAGGGGATGAAATGGTTGATACAGTTGAGTCATCAGTACTTGATTGCTTATGAAGAAACATAGGTGACTCTGGTGGTGTTGGTTCTTCATAAGCATCTGACTTTGTAGCCGTGTAAAGAAAACTTTTTGATAATACAGATGCTGGCATAGGAGGACCATTGTGTGTTGTACACACAAGACAACTGAGACGCAACAAGACGAAGGCAGACACTAAACTAGCATGTGGACTCTTGTTAAAATCACTATCGATAAATCTTATCATCATCTTGAACAAATCCAACAACTTGCGATAAACTGGTCTACCAACTTCCTACAGTTTAAAATGAAAATAATTAAAATACTTTAATAAAACATTTAACTGCATGAGTACCATAGGTGAAATATTCTGTAGTGTTTCCGTAGATTCTTTACAACAGAGAAGGCCTCTTTCTATCAACAGAAGCATCTCTGTTCTGTGTGAATCACTGGCTAGCAATTGCTTGTGCTGTGCCTTCAAGAATGGCACACCCCTTCCCTCCAATAGCTTCTCTACCCATTGTTGACAGGTTTGATCAGCAGCAGATGCCCTAATAAAAATTAACAAAAAGTTTAATAACACAAAATGTTATTGATAAGCCCTACAAGTTTGGTTGCAGATTTATGGAGTGATACATTGATGACAGTCAAATAAAAATAATAACATACAATGAAAAAAGGCTTCATAGAATAAAATTAATAATAATTACTACAGCCAATAAACTTGGCTCTACTAACATAGCTGTTGTTGTTGTAGGAGTGAGTGAATTTCTTGGCCTTGCATTAAATGCTGTTGCCATATTTGGAGAAAAACTGCAATCTTCAACAGGCAATGGTTCTATATCTTCATCACTGCTGTAGTCTAAAGAATTCCAAAGTTAAAACTTTAAAACTAAGATCTCTTTGTTTCTACCTACCCCGACAAGTGTATGCTGAATTATAATCGAGAAGTTGTTGGTAAAGGCTGGACTTAGGGTCACAAAGGTGCACAGACACTTTTTGCTGTTGTTTGTTTAGCAAACTTATTGCACTGTGTTGGTGGTTGAGGTCACCATTTGTCTTCCTGCCTACAAAGTATAAAGTGTTACAATTGGTAATTGAATAACGATGCATTAAATAATAAACATAACAATGAAATAATAGGAGACATCAAAACAATCACCTGATGACACATAAGCAGTGTTGGTGGGATTCAAGTTCCAAGCAAGAAAATACTCAACGCTCTAATGAACCAAAAACAGGATACAATGGATGAATTGTTACAGTTAGTGACACCAAAATTGTGGACACAATGACACCAAGACAATATGTCTCGTACCTGACTAGCTATAAACTTTTTAATAAAGCTGTTGTCTTTGTGGTGCAGAGAGTATTCTTGCAGAAGGCAGGACAGCTGTGTAGTGATTATGGGACGTGGAAACAGCCGGACGATTGTTTGATGTCTAGGCAACAAGCCTAGCATCTCTGGCGACACCATGAACCTCAAAAATGCACGACGAATCAGAATATCGACCCTCTCCACATCTTGATAGTCAACAATAATCAAATTGTCTTCAACATGACTTATTGGCTGGAGATTATCCAATATCTAAGTATGGCCAAAACTGAGTTATTTTAAAACCATGAGAACAAGAATTTGCACCTTTTTAATATTTGCCTGTAGCTCACAAGAATTTAGGGGAAGTTGTGGTAGCAACTCAGCATTTTCTGGTTTCCTTATCTTAAAAGAAAAATAAATTAGATCATGCCAATCAAACCTAATTTAAATATTATTATTATGTATAATAATTTCTGGCTATCCCTTAGTAGTTATCACATGAACAGATGGTAATAATAGTTGACATAAAAATTAACAACCAACTTTTTAATTAGAAGACTACACAATACCTTTCAGAGACAAGCTATCATGAGACATACATTTTGTATTGCCCATCCTGGCTACACTGTTAGCAATATAAGGCTTCACCTTAACTACCCATGCTCAAAATACTTTGAATTGGTAATATAGTAATTGAATTTACAACTACATCTGTGCTTTTAGAGAATAAAAAGTATTAATGAGCACAAAGCCACAATTAATTGTGTTACAATACTAGCTACTAATATTGCCTGAATACCTTTTTATTGTCTATGTCGACTACATAGACGTCTTCCAAGTTAGCAGGAGAGAGTTTAGTTATCAAATCTGCTGTGGTCCCAATGATGTAAGGCACAGGAACCATCAGAAACTACAGATGGTAATATAACATGCATAAGAGAGATGGACTGATTGACATCCAGACACCAAATTAGAATTGAGACAAGGCATGAGGTAGGCAGGAAAGAGTAACAAGTTGCAATCATATAAAAAAAAAATTCACTTCTATAAAGTTTTATGATTTCTAAGAAACACAACTGCAAACAGAGAAAGAAAATAATATTTTACTAAAGTAGGCAAACATATCTGTTATCACAAGATAGTCATAGGGCTTCTCATCACATTACACAATATGACATACATCACGAGAGGATGCTGGAGCACTTATCATTGTCATTAAACAATTAATCACAAACATATTGTGGAAATGCATTACTAAATAACTACTTTAAAGTAGTCTTTATCTCACTACAATCTTATGGTTATGTACACGCCACAAAAACTTAAACCCTAGCACATCACACATGTTTAAAGCATTAGAAGCTTTATGGTCTACACCACACAAAAGTCAAAAAGAAGGCACATATGTTTAGTGCATTATGTACATCACAATGGAAATTTAGTAAATTTGTACACATATGCTCAAGCTACCGTTAGTCTAGGCAATTTAGTTGCAGATAATTTGATTTTACAATATAATTCTCTTATTTTAATATAGTATACTCATTGTGTAATGTTCTGAAAATGCATGTGTGTGTACGTGTCCGTCCTTGTGTATGTGATGTGGTGTGTTGTGTGTGTGTGTGTGTGTGTGTGTGTGTGTGTGTGTGTGTGTGTGTGTGTGTGTGTGTGTGTGTGTGTGTGTGTGTGTGTGTGTGTGTGTGTGTGTGTGTGTGTGTGTGTGTGTGTGTGTGCGTGTATGTGATGTTAGTGTATGTTGTGCACACAGATTAGAAATACACCATACATACATCAGCAGCTTCACTAAGCCTCAATGGCAGCAGAGGTATCACAGGGAAGACATATTCCAGTGGGTAGAGTAGTGCAATCAGGGTCAACACAACATCGCTGACCACAGAACATTTCCTGGCACATATCAAAACCTGTCAGTGGGGGTACAAAGTGTGTAGTTTAATAATACTAATAATTAGTATAGAGTTTGTTACTTTTTGCTCAGTAAGGATTAATCTTATTATCTCATTAACTGTGTGTGGTCTCAAATGTTGAAATAACTGTCGTATTGGCAGTTCACACAAAGGGAGCTCATACATGGGTGGTAAGTGTAGTATTGTGGGTGAACCAATATCTAGTGTCACCTCCAGTAAGACAGATGGATCATTAGGTGCTGAAATCATTAATAATTTCTCTATCCATTTCTCAATGTCACTGACTAGAATTGTTGTTGCACTGCTAGCAGTACCACTCGGATAAAATAAGTCACTCCATGAAATGGCATCACAGCAGCTTTCAACCATATTTGTTAAAGTTTTAAGACAGTTTTGGAAAAATTTTAAAAATAATTGTTGACTTAATATACAAACAGACAGGGGCACAGTTTCCTTGACAACAGGATCATGTGATGAACTGGGTACCTCATAAGGGAATGTGTCACACACTCCAAACAGTTTTTGGTTCGTCTCAGTATCAACCATTGTAAAGGTATGATGACTGCATAATTCATCAACTGTATACCCACACTGAGGTTGACAAAAGTATGCTACTGTGCTTGACAGTGGACAATCCTTATGACAGTGCTTCGGAAACTGTCGTAGCACTGTTCCTTCTGATATTTCACAATAACTTGCAATAGTTTCATCACTCTGTTCTGGTCCTATAAGTACCAGGTACTCTACCAGCCGTGAAGATGCAATATGCTGGGCAGCCATATAAAGTACTAGGAAGTGGATATGTAAGCGGGTGACTGTAGTCCTTAGATGGACAACACAAATAGTAACTACCTTACTTGATAAAGGCTGAACGTCAAAGCACTGCTTACATCGGCGGCAGATGAACAAGGAAATACGAGATAAATATAATAATGTGCGCTAATAAAATTTCAGGTGCGCTATGGGTGCGACCATTTCGAGGACCATTTAAAGTTTTCAGTACAGGCCTCGACCGTCACCCGGAAAGCCTGCAGTGTTAGCTTTTTTTAAGAGCAATGACAATTACATTACTGGATTGGGTTTTTAAAAAGGAAAAGACTACTTTATTCGTGCTACTTTCTAATTGAAGAACCAAATCTTACGATAAGCGCTATCTCTTTACAATTTTTTATTCTAATTACAGTCGCACACTTCAGTAGAACATGCCTCGGTCAAGAACTCACTCAAGAAGCAGATCGCCACCGAGAAAAAAGCGATCAAGGTCTCCTAAGAAATCTAAGAAAAGACGGTCCAGGTCTCCTCGCTCGCCTACATCCACAAGATCACCATCACGAAAAAGCGAGCGAAAAAGCAGAAAGAGATCAAGGAGCAGAACTCCAAAATTAATGAAACTCCCTAAACAATACAGAAGCCGGTCAAGAAGTCCTCCTTCTCCGGTTAAAGACAGGTTTGGCCGCTCGTATGCACCAAAAAAGAATGAGTGGGACAAAGACTTGAAAGAAGATGACGAAAGGGATAAACGCAGAAGAGACGATGAAGACAGAAGATTAGAAGAAGAAAAGTTGCGGCGAAAGTATGTAATGTTCTTGTTGAAACCCGCCATTTTATGTTATCACGTGATTTTATAAAATAGAAAACAAGAAGAGCTTGAGGCAAGGTTTATTGAAGAGGAAACTCAGAGAAGGATTGATGAACTTGTAGCAGAGAGAGTAGCAGCTGAAATACAAAAGAGAAAAGCTGAAATTGAAGAAGAGGTTTTAAGACGAGTAGAGGAAGCAAAACTAGTGATGGAACGACAGTTAGTAGAAGAGATGGAAAGAAAACGCAAACAACAGGAAGAGGAAGAAGACCGCAAGCAGGTATTGGCGAAGCTCATTCGTCCTGTTACAGGCAGCTAATTCCAGTTCTTTTTTTTTGCTATAGTGCATTCACTCTGTTTGTGCTATAAAGTCAACTTTTGCAGCGGCACTAAAGTAGACCTAGTTCTCCTAATTAATGCTGCCTGTTTGGTTACTCACAATTGAACTTAAATAATATATTCTAGCTGCTCTTGTTTAAGGCTCTAATTTTGTGTTTTTTGTATGAACCCACCTCAGCGTGCTGTAAATTGCAAGTCGGCTTTGCAGAAATTGTTTTGGAGGTTGCATTTTAGCCTGCAGCGTGCACGAAATTCATTCTTGAAGACACAAATTTCTTACAGGAGTGACGCGTGAAGAAGCTAGCCGTACGTATGTGAGTTGAAACTGGTAGGTTTGATGTAGGCTGGAGCATTGTAAGAGGGATTGTTTTTGATGTATGATACCTTGTTACTGATGTGCATTATCTGTTTTACTGTGTTGCTGGCATGTTTCTATCATAGGAAGAGGCTAAAAGCGAGAAGGAACGAGTACAGAAAATTCTAGAGGAAAATAACCGTAAAATACAAGAGGCACAGAAAAAATTGGTAAGCAAAACTACATATAGCTAATATATTGTAATGCTGGTTCTAAGCATTGCCATATATTACAAAATAGTGTAGTGACAGTACCATAAAATTTTAATATTAATGAGAATGGTTTAATTTAATATTCGAGATGGCTGTTTGTGGGTCCTTTATAATAGAAATTTTACCTAGAATTGTCTGAAGTTCTTAAACTACCAATGCTGGTGTATGTTCTGCCTTTGTTGTGGTATCATGTCAGTGTTGTAGGTGTTATGTTAAACCCTAGTTCTTAAAAGAATAATATGCTGCCTGTAGTTTGTGTGTGTGTGTGTGTGTGTGTGTGTGTGTGTGTGTGTGTGTGTGTGTGTGTGTGTGTGTGTGTGTGTGTGTGTGTGTGTGTGTGTGTGTGTGTGTAGTATGAGTGTAGAGTGAGTGAGTGCATGTGTGTATTGTGTGCATACTTGTTTACTTACTATAATTAATTGATTTGACTTGTTTGTGCATCGTTCATGTTTGTTTATGCATTTACTCAAGGGACGCATTATATTTTAACTGTCCATTAGTGATCGATTGTATATTCATACTACTAGATTGATTTCGATCTTTTGCTTGTTATTAGATACTCAATGCGCTACAAATTTCGTGTGCAGTATCAACTTAATTGTTGCAAAGGCTTTGATCTTATTGCGACTTGTTTTTTTGGTTAGCGTTGTCGTAAACAACATGTTTTGCTGTTGACATACTGTCCGCTCTGTGTGTGTGTGTGCATGTTATCTTGTGCGGTTGTCATAAAGATAAAGACAAAATATACTCTTTATGGCAAACTGCTTTATTTATTTGAACACAAAATGTAAGCATTAACATTTAACTAAATTTAGTCTGGGCATGTGCTATGTTTAGGCTTGTTTGGTCTGATGCAGTACCTTATTTACCTTGGGAGTTATATATAAAATTTTATACAATGAATGCGTAGGTAGATATTGTATGGCTGTATAAAATGTAGGATAGCTTACTAAATATAACCTCTCCAAAAATTTTGATGTGTATTTCTAGGAAGAGGACAGATTTCAAATGCTAGAACAGCGGCGGAAGATGGTAGAAGAAAAGGCGGCTTTGGAGAGAGCAAAGAGGGCACAACAGAAAGAGCAGCAACAAGTTATCTTAAACAAAACTGGAAAGGCTAGACCTAAGTTGTCTTTCTCTATTAAATGATTTATTAGCTAAGTACCAAAATTTACACCCAATAAAAAATAACTTGAACTGTGGTTATGCGGCTTCTAAACCGGCGCGCATAAAAGCGGTTGGTGTGTGTATTTATAACAAAATAGCTATAGTAATCGTTTATTTTAATGTAGAACCTTGTGCGAGTGTTTTTATCAGATTTTTGAGTTCATGGTACTGGGAATGTCGCGTTCGCCTGATCATATTAAGCGGCCGATGAACGCCTTTATGGTATGGTCAAGAGAGAAGAGGCGTAAATTGGCGCAAGAACACCCTCGTTTGCACAACTCAGAAATCAGCAAGAGGCTTGGCGTCGAGTGGAAGTCTTTATCAGAAGAAGAGAAACGGCCTTACATTGAAGAAGCAAAGAAAATTCGCAACGATCATATGGCGGAGCACCCAGGCTACAGGTACAGACCTAGAAGGAAGCCTAAAGCAATATTCCGAAGAGATTCAGGCTCTTACGTGCACTACTCGCTACCTAACCTTTCTGCTACAGGATTGCCAGAAGCAACTTCGGTACCTCCTCAGCTAACTCTTGCACAGCAGCCGATATTCAGCTTAGCACAAGCCCCTCCGACCATTGGGAACAAGGTGACCACTCTGCCGTATATGCTGTCGATGCCGGGTCATATGCCGACCACGATGTACTCTACGATATGTCCTACAATTGTTGGAAATGGGCAGTCCATTATGCCCACGATTGTAAACTTTCCTGCTGCGAGTGATAACAGCGAAGTAGAAGGATCGCCGTCTCGTACAGGGACGGAATCTCCAGATAACGTTGTGATAGAAGTGAACAGTAGGTCCAGTACTCCAGTAAGCGGAGCGGACCAGGAGCCTCTCTCTAGCGATGAAGAAGCAAGTGCAAGATCACGTCACAACAGCACTGCAACTGACAATGGAGCACAACGTACACCCTCCACACCGTTAGGAAGTACCAGTTCACCTACCGCTATTTCAACATCAGTGATAAGAGCTGTGGAACATTCAGCTGTCAAGAGTATATCAACTCCATCAGTACCTCAGAGCTACTATCATGGAGCAACTCCAGTGTCTAGTATTAGTTTAATGAGCACTCCCCATATCCCCTTGGTAACACCAAACTTGACTGGGTCATCACTGCGTTCAGTCCGGAGTATGCCAGAACTGCACTTAGCTCACAAGTTACCTGCGACATCACAAGCACCTGCAGCAACTGCAATAATGCAGAATCCAGCATGTCAATGTCTGATGTGTCAGTTGCAACGGCAACAGCAACAGAACATTATACCAATTCCAGCAAACTTCATGCCAAAGTTTGTTGTACTAAGTTCACCTCCCACCACCACAAGTGTAATTACACAATGACTTGGAGACAATTAAAACCAATTTCCTTTGTGTAAAATTTTTTTTTTTTAACTGAAAGATGATAACATGATGTCACTTGTTTTTATTGCAGAACAACAAATGTACTTTGTACTAGAAACCATGCAAGCTGTGCTGTACAATAGTTAACTAAACACATCACAGGAGGTTTGTATTTCATGAATTAATGTTGTCAAAAAAAAGATTGCATGTTAGAAACTGAGAGTATACAAACAGTGACATAGTTTAGTTGTTTTCTAATTGTTCTAGTTCCTTTATTTGGCTAGCAACACTCGTTAACGACGGGTTCAATCGAAGCGCTTCCTTGTACCAGGCAATAGCTTTCCTGGTATTGCCAGCTTGCTTGAAGACCTGTCCAAGCTGGTACATTCCATGTGCGGAATCTGACGGACTCATTGTAGCTTGATAAGCCAACTGTTTCCCAGCTTCATCCAGCTTTCTCTGTACAAAAGAACATGAATAACATTACAATGCACTGGCTACTTACTAGATGAATTAGTAGCTTTATCAGATTTGTTCTGGCTTGGCTGTCATTAGGTCTGTATTGTAATCCAACTTCATAGTGTTCTTGGGCCTATCATGATAAGTATGAATTGTTGACATACATACAACTTACGCCCGCACTACATGGTATACAATGGATGAAAGGTTAAACTAACAATAGCATGGCCTAGTCACCACACCAGCCATTGTGTCACCAGTCTACACCTGGATGTGCATGCTATGAATTCCCCAATGCTTATACAAGTAGCTTGGAAACAATTATTTTTGTTTGCACAGTGTCTGTTTGAAGTCTGGCACTAACTAAACACAACAAAGGCCACAGGGTGTATCTTGGTCATTTTACACAATGGTGACAACTTGAAACAAGATGACGACAGTAACAGAGCAGACTTTCCTAGAATGTACAGTTATTCAACATGATACTGGATCTGTGTATACTAATGTATCAAGTCAGAAAAATGGCAGACCACACAATTGCTTAAATCATCTACAACATACAAGAAGGCCTGCATGTGTGTGGATTACAAATTGTAGGTCACCTTTTTGAGACGCTTTTGACTATTCATCGACAAATCTGACTTCTTGATGCCATCTGTTGAGGACAGCAGTCTTGCTAGAGCAATGTGAGTGTCTGCATGACGAGGGGCTGACACCAACACTTTTTTGTATTCACCTTCTGCTTCCTGAAACAGTTTAGCAACTGACTTGAATAAACAGATGCAAAATATATAATACCTTGTATAGCATCAGCTGCTCATTGACATAACCAAGATGATGTCTTATAATGGCAAAGGAGGGCCTTCGTTTGAGGAGCACCTGGTATTTCTCTCTGGCCTCTTCCCATCTTCCCTGCAATCTGAGCATGTGACCCATGTTCATGTTTGTGTCTACATGGTCCGGCTTCAGCGTTAGAGCTTTTTTGTAGCATTCTTCAGCCTCTGAAGATCTGTCTATGGGACGGACAGTTGTGGGCATACCATTTACCATAGCAACCATTGTGTTACATCATTATCATGAGGACTATGCTACCTTTATGTGAAAGCACCTCCTGTGCATACCAGTAAAGGTTAAAGGTGTTGAATATCTATATCATTATTTGTAGCTTGTTAAGATACAAGGGTATTGTCTGTGTGTGGTTAGCAGCATTAGCAGTGAAATGGGATTAGTAAGATTCTTTTTTTTTTTTTTTACAAATAACTGGTTGGCCCTTTCTCAGGTCAGTTTACTAACTAATACATTAAAGGTTGTCAACAGCATAATTTTTTTTGCTGGGTACATTGTTAAGTTTTGTTCTTTGGACTTCAGTTGATTTGTGTTATGTGAATGCTGCAAAGTTGAGTGCAACACAATAAATTGGATTTGTGGTGAATCTGTGTAGTGCCACTATTGTGCCACCCCTGCACTGCAGTTGTTTTCTGTGTACAAACAAACAACACTGCTCACACCTTGCTGCATGGCCATGCAATGTATGCACAAGTCTGCATGCTACTCATGTACTCACTCATGTTCAGCAACACAAGACCCAAGTTATTCCACGCTGCTATATAGTGTGGCCGAAGATGCAGAGCTTCTCTATAGTAAACTTCACATCTTCGTTGTCCCTATGAAGACATACATTGCCTGATGAAACACATGCTTTGTAGTACATCACTAAAGAGTGTTAACCTTTATAATATACACACAAAGTTGTTAAATACATCTATATATGATTTCCCTTTGGAGCCTGATCTTTGATGAAATATGCTGTTCGAGTTAACACCATAAAATAAGAGTTCACCTTTGAAGTAGATTTTAATGAATACATGATTCTGGGTCTTTATGAATACCAACACTGAAATATGACTCGGGCAGTGGAGCATGTTCGCAATCTTATGATGCAACACTATGTGGGAGACAGATGTTTGGCTGCTGAAGGTCAGACCAAGTTTCCTGCCCATCACCATTGTTTACAAGTGCCATGGTTGTGAGAAAGATGCTCTCCTACACAAATTAACTACAGCCACATGAATAATTCAATAGACCACAACAATTCCTTTGAAACAAAGAAAAACAGTGCCGTGGGTTTATGGTATGGTATGGTTTGAGCCACGTTTGAACGTGTTTTCAGAACAATGAAATCCATGATCATACCCTTTTGTATGACATGAACATAATATGAATCTGGTTCTTCATTAATACACATAATATTTTGGCACACGTAATACAATTAAAACACTATAGTACTTGTTTCTCATACTATACATCATAACTGACCACTTATTTATAATGCAAACCTTTTGGGCTAAGACATTTCCCATTGTCATAAACATCTTGGCATTTAAAGGATTTGTTTTCATTCCAGCTTGAGCCAAATACTCAGTATCCCACCAGTCTGTGTTACGGACAACTGTCTTGATAGAGAACATTATCAGTACAAAGTACACAGCAGTGGCAGCTGGTAAAGTGAGGTTGAATCTCCACTACAATGAAACAAATCATCTGGTTACTGGTATTATATAACTGTCAATGAAAATTGTAATGAACATGATCACTAGATTATCATGTTAACATATGTTACATCATGTGTATTTTAACGCTGCAGATTTCTGTCCTAGATTATTACATTCCAAAGTAATTTCATGGTTTTAGTTATTAGATGCAAAAACAATGGATTTGCAATTAATAACCACTTACTATTTTAATGGTTGACCTTTGCAATGTTTTAAACGCATTAAATCCTAATGCTATCAGAAGACAATATCCCATACTTGGTAAATATAGTATTCTTTCTGCAATTACAAATCCAACTGGAAATAAAAGGTTACTTGCTGGTACAAACGGTAGCAAGAGCATGGCAAGTGAAAACAGTAGATGTGCTTTCCTGCTATAATGCATTGTAGGTTTCATTATGTGTGACGAAGGATCGTTGTCTTGTGTTCCAACTCCATATCCTGTAGCAGCATATATCAGCAATATGACTGTTGTCAATGCTGCAGTGAGGGTAATTGCATTCCGTATATCTGAAATGTCTTCTACCAGTGGGATGCTTCCCATTGACCAGTCATAGCATAGAGGGTATGGATACAGTAAGAGCCAAATGTTGTAGGCGTTCACATATGAGTAGGTAAAAAGTCTAGTTTGAGTTGAATTTGAGAAAGATGCTGGATTATCAGATTCAACAAACTGAGGCGATCCTTGACCTATCACAACAACTCGAAGGTAAAGAATCACCACTGTCGATACTGCCAGTACCAATAGCCTCGTCAACAATAAGCTGAGTGGTCTGTAAAACAAAACAATAAAAAGAGCATACCATCAAACTCCTAAAGCGTTAAACACATACCGTTTTGTTTTCCATGTTGTTAGCATTTGTTGTATGGTCTTGAAATTCAGTTTGGTACATATATCATAAGCAGCACATACTCCTAGTACAGTTATTCCTTGCTCCTTGCACAGCATAGCAACAACACTGAACAGTATTACTACAAATGAGTAGAACCAGAAGAGAAATCCAGCATCCTTGAGTGTTGTCAAGTGCATAAAAACCATCAAAGCTAGCAGGTACCATATTGCACACAACATTTCTGCTCTACCAACCACATTGGCAACCTAGAAACACACAAAGTGTAATTTGGTGAATATATGATACCTTGTACAGCAATAATCAAACCTTTGTATTTATATTAGTGCAAATAGATCAAATCGTTAGTAACACTGTCGATAATCAGGTGATATTCAAGTGATTAATGATGCAGAAAACAGTGTAAACTTACAATTACAGGTAGTGAATAACAGAATTGAAGATTGGAAAGCCTTCAATTGTATATGTAAAATAGTATGAATGATTTTTTTAGTTGGATGTTCTGTGGTGTTAGTTTGATAAAAATAGTGTGAGATAGAACATGGCTATTAACACATAACAAGAAGAAAATCTATATGATACATGGCAACAATTCACAGGAGGTGATGTCAAACACACTTGGCATAATTCCAGCGCATCCTGAAAGTCCACTGACAGTGGCAATAACTCATTATAAGGGGCTAGTGCATTACATGTCCATTACCTTAATATTAACAGACATTAGTGCTACTTGCCAAGCCATTCAGTATAGAGGTGATGCAATACAAACAAGGTTGGAAGAAGCCAGTATAGAAGTAGCACTGCAAAATACAACTCACTTGTTTCAGATCAATTACTGTCCTTACAATAATATGCAATAGCTGTTGCAGTATGCCTTGTTTTTAGAGAGCACTGATGATTAAGCACTTAGATTTTTATCTAGAAATGAGCTATAGAGTGAACCATTGAAAGGCTTTTTATTATGCATGGAAAAAAATACATTCAGTTACTATTATTTTAGCCTTGCATAGCTATTGTAGTAGCAGCACATGTCACACACATGTTGCACCTCAGCCACCTGTCACGCTCAGGATAAAGCCTAAAAAACCACATGTACCCACTCACCCCTACACACAACTGTGTGCATAAGACCACACAACCACTGTGAAACTGGTCATGCATCTATACATCTTTGTGCAAAGCCTGCAATTCTCTTTGCCACATTCCAACTGTTATAAACAGGTGTGTGCAACTTGTGATGGTGGTCACAGACACACACTGCATACATTTTATGCACTTGTAAAACTGAAGTTACCAGAGCACTTCAGTTGATCCTGTTCAGAACTATACTATCTTGTGCATCTGAGATCAGGAAAATCGTTAAGCCATCTTTATAGTAGGCCCAGTTCTTAGCACAGGTCAAATCATCTAGGTGGAGCTGAAGCAATGGAGGGGAAATTTCAAGTCAACACATTCTGACAAATTGCTGACTTCCATCTGTACAAGATTTTCAGAGTGTGCCAATTATATACTAGTTAAATGATTTAATCTTCTACCAACTGACCTTCTATAGCGACTTTATAGTATAGTCTAAGTTTAGCATAAACATTTGCCAATTATAGCAAAATGTTTTGAATGTGTTATTGTTAGTCATTTTATACAGCACATAATTGGATGGGCCATGAGAAAGTGTGTATATGAATCAGTGATATTTGCACATGAAGTATTATACATTAGTGTGTATCAAGGCAACATATAACAAGGAGCATAGGCAATTCTAAGGGGGGCATGGCCCCCCTGCTGAAAAATAACTTTAAACATTTTGGGGGAAAAGTTGCAGTATAGATTGGCATTGTTATTTTTAGCATTTTCGTGTTTTTAGCATACATTTTAGACTATTTTCAAGCCTTCAAATTACAAAAATCCTGCAGCTTCTGGGGGTGCAAGCCATACAACAATAATCATGCTGTTCCCTACTTCCCCCCCCCTGTAGGTCAGGTCTAGAATTGCCACTGACAAGAAGAGAATAATTGCAACATACAAGGCAAAAATTCATCAGAGCTACATATTATACGATGTTAAAACACTCTTAACATAAATTCATACATGCTTTAAGCGTCCTGTACGTCCATAGTGCAATAATTGATTATAAGGGGCTAGTGCCAGCACTATACATGTCCATTACCCCAGGCATTAGTGCCATTAGTGCTACTTTCCAAACCAATCAGTACAGGTGATGTAATACATGCACAAAGTTGGTATAGAGGTAGCACTGCAAAATAAAACTCTTGTTTCAGATTGACTACTGTCCTTGCAATAAAAATATGGCAAAATCAATATAATAGCCAGCTGTTACAGCATGCCATTTATAGAGGCTTGCTGTTATAGAGAGCACTGATGATTAATTAAACTAGATTTTTATCTATAGATTTGATTTGGATTTGGTCTGTTCAAAGACTTGTATCCAAGCTTTGAGCACTTTAAATGTTCCATTGATCAACATTAACTTCCTTGTTGCCAACTTCCTATAGACAAGTAAGATTTTGTATGCACAGAAAGATATAGCAGTCTTTCTCACACATTCAATGCTATTGTTTTAGCTCACATAGCAACTATTGTAGTAGCAGTACATGTTGCACCACAACCATCTCTCATGCACTGAAACAAAGCCATTTACGTGTACCCACTCATACTACCACACACTGGTCATCTTTATCCAAAGCCTGCAATTCTCCATCCTACATTCCAACACACATTAAATACACTTACAACTCAGTACACAAACTAAAGTTGCCAGAGCACTTCAGTTCTCAAAGTATACTGCTCAAAATTGTGTGCAGTATACTTTGAATTCTCAATAGTATACTGCATGCTCAAAATTGTGTGCCTGAGGCAACAAAGCAAGATCCTTTAATATATTCCCCTGTATTTATAGTAGGCACAGTTCTTAGCACATGCAGGTCAAGCCATCTAGGTGAAGCTCAGGCGTACATGATGCATATGCAAGTCTACAGTGTGATACACCAAAGTAATGGAGGAAAATTCAAGGCAACAGTATATATACATTCTGACTTGAAAGTGTTGCCATTACAATACAAGATTTTCAGAATGGCCAATATATTATACCAGCTGGTCTGCTATAAAGTTATAGAATAACAATTTTAGTATAAACATGTGTCACTGTTAGTCATTTGAACTATGTAGTACATCAGTCAATTCCTAAGTGTTGCACCGTATCAATCAATCAATGAATTGAATTTTCACAGCAACAGCAAAGAAAAAACAAGCTGAGTAGTCAAGAAACACTTGCACTTGTCAACAGCTCATCAAGTATAATATCCAGGTTCTTCCAAAAGAGGGGTTCCATGGAACTATGGAACCATGCATCCTTGGATTGGCCACTGGCATTTGGTGTCAAGAAATGATTCCGTGAAGGCTGTGAAGTATGATTTAATGCACTTTGCTTGTCAGGAATATCGAGTTACAGCTAGTGTGTGGACACGTCTGTGTTTGTCATTGAAGAGTTGTAAACTGCAATACATATGTGACTATACAAATAGCTAGTAAACCCTTGGTTCCTTCCTGTATATAAAAAGAATTATGTAAACTTTCCTTTAGTGAGGTAGTGCTACGGTTAGTAATGGCAGAGTTATTAACTTATTATACAAATGCTTAATTATTTTCATGGGAGAAATTTCACAGTTTTGCTATATACTTTTACAAGTTCACTGCAGCCTGTTAATCTGATTTTTACAAAATATTGATATTGTAGGCTTTATCCCATACTCATTGAGAACAAATCCATGCATAGTCTTCAGCAGCTAGCTTGTGGGTATATCAGAGTATTTTTACAAAATATCAGTAATCATAAAAATGCATGTACACCTCATGAAATATGGTATGTTTTATTTGAATTGATAAGTTGTGTGTTTAAAAAGCCAGTATTTTTGGAAAGACAGGAATAATCAATGGATTTCAGTATACTCAAGATTATGCACTGGCCTCATGCAGCTTTGCCTTAAGACTTCATGATGGGAATGTGTAAATAATTTAGTTTGTAACCAAATTTTTCACACATTTAATATACCAGCAAACAAAGTGTCATAACAGTTGACTCCTTATACTGATTAAGTTGCTCTGTATCATAATACAACCAAATAGTTTATCACTCATGGAAAATTTCAGACAATTGTAGCTATATTCAAAGATAATAAAGTCATGAAGCTTTAAATGGGCCAAATTTGTGCTTGAAAAAAAAACAAACCTTTTCACAAATTTGCTTTCAATTTATTTTCAACGTCCCTATAGGTCTGTTTGCTCTATATAAGTAAGCCATTGGACTTAGTAATCCAAGTTAGCAATGGAGGTGTTTAGTTACACCCTTGTGAAGGTGTTTCATTATACCGACACCTTTGGGGTGCTTCTCTACATCAATTTTTTTGTCAAAAGTGGTTGAAAACCACAATCAAAAGTAGTGCTTGCATTACATTATAATACAAAAATGAGAATTATTATTAGCAAGGTATAAACTGAAATTAACTGTGTTATGTTATATCTATTACAATTGTTGGACTACCTTTGAGGACTGTGGCATCAGAGAAGTGACCCTGCTTGCACCTGTGACACCAAAACACCCCCAAGGGAGCCCCATGAAAATGGTAGTTAGGACATCCACCCATAAAAGTGTTGTAAAACACTTAACTGTGTGACTCTAGGCTACTTTGTAATGAAGCAATCAACATGCTAAATAACTGCTTTATGTGGTGACCTTATGTATTCTACAGTGACTGAACAGTTATAGGTCACACATGCAACTACTATGAAACTTTATGCAAGATGCAAGGCTCTAATAATGTTGCATGGTGCATGCTCTTTGTGCACACACTATGTGTATAAACTAAACGTGTTTTAGTCTGTGTGTATTTGTTGTCCCATTGAACCCCAAGTTGTATTTTACATGCACTGTTTTATACACAGTAAGAACTGCCTACTCTGTTTATTTTCTACAAATGGAGCTAAAAAGGACTTCATATAATATGTAGGCAAACATATGGTAGGAATTTAAGTCATAGGTGTTGTTTTTTTCTGAAATACTTTGCAAGTAAGTCTATAGACTATAATTCATTTCAATTTATCACTCAAAGAATTGTATGACTGTAGCTATAGCTAGTTGTAGTAGCAAAACATTCTTTGCTGCTGGAAACTGCTACTCCACATTCATATGCAATGTAACTAAGTATGTTGGGGCAAGCCTGAGCCGTGATATTTAATTAAAATTTTGTATACTTCTCCTCAGCTGATCGTGATAAAAGCAGTATAAATGCATGCAGGATACAATTGGCAGAGTAATGAATTAGCACATCTAATCAACCCTTAATTACTTTCAAAACGAAAGCGTAACTTACTGAAGTGATTAAGGAACAGCCTGTAATACTATAAAGATGTGGGGGGTGTCCAAGTCACACACTGTTGCCACAAGTACAGTATTAGCACTGTATACTTCGTAACATATTACAAAGACCTCATTATGTTCAACACCTATCACTTTTTAATTAGCAAGAACAATATATTTCTGTTTCTTTAGTGCTATAGTGACTACGCATTCTGAAAATATTCTAAACTCTGCATTTGTAATGTTCATTGGTGACCGGTAGCTTCCAGCTGTTCATGCACATTTATTTTGTATATAGTCACCATAGCTTGATATATGTACACTACTATCAGCTGTTGATGTCTGTGCTTAGCCAATCTGCAATAATGGTCATTATGACAACTTTACTGTAAAGCAAGATGGCACTAATCAATTCAATGTTGAGTAATCCAGGCCAGTACCAATTTAAGTTGTCCTTCCAGTAACCACAGCCCCCCCTAATGGTGTACCAACAGTTCCGATAGTCCAGTTATTACAAAATACAACTCATTAAGAAACAGCATAATCAGTCAAGCGGATCCAACGTACTTGAGCTCTCTGCACGTACAAGATCATGATCAACATCAGCTGACTTATTGAAAAAAGTGATGGTAGTGACCTATTTAGAACTTCAACATGTAGTTAGCTGAATGGAGTAAAATCCTTCCCCACTACTTAATTATCACCAATCAGTAAGACTGTAAATAGGTGACACACTGGAATTTGCATTACTGAACAAAAATAAAAAGCAGGAACAAACACAACTAAAAAGCAATCAGCCTTGCTTGTCTCTCGTCATCAGTTTATTGTTACCTCATGATCTGTCACACTCACAGCTCATAATGTGCGCCAATCATATACCTTCATGATCCTTGTTTGAAGCATGCATAGTTTAAGTTTCAGTCATTCAGTGACATGTTCGGAGGTATAAACTATATATATATATATATATATATATATATATATCTATGCAGTGACCATGCGTTCTCTCCCAATGTAACCTTCCGTGTTTGTAAGGTAAATTCTCGAGCACACGATGCTCATACAAATGCACACATTGACCACCCACTTTTAAGCAGTAATTGTTACATATAATGTTTTTTTTTGTTTTGTATTTTTCATTCTTTTGTTTTTGTAATCCTGTCCTATCCTTTTATCTTGTTTGTTACTATCATGCAGTGTTGGGCTTTCTGTGTCTGTAACATAAATTCTTGGGCACACAATGCTCGTACAATGTACACATTGACCACCCAGTGTAGGGATTTCTGCGTGCGTAATGTAAATTCTTGGACACGCAACACTCGTACAACGTACAGCGACTACAAACTTGTGTGAGGCTTGCTCAGGCTTGCCCCAATAATTTGATATTATTAAATCTCTTACAGCTACTTTAAATTGCATTTCCAAAGGCCTAAATGTTAACAATTAACAGTGAAACATTGCTGTTGGGGAGTGTTATAATTTTACTATCAAATACTACAAATGAGTAGCTGCTACAATTAACCCCCCTATTCAGTAAAAATCTAGATTTGCCACTGATGACAGTGAGTGGGCAAAAAGTCAGCATTTACAGAGACCCCATGTAGGGTCGAGTTAGTGTCTGCTGACAGTAGCCTGAAAATTATCAGTGGTAACTCTTCAATAACAATTGTATAGGTCAGTTCATGAGCTTAGTATGCATCATAGTATGGGGAGAACGAAGTACTCATACAAACTATAACCTCCACAGAAACACTTTCCTTGCTATGGCCTTGTATAATAATAAGAATGATATACAGTCCACTCCATAGAATGATGTCGCATCTAATAGTAAGCATGTTGGTAACAGGAGTTCACTGTAAGCATGGACCAGTTTGATCCTTGCTTTGTTCACTGGTGTGATGTTAACAGGTCACTTTCTTAATAAAGCAATCACATTTTCAGACCATGTAGGTCTGAGTGTAGGTCGTATAGGCACTATTACGTTTAGTAACAGTTACTGACAGAAGGAAAGTTGACACTGAAAACACAACTATAAATTATGCACAAAATATATATTAATGGAATAATTGAAGGCTCCTGACATTTAAAAATTATATATAAATTTTTAACATCTAGTCAAAACAACATCCGCATATTAGTGTGGCATAAACAACATGTTAATGCATTGTGGTTGTAGCCACAATTATGTACATAATAAAAAGAAAAAGAAAGCTGGCACCTTATCAATAAATTATGTAATACCACATGACCAGTGTTGCCAGGAGAAAATGCATACCTAATACCAAGAAAGGCTAAAGAGAGTGGGCTAAAGTTTCTCTGGGCAACAATTGACTTTATTATGTTAGACAAATTGGCATAATTAATCACCAGACACCTACCAACAACTGCTAGGCTACCAAACTGAGATAGTTTAGCTAGAACCCATACCATGCACTGTAAAAGTCATAGCATATAAATATATATCACTGGTATCTGCCCTGCTGTACAAGGTGTATCCAAACTACGTATCTTAGTTTGGAAGCAATATAAATGGGGACAAGACAGGGCAGTATAGCTAGCTACAGCCAAAACTTATCTCAAAAGTGGATTATTAGGGAAGAAGAATGTCAAGGACATACATTGAAAACCTTAATAAAGATTGAGATCTAACAAAGCATTTATTTTATTTGTCAGGGTGACACCAAAAGGCAAATATAGTGTACACAAGTGCTTTATACATTGCAAAAGACAGATACAGTACAACGACAAAGGATATTACACAAAGTATAAAACAAAACACAATAGTACAATTATAAAATATACTGCACCCAATAGCTATGTAGAAAACAGATGATAAATGGCACGATAAAAATAATTTACAGATTTGATAACTATATCTATTGATACATTGTTTTATAAAAGACAGTCAGTCAAAGCAAAGCATAACAGAGTACAATTTTAAAATGGTTATTAAAGCCACTGCATCAACACTGACACACCTGTCACCACTGTGGTCTCACCTGTCACCACTATATCATAGCTATCACAATTTAGAGAATTTCAATCAGAAAAACAATCATCATTATTATTATCTGATTTGTCATGGACAGGGTTTGACCAAAAGGCTTGAGGCCTGCACAAGGGTGCTTCCCCAATTACAAAACACACACTATGCCTACATCTAACAATGACTACATAACAAAAAGATAGTGAGCAATGACAGCGGTTAAACACAAAAATGACGATACAGAGTTAGACGAAATGAAGATACATGGGCAGAGATAAGGAACAAAATTCCAAAGTTGAAAATCTACAGTCGTTAGCGAAAAATGGAGAGTTGACGGCTTCTAGTGGGTAGATGATTGAAGTGAATGGAATTTGGTAATGACAAACACCTATGATTTATTGACTATATCATACAGCAAGCATAATGAGGGATAGTGACATCAAGCTGCAAGGCCTGGCAATGTACTGAAGAGATCATCGTGGCTGATGATTTATCCATCTCCTGACAGTTGGGTTCCAGTGACTACCACATGCCCATCTAGCAGTACGGTACTGTACACACTTCAAAAGTAGCTTATCCTTGGAGAATTTGAATATGTTATTGGATCACTAGCTACAATACCTGATCAGCCATAATGATAATTGACATTTAGGACATAGAAGCATACATTGAAAGCCATTATAAATAAATATATATATACTATCCAGTAAATTTGAAGCATTTTAATGTTCAAAATCCGTCAGCAGCTGGGAATTGTGCTTCAGATTCCTGCAACTATAACTCGCTAGAAACCACCTTGGTAAACGTCCTGGATATACCCCTGGATGTACTAATCTGTACACTAATAAGTATGTGTTACATGTATGGATCTACGTGACTGTATTGCCATGGTTATTGGCTGTCTTCTAAGTAGTATGATCCCAAATGGAATGCACTACCACCAAATTTTGTCCCATCCACATCACTGAATGAATTAAGCACACATTTAACTAGTTGATATGTGATTTGTTTTTTCAGGGAGTATCAGCTGAGCTGCATGTCTTCTCAACGAGATGAAAATTACTGGGGATTATAACAATCTATAAATTGTGTAGACAATAGAATCTTGTGGTTGTGCATGAGCCCTCAGATTACAGAGTCCAGCAACCAGGATAGTGTAAATAGTGCTTTTTGTGATATTTACATTTTGTCTTGGGGTTCAACTTTGCAAATCCATTCTTATGACCCTTCCAATTACATCACCTTGACTACAGACATGTGGATGAGATAGTAAAATGGTTGGACGCCACGATATTGTGTCATGTTGGTGAGCTGGTTAACTAGAAAATGTAATTGATCAAAATTTATCACAGAGAAGCATAGGTGATGACTGCTACTGTCATTGTTTTCTGCAGCCAAGAACTTCACTCCCATTGCTCTGGCTTACCTAGCTGTAAAACTGGCTTGTGATGAGATCTTCAAGCACAACAGAAATACAGCAAATGGCTAATGCTTTCTCCCTCATAATGTGAATTAGTTGTGTAAGCAGTTATGTAATGTATGACCTGAGCTCCCAACATTCTCTGTTGAGAAGCTAACATACCCTCTCAGAATTCTATACCAAGAGTTCAAAATATTATTTTTGCAGTGACCAGCAATATATTTTTAAAATTGTACAATTATTACCACAAGAAAAGCCGAGGCTCAATGCAATTTCTTACAAATAAAACAGTGGTAGTTAATGACTCAATCTCTACCTGGTCTGAAGCTCTTAGTGGTATAGCCCAAGGATCAGTATTAGGACCAGTCCTATTCTCTCTATATATAAATGATTTATGACTGAACTGAATTGCTGAACCCAGCACTGTTGATTGCAGATGACACAAAGATTTTCTGCAAGATGCATCAAACTGATAGCTTAGAAGGTATAGCCTGGATACAACAAGATATTAACAAGCTGTTTTTATGGTCAGAGAAATGGTAGTTGTTTCTTAATATCACACAGTGCAAATCTCTGCATCTCAGTGAGCAAGTTCAAGTTTATCAGATGAATGGAGAAGATATTGTGCAAGTTAGTAATGAGAAGGAGGATCTTCATACATGCAGCCTGATGAAATTTCATTTTCAAGCATCTCTTGTTATTAGTAATACCAACTGGGATTTACAAAGAAGTCAATATCTCCAAGGAAAACTTGATATGCATATGTTTCTACAAAACTGTTATTCAGCCCCAAATTGAGTACAAAAATGGCCATTTTCCTCTTTAGATCAGGACAAAGTAGAAGAAAGGCCACAAAGCTGGTTCCATCTATAAAACATCTAACCTACCAGCATAGATTAGAAGCTCTAAGTTTATCATCACTGAAATACAGGTGTCTGCGTGATATGATTACAGTTTACAACATCTTTCACAACAATTACAATCTAGACATAAATGACTAAATTCTTCAACTTTGTTTAAGCAGCATATTTTGTGGGATGTGAGAGCTCATTGTTTCAGTCAATGAATTATCAATACCTGGAATAAGCTCCTTACTGAACTAGTCACAACACCCACTTTAGATGTTTTCTAAAGAGACGATTTGATAGTTTTCATAATAATATTTTTATTATAACACATAGTTTTCTTTTTACAAGTTTTAGTGCACTGGTCAAATGATCAGGAACCTTACAGGCGTCAGGAACCTTACAGGCGTCAAATGATCAGGAACCTCACAGGATTCGGCCTTTCCTGTAAATTATAATAATAAAAGGTTAATTAGTTCATGGTCAGGTGACTTGATCATATGACTCATGAATCAACTAAGTCGGTCAACTGAGGTGACATCTTTTTACATACACATATGAATGTACAAGACTAGACCAACTGTAGCACAAAAATGAAGAACCAAGCAGCGACAGGTGACACGTGACAGCAGGCTAGAATCATTATCATAAAGCATCAACTAAAAGAATGTAATTGTAGCAATCAACTGCAATGTGATTGGATTTTGAAAAACCAATCCAAATTGTGTACCAGGAGGCACCATCGTTGTGTACATAACTACACCAATGACTACTGATGTTATTATCATTTCTCACACTACACAAGACTAGCTTATAAAGCCACTGTTTCTGGAGATTACTAAAATGATGGTGATAGGAGGCTTGAGTGCTATATGTATCTACTGTGTGTACCATGCAGGGTAAGCCATATAAATTGCAAAGGTAATAAAAATTATAATGTTAAGATAACTATATGAAGATAAAAAACAAACTTTGTGTATGTTTCTAATCATTTCACAGTGTTAGAATGCATCAATAATAGATTCATGATTCTTAAAGTTGACACAACACGTGTAGGCGCATTATCTCACTTATACACATATAGTGCGATGATATATAGATGAACATTTATTCTAGCTGTAATAGCATTCTTAGGAAGTCCACTAGAAAAATCTTCAGGGATTTAGAGCAAAGGATACAATATTTAGCTAGTTAATTATACCCCTCACTACCAAATTTGTAGAGGTTCCAATCTACTACTTCAAAACTGCTATAACTTACACATACACCATACCATATAATCCTATAAAACAATATCATCAAATTACTCGCAATAAGACAAGGAATTAGATTATCGAGTTGTATTATATAACTTTAAAGTGCAAAAATTGGTCTTAGCAAGAGTTGATGAAAGAGAGGGAGGGAAAGTATCCAACGCTGCATTACCCACACTGGTTCAAAGATTGCATCATATCCTGAATATTTCAGTATAATTCCACCCAAATTCGTCACCTGGCTTCACCTACTGAAGTGAGTTGATATGTGTTGATTATCAAAGGGAAGCGTTCTTAGTGTTTTGCTTTAATAGAATTAACACCCTTCAGTAGAGATTTAATAAGTTTTGGCGCTGATAGTCATTGGGCAATCTTTGAATACAGTGTGTTTTGACCAGGTAATACAGTGTTGGATACTCTCCCTCCCTCGACTCTTGCTAAGACCAAGAGGTCATAATATAGAAAGGGAGGAGTCTTAAATGTGAAATTCACAACTTTGCAGGCTAGCACTGTTTATAATAATACAATAAACATTGCTAACCTGTTTACAGTTGTAGTGATTCTGGTTTTCCGGCATTTGTACGCATGTATGCAGGCCCGAGGTCACTGTCTCGAGGCATACAAAAGTAGCAACACACCACTCCAACCTATATGATCCCTCTCTTTACTGTTTCTCTTTATTAGTAGTGCCATTATTATCACCTCGAAGAATCGTCCACAATGCTTGTTATTAACATTCCAAAAGTAGGTGAGTATATTATTTAACCACACGATAGTGTGCGAGAGACTGGTTATCCCCATTCCCGTTCACTTAAAGGTATACCCACTATAAGATAAGCACAGGGGGCTATTAAAATGCTTGACTGAAGTTACAGAGCTCTTAGAATGTGATGCTATGGGTTTTTATATATCAAAATCGCCATATGTTGTGGCAGTGAGAGTGTTAAAACTCTATTCATTAAGAATCAACTAAACAAATAGAAAAAAAATGCACTGTCGTCATCAAGAAAGCACTCTGATAAAAAGTTAACTACCAATGTATGTAAGATCCAGGTTGCAATGCACATGCCTGACTTTTCATAGATTTACTTTGTGCTAAGAATAAATCATAAAATTATAAATTCAATAGCTTTGTATAGCCAAAATTCAGTAACATACTATGCAAGCAAAATTCAGAAAGCTTATGACACAAGATAATATGTGGATTGCCGTATTGTTTCTCTCTTTTATTTGTATGAAATATTATTGATAAAGTTTGTGGTAAATTTTGACGTTATAAAACACAGTGTACTATGATGAACAAATTGCGATGACTATATTTATGTTACTAGTGAAAGGGCACAAACAATTAAGTATGCACCCACTAGCTGATGAATGTAGTTGTCATGGTGTTCACCACTGTATGATGCAAGCCCACTGGTACATGATGCAAATGTGGTGCATGACATAACTACTATTTAATTGCCTGTCAACACCTATAGCAAGCCAAAGTGTGTATACTCCAACCACAAAAGTCAAGGGGATTAGCTACTATAATGATTATTATTATTGTTACAATTCACTTTGTCACTGTCAACATTCAAACAGTACTGTTATGGCACAAAAAGATTTGCAATTAATTAATGACATTAACAATATGGTGCTTTTAACTGAAGTTACTGAAACAGGTGCTGTGCACTTTATAGTGGTCTGATCAAAGCGTATAGACTTCACATCCACACATGTTCACAGAATTTATAGGAGCCGGAGGTTTGAGCAATAAATATTTCAAGTATGATCATACAGTGGGCCTATCATATGTATACTGTTGTTGAGGATAGCTATTGTGATTCGGATTTAATGCAAACCAAAAAAACAGCAGCTACTTAACTTTTTTTATTGTAAGAAATTCAACTTGAGCTAATTTAAATAAAACGTTATATGATATATATATATATATATATATAATGATTTTACTATCAAGATTATAGTATATCTCCTAGTAATCTACTGTGCATCAACAACAGTCAGATTACCGGAAAGCAGTTGGGGAAGGACTAGCACATTACTTTAAGTCAACAAACATGCAAAACTGTGCTTATATGACATTACTTCTTATTGAGATTATCGAGATGAAATATATATATATATATATCTAGGTTTTAAACACAGCTTAAAACAAATTAGTTATCGTTAAAACAGATTAGTTATCGTCTTCCACATCTGATACATCAAAAAGACAAAAATGGACTGGAAGTACTGTGGCTTCAGTAAACTGAAACTGCAGGAGAAAGTATACGCTCCAATACAATGAACTACTGCATAACTACAGTGTATTATACTAAGAGTACATCAAAATAGAAGAGGGAGGAGAGTGTCAAACTCTCAATATAATCCATACAAACACATGCACCACTGGTGCTCAAACCCTCCTACTTCAAGCCATAAAATGTCTAGTAATAAATCAATACCTTTAAGTGAACAGAAGACTGTTGATATTTTCTAATTGAAGCAGTAGAAGTATTACAACCTCTTCATAGAGCAAGCCATTTGTCACCTTTGGTGGCTATAGTTGATCAAACAAGGTCTGCCATTTGATGAATCTACTGAAGTTAGACACTCTCCTCCCTACTCTATTATTATGTACTACCTTGGTACTGACCAAATGTGTCTTGATTATCAAGGTGTCCTGATTTTCCAGGTCAGTTTACGTATGCTAAGGTATACTTTGGGAATAACCAGATTACACAGGTGTTCTTATTTTCAAGTGTACGGTTCCATTGTAATTTTGAATGACTGATTTACCTGTAAAATTCATGGTCCAAACCATGCAGACATAGCTACTCTTTACAAAATTAAACACAAGCAGCATTTAGTGAATAAGTAATGTATATAATTATGGTAATTGTGTTTACCAGCAACAGTTAATATGCTGATATGCATATTGGTGTATGCAGCATGCACAACTGAAAAGAAAATTGCGTGCGCGCGCGCGCACACACACACACACACACACACACACACACACACACACACACACACACACACACGTATAGGTACACTATATAACAACAAATATCTATGAATACCTGCTACTACCTTATCAATGATTCTTGATTTTTTTTTTATTACAAACAAACTTAACCTTTTAGAGATGATAATTACTGATCAATAATTAGTCTCTCATCCCCACCCAAATCATCATTTTCCTGACCGCATTAATACTTTTTGCACCATTGGCTATCTAATTTAGCTCGTAAAAATATCTGCCTGCCTGCTGGAATTAGTATTTTGAATATTATTATTATTGGTGTGTAGGAAGCACTGACCTTCCAAGAACTCAGTTCAGATACACTCTCAACAACAAAATTAGTCGTTTTGCTGCACACTTCAAGTGTACATGTACTGAGGAGTTTGTGATGATTAATACATTGATTGCAGCGCCTAACCAATAAAATTATGACACATAGAGAAAAATTGTAGCTGCTCCATAATCTGCATGCAATGCCGCACAAACCACTGATGTTTACTAATTTATCAACTGTCCAAGTTTGTGACTGTTAAAAACTACAATACTGGGATTACCTTGCTGCAAGATCTTCAACTCATATTAGATATGCATACTAGCAGTTATGAGTACAACAGTAGTCTGGTAAAGCTTAAGCATTAAGGAATTGTTGTCATGATGGCAATGCTAAGTAATTGCACAGGGCATGGAAATACCATTCCAGCATGCAAAAAATAGAAGGATTGGGCACCACAACTCCAATGTAATAAAAAATGTATGTACATATAGTGACACTGGATACATTCCAAAATCTGTTTCTTCAAAGCACATGCAGTTGACTATATTCCCATGTACATGTACCACATTCTATAAAGTATACAGCTACCTGAATGAGGCTTAAATCAAAGAATCAGTGTATAGAGAGTAATCAAGTCAGCAGCTGGAGCAACAGGAAGCAAACATTATAGGGCTTTATTGCTGACATACTTTAAGGGTTATAAGCATAAGGCACTGAAATATTTGTCCCCACGACCCAGCTACCTAGACTAAATACTGCTATGGTCTCGCAGTCTGCAAAATACACCAACTTGTATTCTCCATAAGATAAACATGCCACATATTTGACTGTAGCTGGTCTACCTTTTTGTATGATTACTATTGTTGGTTGATTCCTTAATTGTTGTAATTATAACTACACATGCAGTGTGTGTGTTGAAATTACTACTGATTAATGTTTGTTAAAGATCTTGTTAAAGATCATGCTTTACAGTCTTCTTTCCCTGTACACTTAATACTACTACTAAGAAGTGCAGTAGCTATTTATATATAAAATAGCTATGTAGCTAGATCACTTACTGCTTCGGTGTGAATGGGGTGCAGGCTGAAGAGCAGTCCAGCTAGTAATCCAGTAGCATCTGAGCCCAGCAACAAGGTGCTAAAGTAGGTGAACAGCACGCAGACTGCAGTGTGGGCTAGTACATTGAATAGGTGATATCCCCAGGGACTCAGCTCGTGGAGATTCCTGTTCAGACGGAACGTGAGGATCGTCAAGGGTCGATAAGACTTGTGAGATTCTGGATGGGACAAAGGTGACCCCCAGAAATCATTAGAAAATACAGAAGCGAGTGGAGTATTTTCTCTATAGTGTGTAAAGTTTGCTGCATTAGAGCTGATCTTAGCTAAACGATACACGGACGTACCTTACATCACGATTGTTAACTATCGCTTCCTGATCGTCAAATACCAGGCCCCCAAACAAAGTATTCGCATAAACCAATGCGGACACGACCGAAACTACAACTAAAGCTTGATGTAGTGGTTTCATTTATACTGATCGATAGTGTTGCGTGGTTTGTACACACCTACCCTGCCTCAAACAGTTAGAGTTGTTTACATTGTAATGTGACGTCACATATAAATGTTTTAGGGGCGCTTGTCTTTCACCTCGGAAACAAACATAACAGCGAAGCGGAGAGGGCGGGATAAAGGCCGCGCACCATCAACAGCCTTACCGGATGGAATACGAAGTAGAAGTAGTGCTGCCAAATGTGTGCGGCGCATTTTACAAGGTTAGCGTTACTCAGCGTTGACCATTTGTAATGCATGGCCACTCAGACACCCACCATTTTTGGCGCCACGAATCTCAGTCATTCAGCACTTTCTCAACTTTTGTGCTCTGAAATATTTTACATGGTGTGCTTTAATTAAATAGTGTTGTTTTGTACAGGCAAGCATAAGGGGACTAGATCTTGCCAATAGCACAGCTGTTGTATCATTTGAGAACAAGTGAGCTGTTGTCACTGAAACACATGTATTAATCTGTCGTTCAGCTGGCAGCCTACAACGACAGTTCAACTATCGTGTGTCCGTTATCCACCAACGGACTCAACAGTTGTACAATCCTTGGAATGTGGCAGCCAAGTTGAAGTGAGTATAGATATGCGTGTGCCACTGTTTAGTGATTGTGTCTGTAGGCTTACCTGCCACACAAAGAGGGTGAAGAACCAGGATGGTGGATAGGGAAGATTGCCAAAGTGAAAGGAGATGTGAGTGAATTTACAGCACATGCAACTTGTGAAAACTGAAATCCTTCCAGCTTTATGTGGTTGAGTTTAATGATGGTCAGAGCACTTATACTGATATATTAGAAAAGGAGAAACTACGTCTTCCAAACAAGAAGTATGCACACCTGTTGTTTACAAGTAGTCTTGTTATTTTTGTTGTGCAACAGTCCACCTCTTACGGACTTAGAATTTGTAACCAAAAGTTACACCGTCCCTGTGGAGATACAGGATTAGTAAGGCACTTGTGTTGTCTCTTATTTTTCATTTAAACTGTTTTGTTTGCTAGTTGCACAACCCCAGGCGTGCACCAAAACTTTAGAGACAAAATCAATGCACTTTTCGTTACCTACAATAGCACAGAACAATGCTTGATAGTTGTGGTGAGTGGAATGCTGTGCTTTGATATGTGTGTATGTGTTGATATGTAACAGAATATATTTGACACACTAGCTAGTTGAAGCCTGTCTGTCGTAATTGTCATATTGATGTGTTTAGGCAAGTAACCAACGAGGCATTGAAAAGTCTACCTTACTGATCGACCTTCATTTCAAAAACCTTCGTACAATGCATATGTTACAGTCACATAACCAAGAAGCTCAACAGAAGATACAGGTATGTGGTGAAAATTAATTCATGGCTATTGATAGTACCATGTTTGTTTTAGGAAAGTCAAAAACAGAAGCAAAGCGTCACTGGAAATTTTGTTGAGGAAGTTTATGTACCACAGAGTTTGCTGGGAATTGCTATCGGCAGTGGGGGCAGCAATGTAGGGGCAGCACGAAGTATTACAGGCGTGATATCCATTGACCTTGATGACAGTACATCAACATTCACCATTGTCGGAGATGTAAAGATGCCAACCCTTCATTACTATAATATATATTCTTGTATATTTTAGTCTAAAGAGGCAGTGAGAGAAGCCAGAGGCTTGTTGGAATA